>NC_089530.1:25910776-26249109 GCF_963924715.1 Thunnus thynnus
ACCTTAACCACAGCATTGTCACATCATAAAACATCATTATTTGACAAATGATGTTGTCCTGCTGATTAGAAAACGCTCCTGTGGTTCATTGTGGAGTGCATGGGCAAATGACCAATGTAAATGATTAATTTGGAGGACTTGTTGCTTTGTTTTTTATCTAAATGTGCCCTTAAACCAGAACTATATGTTTCTTTGTGTGAGAGTTTAACAGAGGTATACAGTGTGTCGAGGTTTGAGCGTACACAAGGGTCTTTCCTGCAATTGTGTTCACTGAAATTCCTCCAGTGGTGGGATATTGTGGAAAAAGGCTCTCCCCACCATCACAGCAGGAAACTTCTGCCTGGTGGGGATTTGACTAATGACTGTATTGTTGGACGGGTCTACAGAGGAGACATTGCTCCGTTCTGCTCGACACGTTTATGTTCGTTTTTGTTGTGTTGTTCTGTTCCCTTTTGGTGGTCTTGAACTTTAGTCCGGCCACCAATTAACCAGATTAGATTCAAATGACTGGGGGCTATATTGTATTTGTACAGACGTTTATACTCACAGAATCTGCTCAGGAAAGGAAATAATCATTTGACCATTTATAAAACTTTTGGTCCAATGATTGCAGGGTTTTAAGGCGCTGCCATTATCTATAATCCTAAATTACCCAAATGGTAAATGCACTAAACTGACAAATAATGACAAATTACCTGTCTGCTTTTATGTAAGGACTCTTCTGGCTCTCATATCTTGTTTTATCTCCGGAACAGACATTTGTATAAATAGACTCTAAAGACTCTATAAACTGAGCAGGTGAACATTAGATTCGCTTCAGTGAGAAGAGGGGATGAGTCAGACGGATTCGACATGGATTTTGCAGAAAGGAAAGGTACATTTGTGTTGCAAACATGGCTGTAATATTTTGTGCACTAACTGTGGGTGTTTATGTGTTTCCTTGTTAAAGACAACTCAGCAGACATCTTAGTGAAACAGGGGCCGTTCAGCCTGGATGACCCCAGGGATTACAGCGTGGATGTAAGCATCAGTGACGGAGGACGACCCGTCCAGACCAGCGTCACCAAACTAGCAATCAAGGTCTGTGTGTGTTTTTGTGCGTCTGTGATGCATTAAACTGCTTCAAATTTTAATTGCACAGATGAATAACAAAATGTATTTAGTCAGAATCGACTGTTTCCTTTTACACAAAAGACAGTCATCAGTATTTGTAGCAATCACTGCTTGATCAGTCATTTTATTTAACTAATTTATTAATTAAGTGATTGCTTGTTCCTCCTGTTGTAGGCGTGTCGTTGTGATGCCAGGCGAATTCCTACACATTGCAAAGCTGTTGCTCAAAGGATGGGAGTCAGTGTTCATGCCCTGATAGCCATTCTGCTCTGCATACTGACCATACTGGGTAGGTTCAAGTACCATCTTTCTGTCTTTCTTTTGTTCTGTCATAGTCTCCATCTTCAGTGGAAAAACAAATTGCTGCAGTTTTTTTTTTCTGCGCAGCATTTCTCAGAGCGCACCTGTCAACCAAACAATGTGAGCAGGGTTTTCCATCAGAGTGAAGATAACATTGAGAGTTTGAAACCGTTCTGCATTTTTAACAGGACCAAATAAAGGCTTTTAATGTCTTTTCTCCTTGCTCGACATGAGCATGCCTGAAGGACTTCTTTTTTTTTTTTGTCGGTGACCATTTTTTTCATCTTCAAGAGCACCTCAAGGATACTTGGATTTACTGCATGTCAAACTGATAGAGCAATTGGCTTCTGCATTTTTTTGCATACTAATATAAACCAAGTCTCCTTGCACTTATCCTGCGCTTGTTCATTATCAGAAGTGGAGGGATGAAACACGTCATTACCAGCCTCCTGCAGCCTCCAACCTGCATTCATGCTACCAAGTAAATTTGGAAAACTGTTGAGCAAGACTTTTAACTGTTCAGGTCAAAGCAACTAACAGTAATACATCCAGTTCAGTCTCAGTTCATATGATAATCCTGCAGAATACGGTTTACATCTAAAACCATGCTGATGCGTGAAATAGTGTGATGTTCATATAGCACAGCAAAAAGTCATGCTGTGTAAGACAGGGTGTTGGATGAGTGTGTCACTTAAATGTTTGATTATCTAAATGTAACCAAATCTAAACAATACAGTTGTGGCAGTGCATGGATATCTCACAGATCTGCAGTGACTGTTCAAAAACTTCCCCACTGAACCATTTTCCAAGGTTTCGCTGAATCATCTATCAGCATTCTGTTGCAACAGTATGTTCACTGATTTATCTGATGAAAATTAAACGTAAAAAGCAACTTAACAGCAGCTGAAAATAAGTTATTTGCTGACCTCCAGTGGTTTAACCTCTCACCCTGCTGCAGTGATGTAGGAGTGTACCCCAGGGTGTGTCAGTACACAGTGACATCACTGATGGGTGTGGTTTCAGGTGCAACACACTTGAAATCTGTGGCCCTTTAAAAGTGTTTTAAAAACAATATTTCCTGTTTGTGTGCCATGTTCATTTAATGTCATGTTTCATATTTGGAAGAAGGAAATCCTGAGTTATGAATCACTATTCTGGAAAATACAGAGTATCACTTATTATATGACTCAGGGTTTATCAGACACTGGATGTGCAGATAAGCCTTTGTATAATGGCCACAGTTTGAATCAGGGATAGAAAGCAGCTTAAACAGACATTCATGAGTGACTTTTAGTTTCAGCCTTGATTGGTTTATTGCCAGTTAACAAACAAGTATAAAATACCTTCTTAAATCCATGTAGTTGTTATGGTTTGAGAGGAATTCATGAAGATGGCATCAATGAAAGATGCAAAATGCCAACACTGAGGGACTGGGGCATGTGCACAGACTCACTTGCCCTTGCTTTGCCATAAATAAGGTTTGTGTTTTTGCAGGGAACTTTTCCCCTCCCGGTGTTGTTGGTTTTATGAATAATGCAGCGGCGGATGTGGAAATAATGCCTGCAGTTGTGAGCTCAATATTCTCTTTGATACCTTCGCCCCCTGCTCCTTTTTTTTTTTTTCTGGGGGAAAAAAAAAAAAAAGACACTTGTCATGTTGGATGCAAGTCACGCCAGAGATAGTTGGCCAAACAAGAGGGATCTGGGATGAGAAGTGCCGAGGAAGAAAGAGGAACTTAAAGATAAAGAGGGACGGAGGCGGAGTGACAGATTGAAAAAAAAACTTATATCTAGAGTTAGATACGGGAGGTGGAGAGGGGTGAAACAGGCAGACAGACGACTTAGACGAGGTGAAATGAGACCGACTGAGTGACAGAGCGAGACAGAAAGAGGTTAAAGAAGAGAGACGCCGAAGAGGAGAATTGTGGGAAAAGCAGCAGAAGAATAGGAGTGGTAATGAGGAGAGTTTATCAGCTCTTTAGGTGCCGTCTGCTTATCAAACACCACCAAACACTCAACCTATTAACTATTAATACACTCCTTCACTATCGCGCCTTTTCCCCTCCGTTTTTTTTTTTTTTCTTCATCTCTCTCTTCCTCTTTCTCTTTCCCTCTGGGTCTCTCTGTCTCTCTCTCTTTCTGTCTCCCTCTCTTCCTCTTTCTGTCTCTCTTTCTCTTTATCAAACACCCCCCCAACGCAGGCCAGATTAACTATTTAATGCACTTGTCATTATCTGCCAGAGCCCAAAGCAATTTACTGCGCTCCCCATTCACAGACGCATTTTCTCACAAGAAGTCGGGTTTGACACACGAAAAGAAAATTTTCTCAGTCGTTTTTCCACAAAGAAAGGGCTTCTTCTTTTTTTTTTTTTTTTTCCTTTTCTCGTCCTTCTAAGTCTGATATCTCCCGAGCTTATTAAACTGCAGAGCATGTGTTGTAAAAGATTAATCTGTTGGTTTCCCATGCAAACTTAAATTAGTCCCGCTCGCCCCCGACTAAAAGGCATGGCTAATGCTGCCCGTCCACTGAGAGAGAAAGAGGTTCATATCGGGACCGCGGCTCGGGGCCTAATCTAATGTCAAATTTATCCTTCCTCTCCTCCTTCTCTCCTCTTGTGTCTTCTCTCTTCGTTTCCTCACCCTCCACTTCTCTCATTTCTTCCTTCCTTCAGTCGATGGCTGCTCCCCTTATTTGTTTCTTCTTTCCTTTGATTCTTTCTCTTCCTTTCTCCTGCTTCCTTGTCCTCATTCCTCCTCTCTTTAGTTTATATACAGGGCGTAAGCAAGAAAAAGAAAAACTTTACTTTGTTTCGTTTACCCCACTTTTTCATCAACTTGGACGATAAGTGTAGCAACTTAGCAAAAATGCTTGTTTGAACCTGGTTTTTTGTCTTCATATAACTTGTTAAAGTCTGTTTTATGCCTTTCTTAGTGTTAAATCTCCTGTAGGTCACATTACGATAGCTGGGACAATTATAGTTATGACTTGTGCGTTACGATGGATCAGACCAGTTCTAGTGTGGGACCACTGGTGATGAAAACTGAGAAAAATATCATGGAGTTGCTTCCTGTCATACTCATTAAAATGATTTTAAACATGCTTTATGACTTGAATCAAGACTGTTTGTCACATTTACAGTTTACAGTCCTCGTTGCCCACATTTCTACAACCACATTTCTGTGCAAATTGGATCAGAAATCAGCAAGGCAAACTGTTTTTGATGAATTTCCAATTCTGTTTTTGGTACAGGAACATGTGATAATTCGTGTTCTCATGAGATTTTGTGGGTTACTGGCAATTTAACACTACTGGCTGTCATCCAGTGTATTTCCTCTCTATATACTCAGTTGTTCAAAACGTTCTCTCGCTGAATATAAAGACAAAAAAAATCTCACTTGTGATTGTTAGTGTAGTGTGGGATGTTGAGTCTTTGTTGATTTCAATAATCTTAAAGTTTGTTCCCACCTTCATGCGATATATTCAACTAGTCCTCAAAATCAAACAACATAATAGTTTCCTTCCAAAACAACAAATAATCAGAAAAACTTCATTATTCGTTGCAAGTTGATGGAAATTAGTCTTTCATGTGGCCCATGCAGGTAAACAAAGAATAGAAACATACATGTAGCAAAAAATATACAGTATGCACACATTGTTAAAAGAAGAACATGCATTTACACTATAGTGAAGAAGAGTTTGTAAAGTGCAGATATTTGCAAGTGTTTTACAAATAGCTGTTCCAAAACTAAAATTATTTTCTGATCTGGCACCACTAACATCTCGGTTAGGCTGATGGAAAGATCATGGTTTTGATTTGGAACCAGCATCGACTGTAAGAAGGAAACAGGAAGTGAACCATCCATCTTCGTCACTTGAACAAAAACAACTGATGCTGTTTTTTTTTCTTGAGAGCGCAGTCTTGATATCTCATTAATTTATCTTTTAAGACACTTATCCTTCCATTCTTTGTTTTTACTCTCTTCCTTCCCTCTGTTTCCTCTTCTCTCTTTCTCAATTGTTTATTTCTTCAACCTCCGCCAGCTCCAACTTTCTTTCCCTTTCCTTTCTTTCTCATCCACCGTCACCTTGTTTTCTCATCTTCATTTCCACCTCCCCCCTGTATTTACTCAGTCTTTCTTCCTGTTTCTTATACTCTTCTCTCTCTCTTTCTCTCTCTCTTTGCAGAGTCTGTCTGTTTGTCTCTTGCTGAGTAGATTCATTTGAGGTTTTTTTTGTGCTTGAAGCGAATGTTGCAGACACCTTCAACCATCCGCTCCTCATTTTCTCCTCTCATTTTTGCTCTGTTTTCCAGGCTCATTCCCTTGTTAGTGCTCTACTTTCCTCATTTGTTTCTTGCCCCAATTCTTATTCTGTTTTGGTTTTCCTGGCCTCATTTTCTCTCGCGATTTTAAATTCATAGAACCGTCGGTCGAGCAGGACAATCCGTCTGTGTTCGACTGTGAATCAATGCTTACTAATTTCTTAAGAGATGAGTCATGCCACAGGAGGGGTTTTTACACTTTACATCTTTTATATATTGCCTGAATACATGAATTAATTTTCTTTACCCACTTCTTCCTCAGGTAGTGGTTTACTTTTGACAGCTTTAATCTTGCAAGGCTAGACCTCACACTGATAGAACTGCACGTTTGGGGAATTTTTCATCTGCAGCAGTGTACTTTTGATTGGCTGCATGTAACTTGTGTTATAGATGCTGAGAAATGTGCTGACACAGAAGATTCACACACAGAAAGAATTTAACAGAATGAATATATTTAAAAAAAACAACCTCTGCTGTTCCTTTCAGTCATAGTGATCCTGTTTGTGATGAGGAAACGCTACCAGAAGGATTCTCTGGCCAGTATGAAGAACAGCGGGGAGATCCACGAGCAGCTGGTCACATATGACGAGGAGGGAGGAGGAGAGATGGACACGAACGGGTATGAAGATGAAAAGATACACTTCTATGAACCTTTATACAGAATACTGAAGTCCCCTTCCACTCAAAAATGTGTTTTGCTACTTCAGTTGGATGTTTGAGCTTGATGAATGTGAAGAGTTTGAAACTAGAAGGCTGTTTTCACATTTATCTACTGATTTTTTTTGAAGTTCTTCTGAGCTCATCGAAAAACTGAGTTTAAGGGGCGGGCCTATGAGCATAGTTTGTGATATCACTACTAGTTTGGAGGATATTCCTGGTCCAGTATGCAACTTACACAAGTGTGGAAACTTGAAGCCTCCAGTGCAGATAAACCGAGAATAGACTTTTCAGTGGAGTCGGAGACATCTTGTGTCCACCAGGAAAACTTGAAATGAATAATATTTGCATATTCATCAATTTTGGCATTTTCAAAGAGGGAGAAGGAGTAGAAGTAATTTTAAGGTTTTTAATGAGGCAATTGTACTTTCTTATGAGGAAAAAAACATATTAGACGCATATTATTTGAACCAGAGGATTTTTATATATCTTACATGTCTGGTGGGTATCTTTGAATGATAACTGAAATAAGCTGACAGGGTTCAGCAGCCTTGTCTTCAGAGATACATTTACTGTTTCTTCAGTGACATCTCACAAAGTAATGAGAGTTTTTAGCCTTTTTAGCCGTGTGGCTTCATCTGGACCACCACTGTGGTCCAGACTGAAAAACTACTGGATGGATTGCCATGTAATGTTTGTACAGACATTCATCTGACTTCATCTGAGATCAGGTTTCAGGAAGATTTGTAGTAACTTTGGTGATCTCTGACTTTTCATCCAGCACCATCATCAAGTCCAATGCTTTGATTTATGAACAAATACCTGAAAAACGAATTCCCGTTAGCCTGCTAATTAGCACGTTAGCATTTAGCTCCCTGCCTCATAGAGCTATTAGCATGGCTGTAGACTCTAAGTTTTTATTTTAAAACTAAACAACCAACAATAATTAATTAATGTCTAATGATGAAACTAGAAACTGAATGAATTTGCAAAAAAAGTCAAAACAACATCACTAATTTACTTCAGTGATTAAACTAAATCAAAGGAGGAAAACAAAAGAATCTGTGCTTTAAATGTCAACTTTCTTCACATTAATATTTCTGTTTATATTAAATGCATCTTCACAGCCACATTTTAATTTTTAAATACATATATATTTGTTTTTGTATATGTTTATTTTCATACATTGCTTATTAAATTTTCTTTGTATCAATGTTTTGTTTTATTATTTTACAATCTTTATACTTGATAGAAAAAATTAGACTGTATGAACTCTCCCCATTTGCAATATTTATATTCTTTGCTGTATCCTATAAATTTGCTGACCCAGTTCACCCAAAAAGAGTCATTAAAGTTTCATATAATCTGAATCTAATCTAATCTATATTTGAATAGTATTAAAACCATACATAATCTTACAGACTAAATAGTGCAACCTCAAATTGCAGAAGGTAGGACAGATTCAGATTCATGAATGGATAAAAAAAAGTGACAGAAACTGTAATGATTTCTGTTCTCAGAGAACACCAAGCATATGAAAGGGGGCTGTTACAGGAGGATAACATGTTACTGTCTAATTGTGAAATAGGATTTTTTAGTATATTTTATTAGGTTATATTTTAATTTCCGGCGATAGCACAGTATTGTCCTTATTTTATACGTTACGACCCTGGACACAGCTCAGCTCATGACCCCATTCTTAGAGGAGTTAACCAGCTCTCAGTTCAATAACAGACACTATTCCTCTCTCTTTAGTTACGATGTCTCCATCCTCACTTCCGCTTGCCACGATGGCTCTCTACTCCGCCACCCGGACCGCCACCCTCACCCCTCTCTCTACGCCATGGTCCAGAAACCCCCCCATCAACCCACCGCATGTAAGGGTGACATGGCTGTTATGATCGAGGTCAAGAAAGGCGAGGCGGACCACGACAGAGACGGCTTCCCCTACGACACTCTGCACATCTACGGCTACGAGGGACCAGAGTCCTTAGCTGGCAGCCTCAGCTCTCTGGAAAGTTCCTCCACCGGCTCGAACTTGGATTATGACTTCCTGAATGACTGGGGTCCGAGATTCAAGCCCCTGGCCGAGCTGTACGGGGTGGATGGGCCTGACCACTACCATCAATACTAATGGAGATGGTGTCTGCTAATAAGCATACATGATGCCAACATACACACACACACATACACACACACACACACACACACACATTCACATACAAACACAGTGCACCAGTGGTCAAAAACAGCCATAAAAATGCACTCACACATTGCCAAAAGCATGCCGGAAATATACACATTGTCAAAGAAGCAACACCTCGTTTTTATTCCATCCATTTTGTCTCTGGATAAGGAGCTTTGATCTAGCAGACGAAGTCTCCAAACTCTTCTCTAGCATCTGAAAACAGAATCAGGGCACTCTTGGTTCCAGTGTAACAACAACTAACTTTTTGTTATCGAGTGTCATTCCTGAATCCATTAGTTTGTTAAGGATCCTCAGTCTGTTCACTTATAGTCCGTAAATAAGATGTTCTTCAAACTCCAGGAAGCTCCATCAAGTCGAATCAAGGAAGAAGTTGTTGTTTATGGAGTTCTTTCTCTCTCTCTCTTTCTTTTTTTTTTGTGATGACGAGGCAACCTTTGCTTCCTCCAATGAGATGTCGGGAAAATATTTTAAACACCAGGACATGATGTCATAGGAGGAAGTGCAGATTAACTGCTTCATAAATGTTCAAGGGGATTGATTGTTGCTGTGATGTTTGACATCATAATCTTTTTTCTCTAGCTGAAAAGATCCCAGTAAGATGCTCCCTGCACTACAAGCCGAAGCCAATCAGAGTTCATCTTGGATAACTGATGAGTTAATCAGGTCCCTGCTGGCCAGCGATGTTACTCAGTTCAAATTCTTTATGTTCTTTTGCATTAGATTCATGTCTCAGCTTTCACATGCAGCGCCATTTTGCATCCCATTTGAGTGTTTAATTGCACAAAGAATTACAGGTAAAGGTTTTCTCTTTTTTTCTCTTAAAATTAGTGCTGTGCAAGCACCTATTCATCTACATATACATCTACCACGTATGCATGTCTCTTGTGAGACATGCATACTTGATAGATATAAATAAACTAAATATGGACATAAAGTTTACATTTACCGCAAAAAGAACATTACAGTCCTGACTAATATTGAGAGACATCCTGGGTATAATATTTCAGTCTTGTCATCTGGATATGAGCTCATTTGCATATGCATTTGCATTAACTAAAATTGGAATTTTAACATAAATGGAAGTTAATGGAATTTGTTTAGTTGATTCCTACTGGGGATGCAAAATGGAAGTCAAAGTAACTCACGTTGATTTGAGATTTTTTTCATACTCTTTGGTTATTTTCGGTATTGACTGCATGTAATCTCTTTCAACTTTGATGTTTTGTTTTGTTTTTTTAAATATCTGACAAAGGAGCCACAACCACGGCAAGAACGAGGTGATTTTATTTTTGATCTGAAGCTGATATAAATATGTTGGTTTATTGTTTGAGGCAAAAACTTTGAGCAGCCACATGAGTTTTAACTCAAAGAGGTTCAAAGCGTTGATGCCAGTTGTGTTTGCTTTATCTGAAATACTAAAGAGGGACGTCTTTAAGGAAAGTTCATCTCTGGAAAACTTATACTGTTCATTAGTTTGTGATGTCCAGTAGGTTATTTTATGAGGTGGCCATTTTCCCTTAATCTGCGCTGAATAATTGTGCTACATTTAGAGTATATAGCTAGATTTGCAACATTTTCCTCAACTCTATCTGGCCGCAAGTCTTAACATGAAATCAGGTGAAACTTAAAAAAAAAACGTTTCCGTCTTTGTGTTTCCCTGAAACCAACCACTATGAATGAGGAGTAATTTTCTAAGTGAGTCATTTTGCCAGTTTTCCCAGTCATCTTCTGCTGTAAGAAGAGAAAAGACAATGGACAGACAGACAGGAAATTGCACCGCTGCTGCTCAGACAGAATTACAGTGTGTTCCGATGTTTTATTTGACAGAACCCATCATCACACTTATTGTTGAGATGAAAGTCAAATTCTCAGAGGTCTACTAGAACAAAAGTCATTCAGACAACTCAGGAAACACTGAGCGACAAGAGCAGCTAGTTGGGCAGCTGAGTGCTGCTACGATGGCTCTGAGGTGGCTTGAATAACTTTAACCTCTCATCCTTTTGCCTACTGTGAGGTCATAAATCTCTGATCTAAAATTTAGACAATCCCTCGAATGTTTTTTGCAGATTTTCAGAAACAAAAAGCACTGACCATCAGTAAACACAACTTGAATTCTCTGAATCTTGAAACAGTTTCTTAACTGCAATTGGTGCCATTTAACAATAAGGCAAACTTACAAAGGCTTTATGATTTATCATAGGACAATTGGACTGATTGGTTGTTGAGGTTTTAATGGGAAGGTTTAGTTGTAATTACATACCATAGCACTGTTTATTTAGTTCCCACCTAAAAGAGCGTATACTCCAAAAATACTGATAAACAATACTGTAAGTATGCATGGTATAAACAGGATAAACCACCCTGAAGCATACAATTATCCAAAAATAACACTCTTTGGAGCCATACTCGTCCTCATCGTGCATTATTTTTTGATAACTGCAAGAGTTTTTGTGAGTTATCCTCTATGCAAGTCATTAGTCAATACTTTAAAGATCAGTAAAAAGCAGCAGCAACATTTCATGAATTGCAAGATTGTTAGCACCCTTTAAAGTGAAAAATCCCAATGTTTAGTGCACAGAATATCCTCTGCTAACATTTAAGATATTCTATTTGCCCTTTAAGTAATCAAGAACCACCACTCCCATGGACTGTTTGACCCCTGGTCTTCTGGGGAAATGCTGTAGAGCATCCAGCCAAAAACTATTTATCAATGACTCACTAGGTTTTATAACTACAGTCATTTTTGTATAAATGAAGGCCTTAGAGAAATGATGGCTTCTGCAGTTAGAAATTAATTTTAAAATGGCCATAGAGGTAAAAAGATCAGTGACAACTTAAATCAGTTTGCCTGACTGTAAAGTGGCACCCAGGGGCGGAGCTAGAGTCTCAGCACTGAGAAGGTGGAGTATTCTCAAAGGGCCTTTCTGATAAGTCATTTTAAAATTCACAACTGTAAAAAAGCTGATATACCCTGTCCTATTCTTTCCATAATCACAGATTGTCAGTTATTGAGCCAAGCAAGCTTATGTCTAAGAAGACATACAGTGAAGCTATGTTGTCAGACAGGTTTCCAGCCGCGTTCAAATGTTTCAGCACCAAAGACAGCACATGGCGAGGACAGCACACTGTGCTCTACATGTATCATTTGATGAACGTTTAAGTACCACCGCCGATAGACAGTGACCAGTACCATGTCTTTCTTACACAGGAATAACATAAACATAAAAGAGACAAGGTAATCTACAACACTACAAGGCCGATTCAAAAATAAAATAGCACGCAAATAACACGCGGCAAAGTGAGGTTGGATAGTCTGGCCACAAATAGCTCCTGATGAGCCTCAGACAGCTGAAATTTCATCTTGCGAGTTTCATTCACCACATACATAAAAAGACATGACTATCTCATAATTTACGTTTTCAGCAAAGTTAGTCATAAACTGAATCACTGCTTCTGCGATATTCACTGGAGTCAACGAGCGGACACACGAACAGCGCTACTCTGCCATTACAACCCACATTGTGGTCGGAGGGGGGATTACATCCATAGCGATAAGAACTACCATAGAGAATGAATGGAAGAAGTTAAGAGAGTGCCCCCACGGTCACTCCATTAATGCAGTCTAGTTTATATAGCAATATTTTCACAAAACATGCACACACACAGTCTCATGTCTTCAGAGGGACAGTCCCTTTACTTTTAAATGTACTTTCACTCCGGTTTGGAGAATTTAGTTTATTTATTCTCCTGTTTATTCTGTTTTGTTTGGACGTGAACTTGTTTCCTTAAAACTCTGGCTTGCTTGGAATGCCATTTGATAAACGGTGGATACAATAGCTGGAAGCCTTCTCAATGCTTTCCTGTTGGGTTCATATATATACTTAGAGCAGCCTGTTCCTTCACCTCACTCTCAGTCTTTCTCTCCTTCTTCCTTGTTTGCCTCCCCATGTCTCTCCCTCCCTTCTCTAATCAGCTAAAGCAAACAGTGGAGTCAACTTCCTGTCCATCTGGGAGTTGTGCCCGCCCCTTCCTGTGTGTGTTATCTCTCTCTTGAGCCGACACATTGTGCTCACTTCCCGTTAGCGAGGCATGGGAAACAACCTTGGAGGGAGGAAAAGGGGGCGAGGCAAGTAGAAACATGGGATGAGGTTGGGGGGTTAAGAAGAGACAAAGATGAAGAGAACAATGAAGAGCAGTGATAAGTTTTCCAGCTGAGCAGAACCACTTCAAAACCAAAGACGTGTGTGATGAAACGCTGAGACACAGCGCACAAGCAAGAGGTGATAACATCCTGTTACCCTGGCATCTTTATGAAGCAACTGTGATAAATTCTTTCTCAGAAATGTCTGAGACAAAACCTTTGTAGAATAACAATAGTTAAAACTTAAAATTTACAATTGGCAACTACTCACCTTGGTGGCAAAAAGTCAAGAAAATTAATATTCTAATATATGAGGGACTTTTAGCCTCAGTTCGTGCCTCTTATGTTATTTGTTTTACATTTTGGATATTTGCACTGATGGTTACATTCTAGTCACAAGCAAGCCATTTTTTATTCAGAAGGACAAATGTTAAATGTCTTGTGACAACACTTGATACCACTGCTGACATGTCTGAAGTCCCTAAAAGTCTTTTCTATGTTGACAGAAAAATATAAAGTTGTTGTTTTTTTTTTTTTGCATTTGTTTGTCTGTTATTACCATTATTTTAGTTATTTTTAAAAGCTGAGTATGTGCACAACAAAATCTTTTTTGTTGAAATCAGCAGCTTGTAACAGACAGCGGCGCTCTGTTATCTACTTTCCTAACAGCAATAATAAATGTTGGGTGCACTTAGGACGAGAAAGTCTGAGACAGTTTGAGAGACAATTTCAGCCAGCTCTGTTTTCACTCACTCATTTCAGAGTTCTGCAAACAACACATAAAAACACTATACATATACAATATGTAATATACATTCCCACCTCAAATGAAAAGTCATGAAAAAAATACATCAGTCATTGAACACTTAAAGATATGGAGCATGTGTTCAGTTGATTTCAACATACTGTATTGGAATAAAGGTTCGTAGTTTACAGCCCAACAACTAAAACATGTTGATTTTGGAACATTTGACGGGCATTTTCATGGTAATCTCTGGTGATTTATGCTACCATTTTTGGTTTCTTTTTTAACTGTTGCTCCAGTAGGAGCATCAGACATCTCCAAAATCCCGTCCATAACAGTGATGCCATTTTGATTTATGTTGCCAGCTTTGGTTTTTAATATCTGTATTTAAGTGCCACATTTGTCTTTAATAATAATTGTTTGTATTGTTTTTAATTGTTGGCTACCAGTGGTTGTATGATGGCATTTGTCTCCTCTATCAAATGGTGAATCACTTTGGATCCAAACAGTCACAAAGAATCTCTCAGGTTGGGATCCAGGCACTAAATAGAGTTGTTCACCTTCATGTCAAGTAAACAAACGCCCCATGAATATCAATATAATACTTTCAAAAAGCAGACCTTTAAGTGATTTAACTGTAATTTCATTTGTGTATCCCATGTGTTATTAAGGGAGTGTACTGAGTGAAATGTATATAGCAAAAAAAAATGTGCCTAATTGTGATTTTTCTCTGGCTTCACCTTGTTTTATTTTTTACACATCATTACTGTATTTAGAGGATTTTAAACTTGACACAATCTCTTTTTATTGCTGTAAAAAGTAACAATAGGCTCATTTTCTATAAATGAAAGAGTGGTGTTTGACGCATGAGTGACTGCCGGAGTGAATACGTGATTTTCTGTTTTGTCCACTTGTGTGTGTCTGTGTGCTTGTGATTGTACCCATGTACATACACACAAATGGGTTTCAAACCAATAAAAAAAATAGCAAGTACAACAAGTACAAACATTTCTTTCTCGTGTAAATACAGTAAGGGTTGTCAAGGGAGCATAATGTGCCTTTATACTTTCAAAAAAAAAATACTGTAATTCATTTTTTGATGGTGAACACAATGTTTTCTATATTGTTTTTATGGTGTATAGCAACTACTTTTTATTACCTGACATTTTTGTAAGTGTAGAATAAAAATAAACACTCAAATATGTTTTCTTGTCTTATGATTGGTGTTTTTATGTACCTGTGCTTTTAAAACACTCGCTCAACCTTACTCAGCCTTAGAAATGAAAGCTAAACTAATAAAAGATTACCAAGATTAGATTAGTCAAAAAAAAATGAGAGGTAACAAATCAGTACATTATGTTCACATTATATACTTTTGAACTTGTGTTTTTATGGATGAAAATGGTGAAATATTGCCAAAAAGTGAGCTTGTATGTATTGAAAAACTGAAATACTTTAAGGCCATTAGACCAGATCTCTTTTTTCCTCATCAAGCTATTGAAGAAAAAGAAATAGAAAAAGGAAGTAAAGCAGATGGAAACATATTTAAAAACTAGAAATATTTACTTAAAAAACATATGTCAGAGTTATGATTATAAAGCCTTTTCAGGGAGTGTTTTAAGGTTGGTTTGGAAACAATGACATCATGTGTCCTCATGATAAAATCATCACTCAGGCCCATAAAAGGAGAAGGTGTTTTTTGCTGATATAACCCCACAGTGAGGTCAGGTCAGGTGCATGATTTGTAGAGTAACTACAAAGTTTGAGTGTACACATGAAACTGATGAACACAACACGTATACATTTCCACACAGCTTTGATAAAGTCAATGTTTTCTGTATATGAGATTCCATGTGGTGAAGATCAGCTCTGGTCCTCGCTGTAAAATAATCCAACGTGTCAAATGTTACACAGTGAGGCAGCGTGAGGAAAGCTCTGATCTCCTTCACCTTGATCTTTGACATGTGAGTCCGAGGATATCCTCTGTTTTTTTTTTTTTTACCCCGAGTGTAAATTCACCACAGGTTCATGTGCTTTTATTATTGTGAGGACTTTTGGATTGAGGGGTCAGATCTCCATATGTGATCATGTCCACACGAGACATGATTGACTGTACGGGAGGGGGGATTGGGGGTACTAAAAAGAAGAGAGATTGAGAGAGTGAGAGTGAAAGAGAGAGAGAGAGAGATTTTTTAAACCTCAAAAGAGGAGATTTTGATCTGGCTGACAAATCATGTTTTAAAAATAGGACCAGGTGTTTATACACCTTCAGGCTACTTTCAGTTTAATGTTACATCCCCAGTGTCGAGCTACATATATGCACATATATGTGTCAGGAAGTTAACCTGAGGCTCAGTACAAAAATTACAGGGATGGGGAGGGGTGCTGAATATTTGATTTTATAAAAAAAAAAAAAAAAAGCAAGACCCTCCCCTTGACTTTGAACAAAACTATCCCCCAGTATCTTAAAAAATAGATGTATTTATAAATTAAAAATAAATTATATTTATGCCAAACACATGTTCATTACAGATGGCAAATTAAAAGTGCAGTGCTTGTAAACGTGCCAAAGACAGAGACAAAGCTCTCTGCAGTACGGCTCTCCCTCTGTTGACCAGCAAGCTCGTTCACACATAGCTGAGTTGACTTTTAAGCAAAAACCTAAAGTCATCTAGCAGTTGAGAGAACATGGAGGATATGAAGGCTGCCCAGGAAGAGAGAAAGGAGACCAGGGGGAAGCAGGTCTTACATACCCAAAGCCATTCCCGTCTCTCAGGTGCAGCCAGTTGCTTTAATGACTCAGCCAGGCAGGGTTCAGTTGGTTGCAATCTTAAACGTCACCACTAGATGGCACTAAATCCTACACACTGGTCCTTTACGTGAAATATCTTCTATCTCACTGCTTCTTCGACCACTGATGTGTGATAATCAAAAGATAGATTCTGAGTAGATTATTCCTTTAAGGGTTGATGGAGGCCCAAAGAGAGAGAAAAGCCACCGATGGACAGATAGTTTTACTGTACATTTTGTGCATTTAGACACACAAAAAGCTTCATTCATCCAGCCACAGGTAAGACTATAAACAGCTTCACCTGTAATGAAAACATGTGATCAGAGGGTGAAAAAAAAGAGACTTTTGTTGGTATTGATAAGATAAATATGGGACTATAAGGGGGTGGCATTATTACGAAACAAAAACATGCTGTCTGGATCTACAATCTCAGAAACTTACATCCAAGGATAATGAACGAAGATCTTAGTATTAGGACGTTTTTATAGTCATTTTTACAGTTATTTAATTAAGATGTTGCCGTTCTTACTTTGTATAAATATTTATAAACATTTAAAACAGGTTTTAAATTACATCCCTTATTTTTGTGACAGTAGTTTGCGACTGTGAGATTCATTTTGTTGTGTACTTTTGAGATTTCTGATCCCTTGGAGGTTCTCGTTGCATAAATGATGAGGATTCAGCCTTCTTGTACAGCACATATAGTGTAAATCACCCTGATTTACAGAATGTGTTGGTGGACACTTTGGTCAAATGAAGAAGATTCTTCCAGTTGGTCAACTTAAGTTTTTTTTTCCACACTTCATACTTTTAGACATTCATTAAAACATTAAAACACAGAGTTAACATCCATATCCATCCAAAATTTTACATAATATATTTCTAGCAGATTTCTGACTCTTCATCAGATCTGTCAAGGCAGATCTGATGAAGAGTCAGATCTTGGTGATGTGGAAATGTTCTCATATTCCCCTATAACACTTTCTAATACCACCTAATAAGGAACAGGGATGCTTTTAAAAAGCTTTCACTGAGTCCTGGGAGCTGCACAGACACCAAATTCACCCTGTCATCAGTTATTCAGGCGAGGAGGATAGCTAGAAGATGTGACGGATGTCTGCAGGAAGGAGAGAGACTGAAAGGAAAGACGGCTGGTGATCAAGAGAAGAGAGAGGCATACTTCTATCATCTCATCTTCCCTCCTCCCTCAACCTCAGCTAAACTTTGGTCTACTTGTGGCTTGTATGGGACGGGATCAGCCAGCGGCAACATGCTAAACACTGCGTTATGGTCAAACGACAAAACCAGACTATTAAACCAAGACATGCTTTATCCTTGAATACGATTACATGGAGACTGCGAGAGGATAATCCTTTGAAGCCTGATCAAAGAAAGTCTGAATTTTGAAGTGGGCTGCAGTATGTGTTTACATGCACAAGGAGTTGATATGGGTAGCTGTTTACATGACTACGGCATGTAATCCAGTTAGAGAATACTCTGCATCTTGTCACGAGCAGTTATGTTTGTTTCTGTCAGCGTGAAAAAACAGCACGGATGAATGTGAGAGAGTGGCGTGCCTACCTGTGCACACTGCAGCAACAGACTTACATGTGCATATCACATGATTTTGTGTGAAGGCATTTGATATGTGTAGGTTTTTTAAGGAGGTATTTTCATCCATTGCCTCATAACCTGATTTTAACATCATCAAATGTTTCCTCTATACAATATGTGCCTTCCAACACTTTTATCAAATAAAAACACATTTTAGATACATGGTTATACATAATCAGTTTACATTCCTATATACTGTGATGATGTATAAAGATTAATACTTAATGTACTGTTAATGTATGATATACACTTCTGAAACATTTCACTGAACATCTGTAGTTCCAAAATAATCCTGGAGGGCAGCAAAACACAGCAACCTTTCAAAATTTAAAGATCCCCCTCAGACATGTTTTAACATAAATTTAGAATTTGTTTTTTCCATTAAAAAAAGGTTTAATTACCTCATTAAAGTCTCTGAAATGACATCTACTCCCTCATTGAAAACTCCAGAATCTATGAATATGCAAATATGTTTAATTGCTGGACACAAGATATCTCCGACTTCACTGTAAAGTTCTCAGTGTTTGTGCGCTGGGAGTTGTCTAGGTTGCATACTGGCCCTCAACTGGCTCACAACTAGCTGTGTCACAAATTATGCTCGTCCATGTCTTGTTCTCAGATTTAAGATGAGTGCAGATGAATTTTCTCCCTTCAGCAGATGAATGTGAAAACTCTGCACATACATCATTCTGCACAGTGAAGCTTGAGTGAAACAACAAAAAGCAAAAGACACTTTTCAGTGTAGGGTAATTTTAAACGTTCCCAGTTTTTCAAGTCTGTCTTAAAACAGCAGCCAGGAGCAAGTATGAACATTGAAGTAGGTTTTTCTTGCTGTAATCATTCCTCCCGTTCATATTGGCCATTATAAGATATCCTCCAAATGCACTTCGTTTTGAGAAAAAATGTATTTGAAATTTGATCTGAAGATAATATGAGGATTCAACCGTCAGAGTTAGTAGATTAAGTGGACATGTCCCACAGTTACAATCCTTTCAGTAAATATTTACAGACTGTTTTTCTGTTCAGCTGCAGTGGAGGGATCGAGCAAAAAGAGGGAATGTGGCACTGAAAGGACAGTAACTTTGAAAGATATCTACATGATTTGACTAATTTGGACGGCTTCATATTATCTTCAAATAAATTTTGGAATTTATTTTTGCACAGAAGGAGGACTGTGGATTTTGTCCCTCATCGCTTGAAAGTACATTATCAAGGGATCTCTTAATGGCCTGTAAGAACAGGAGGAATGATTACAGCAAGAAAAAACAGGTGTCGATGTTTATTTGGGCTCCTGATTGTTGCTTTTGGACAGACTTGAAAAATTGTTCTTGACGTAAAAACTTTCAAACTGTCGCATGATCCCAAACACATTTGGAAAAAGAAAAAGTGATCTTGAGTTTATGATCCTTGTTGAAAACTGTTCTCAATTCAAAGCTATTTAAAGGGAACTTTGAGGGGGAAAAGTTATTTTCATACAACAACAATGTCACATATTCTCAACATGACATCATACAGTAACGGTTTGTTTCACACTTCAGTGAAGCTGTGTGTAAATATAGTGAAATATGAAACACTGCTGTTTCATGGCTTCACCAATACAGTAAATCCAAAAATAAATGTTCTCTCTTTCATAGTTTGATGTATGTTTCCCTATAATTACACCTGATGTACAGTGTTTGGCATCTTTGGAAACATTGAAACCTTGACTAGAAGTCAGAATATGTTTCAATTGGTTTACAAAAGAACCCTAAAATGGAATGAATGCTTTAAAACCGAATTGAAGTTGAATAAAACAGTTTTTTTCCCCAATTAAACACAAGAAATGTCATCCATTGTCAGCAGCAAACTTACATTGTTCCTAAAACCTACCAACTTGTCTCCTCGCTCACATGTTTTGATAATATCTCATAAATAGAAATTCTGTTTCCATTGTTATTGCAGGAGGAGAAAAACTGTTTTCTTTTGGTTGTCTGTGTGAATATTCCACAAACATCTACAGACTAAACACTGTGGCACACACAGGTTCTGGCCTCATGCTGTATGCCAGGTTTCGTGTTTGGGTGTCTTTTGTTTCACGTCCTCTGTTGGTCTGTAAAGCAGGTGTGTTGTTGTCTTTGTCAGAGGTAGAAACAAAGCTGTGGCATGTAGCTAAGAAGGTAGAACATGGTATTCCCAGATTTAGGGGTTCAATTCCCCATGCGGGACTTACGGTAGAGCAGGATTACTCAAATATACCATTGCTCCTCCCATGCCAACTGGAAACAGGCCTGGTCCTCATTCCTGGTTTGAAAAGCACTGCAGTCAACCATCACAAAAGCAGAGCTGCATCAAACATCCCACTGACACACTGACAAACAAACCTGACTTCAAAACAGCTGCTACAAAAGCAGGAGCTGTTGCAGATGGAGGCATCACCGAGGTCCAACATCTCACCGACACGCTGTGGTTCCCTGTTTGGTAAAAAAAAAAAAAAGAAAGAAAAAGACATTAGAAGGAATGTTCTGTTAACTAATCAGCTGGGAGATGCTGCAGTTTTTGTGTTACAACACTGAAGACTGAATTTTCTGCTGAAGTAATGTAAAATATTATGTATACACAAAGCGTGTGTTCAACAATGACTGCCATTCTTGCTGTTTGACTAACATCCTGTCTGCGATGGTAAATGCTTCACAACAATGTGAAGAGGAGGATATCCCCTTTCCCCAGTCTCTCATCCTCTTTGTTTGCCCCCTTTTGCATTGAACAGCAAAACAAAAGAGTTTTACCCATATCCAGTTTAAGAGTCTTGTATAATTTATAATAGGTCGCCTGGATCCATATGGATGTTGATTTAAGTCAAAACAATGCAAAAAAAAAGTGCCGTACTTGAATACATATGAGATTCTATAGTGGTATGATTTAGCCTATATCTTTTAGCACATTTGAATGATTAACATGAACATATACAAACTGTATAATAGAATGATTTAAAATTGATCTTTACACTTGAGAACCTGTGAATCTTATGAAAATCACAGATACAAATAAACCATTTAAAAGATTATTTTAACTACACAAAAAGGTGAGAAAAAGGCAAAAAGTGAGCATTTTGCTTAAAAGCTATTTGACTGTGTTTTACTTGGTGGCTTCAGATGTTAATTACCTTATCTGATACTCTTTATGTACATGAGAAATGAAATAATAGATACTTCATTAACCAACAAAGGGAGAAAGCAGGACATCCTGAAAGAAGACATCTGGCAACTGGCTAGAAAACTAGCAGTACTCTGTCGCCACACTGTGGTTTAAAACACAAAGTACACCCTGTATCATTTGTATTTGGCTGACTTTGTAATGACAAAGGCACTTTAATCTTACCAGGCTGTAATGTACCCACAATAAAAAGGTTGCTGTTCATAACCCTGGTCTCGTTTAAAAGACATCTCTTTAAATTTTACAACCAAAAAGTCAAAATGAGCGTAAGTTATCCTGAACTAAACTAAAGAGGCTGAAGTGTCACACTGGTGGGACCGTGTTGACAGGTTAACATTTTAAAATGGTTCATTTTAATAATAATATAATTTAATGATAATTAATCTAATGTGCGCTGCCAAGACAGCCACACTAAAAGCCCTCTGATGTCCAGCCAAACATGTAAACAGCAGGACGCTATTTTCAATTTGCATTTTTTAATCAAACTGTACTGATGCAGTGGATGCTGTTCTTCAGTGAGGTATTTTGACACCGGTTGCTTCACATCGGCGGCGGTGGAAGAAGCAGTCAGCCCATCTGGGTTTATTTTACATGTCACTTCAAGTAGAGGAAAACAACTTTTAATTGCAGTTAAATCATAGACTGTATAAAAATGATGGACGCAGCCACCGTGATGTCACCACTGGTTCATGGACTCTACTGATGTATAAAGACAACTCGTTTTGTGGACTCCTGTTTTGAAGCCACGAGTTTGGCATTTTGACCTTCTCCATCTTTGGTTTCTGAAGCCAGAAGTGATGAGAAGTGACCATATTTGGACGAGAGGGTGGAGCTGACCCTGACGCTAGCTGCTAGCTTGGTTAGCACGGTGCATTTACAGTCTATGGTTAATTATGTTAATGCTAATGCTAATTTTTGCTAGCGACAAAACGGGCTTAAAACAATTATAACAAAATGTACTTACCGGAAAACTGAACATCCGACTCATTTGAGTGTCTTTTAGTACAACCAAACGCTGAACAATATTTTTTTTAGACGACCATAATGTTACAATTAACTTTCATGAGCTGAAAACACTCTGAAATAGCGACGGTTACGACTATACTGTGTGAGGTTACGCCATGTTTACGTTGCCTAGCCAACGTTGTCGCCATGGTAGCGACTTGTCAATCACAACGTAGCCACGCCCTGAAGCATACCCTGCTTTATCCTCAAATTTAGATTAAATGGGACCATAATTTACAAAATGAACATCATGCTGTATTGAAGAAGACTTGAAACGAGCGATTGAGAACATGAACTCATTAGGAAAGTGTTCACTGAGGTAATAAACCAGGTGAGAAGTAGGGTCATTTTCTCATAGACTTCCATACAAACGGACTTAGAGCCAGTGGAGTCGCCCCCTGTTGGCCATTAGAGAGAATGCAGGTTTAAGGCACTTCCGCATTGACTTCATTTTCAGACCCGGAAGTACCTGCTTGAGTAAAATTAACTAAAGTATCAAAACTAAAAGTACTAATTCAGCCCTAATGAGAGTGTTATTGAACATAAAAAAGCTGAAATTGCTTGAGATCAGTTTATTATTGGAGATTAGAGATTAGAGCATCTTTCCCTTTCTAAAATTATTTAGTTATAAGTTTAGTCATTTGTGTTACATTAAAACAGCGCAGTATATTAGGATATGGCATGTTGAATTTAAATCATAGTGAACAATAACTGCATTGTCCTCTTAAATATAATGAGGAAAAAGCACTGTATCAGTACTAGTATGCCTCAGTACTCAAGAAAATGTAGTTTTAACTTCCAACAGGCAGTGGGCAGTAAAACATGGAAAAGTGATGCAGAGTTTGTTAGTAAGTCCACAGACAAGGATTGAAGGAATGGCAAGTATATCTGTTCTTATAATAAAGGCTTTGCACACCTACACAAATGTTTTCATTTGTTGTGGCTGATTATAGCTCTGTTCATTGAAGGTGGGTGGCACTACGATGGGAGTTACATGACATCAGCATGTACTCATTTGGTGTAAAGGTGTTATATGTATAAGTCCTGCCTTAACAGGTGCAAGGAAAGTCAGAGCATTGGATCAGACGGAAGAATTAAAGTCTCCTTTGTGGGGTATTTGCATGATTGTGCAGGGCCTTTAAAATAAATTAAAATGTGAAAGCCTGAACAAAAGTATGTAGAAACCTGAACCAAGTACGTGGACGCCCAACATGTCTTTCCAAAACAAACAGTCAACGAACAACCTTCCAAGAGGAATAGATTTTACTCCCTTTTATCCACAAGAGTATTAGTGAGGTCGACCACTGATAAGAGATGGCTCGCAGTCAGCATTCCAGTTCATCCCAAAAGAGTTGGATGGAGTTGAGATGAGAGTTCTGTGCAAGCCAGTCAAGTTCTTGGAAAAATGTTTTTATTATCTGGCTTTATGTGTGCTGGCATTGCTGTGTAGAGAAAGGAAGGAGCCCTCCCTAAATTGTTGCACAATTTGAAGCATATAGGCCTTAGGTATAGGCCTTTTTCACAGAAGACATGTTGCAGCAAAAGCACAGGTGTAAATAATAAAAATAAATTTAGCTGCTTTGGTTTAAGGGTCCTGGTATTGTGCATGCTGGTTCACCTCACTGTCATGGCTTACAACCAATTAAACAGAGCCATTGTTAATGTTAATTTTCCTATTGTGGCACTTCAAAATATTTGCAGTGAAAAAGGTCTAAAGAACACAAAAAAGTATGGAAACAGGAGTGTAATTTGATATATTATCATACCTGATATTATATCTCTTTCTGTTACCACTTGGTATCACTATAATATTTAATGATATTCCAAATTATACTTGGATGTACAATATATCTGTTTATTTATTTTGATATCACTCAAACTTCCTTACAATTAACTGTTTGTGGGAGGAAACACCTTACTAGACCCCACCTTACCAAATATATCTGGATAATACCTGCAGGTTTTTTTGAGTTTAACGTTTAACTTGTAGCTTTTTTGGTGTTTCTGCATATTCTGTCAACATTTTCAGAGCATCACTGCGGTTTGTTTTGGTGAGGGATTTCCTGACTGGCTGTCTCACCATCAGTATACTGACTGCCTGCCCTGGATGATGCGCTTCTTCTTCCCAGGCATGACACACTTACTGGGCTGCAGTCAGAGCCGAGCCACGGGACAGAGACACGGCGAGCAAGCCAGAGGACAGAGTCAGACGAGGAGGAGGATGCTGGAGAGAAAAAGCAGCCGATAGCTCATAATGATGATGATGATGAGAATGATGATGATGTTGGTATCGACAGGGGAATGATCATAGAGGAAGAAGAACAACAAATCTCTGCGGGTTGGAGGGTGGTGACAGTGATGATGGTGAGGATGTTTCGGATGTGAGGACGGCCGGGACGCGGCTCGGAGGAGGATGCTCTGGACGATCTGAGTGTTGATGATCGTGCGGGAAAATCTCGGGTATCACCGAGAGTTTAACGAAGCGCTATTCTGAGGAGGTGGGCCAAGTCCCGGGAGAGAGAGGGAGAGAGAGAGAGAGAGGAGAGAGAGAGAGAGAGAGAGAGAGAGAGAGAGAGAGAGAAGGGGGAGGACCTTTGGACTGGGTGCCAGTGGTCGGACTGGGATGTTGTCGTTGTGTTCAGGGATGTGAAGCGACATTAAGGAGCTGATGAAAGGACTCCTGCCAGCGCGTGGAAAACATATTTCTACGTCTTTGCAGGTAAGCAGCCAGTGTCCCTCTCTCTCTCTCTCTCTCACGATTTACTATCTCTCCTTCTGTCTCTCTCTCTATGGTGATGCGAAAACTATTATAAATACACATATGATACTATAATTGGGGAGTTATAGTTGTAGTGCAATACCTTTGATACTCTTGGTGTTTGAGAGTGAGTGCATGGTGACATTGTCTTCATAGTACTTTACCTCCTGCAGTATCACAATGATATTATGTAATATTCCTACTGGTGCACTGACAGGAGGGCATCAAAACTATCATTTACATCCTACTGCAGGTCACACTGATTCACTTGTGGTATAACTTGTGTACCTTAAGTACAATTTTGAAGTATTTGTTCTTTACCGGAGCACATTTATTTTATGCTACTCTATAAAGCTGCAACGATTAGTCGATTAATCGATCAACAGGAAATTAATCAACAACTATTTTGATAATCGAACATTTATTTCAGTGTCCTTAAGCAAATATGTCAAGACTGTGCTGCTTTTAGCTTTTTAAATGTGAGGATTTTATGCTTTTCTTGATCGTAAACTGAATATTTTTGAGTTTTGGACTGTTGTGCAGACAAAATAGGACATTTAAAGACACCACCTTGAGCTCTGGGAAATTATATCAGGCATTTTCAGTATTTTCAGGCATTTTGTAGACAAGAAAAAAAATAATTATTAGTTGCATAGTTCATTCAACACTTATGATCAGCTTATAAAATGACATTAATTCTGAGAGTAACAGTGTATAAAGTAGTTACAAGTAGCCTCACCTCAACCTGCTGTAATATGAAAATGCTGCTTACACGTTGTAATTAACACTGACATGAGCCATTCTGCTGCCTAATGAGTACTTTTAACTCTAATACTTTAAGCATATTTTTCAGTAAACCTCTGTTCTTTTACAAAAGTAACATTTTGATTGCAGAACCTACTTTTGCGTGACTATTCCACGTAAGTAAAGGGTCTGAATACTTCTTCCTCCATTGCTCTTAACAGGCTATACGGTATTTTACAATACTACAGACACAGACAGGTGACAAATTAAAGGAAAAACATGAATAAATGAGTGGAGACACAT
This sequence comes from Thunnus thynnus, assembly GCF_963924715.1. Taxonomy (NCBI): domain Eukaryota; kingdom Metazoa; phylum Chordata; class Actinopteri; order Scombriformes; family Scombridae; genus Thunnus; species Thunnus thynnus. Next base: position 25,936,670 of record NC_089530.1, read on the forward strand.
TACAAATGCAGAATGGTTGACTGAATGGTTTGATGAGTATGAAAATGATTTGAATGAATCATATGCTATAGCTTTGGACCAGCGTGTTAGACAGTTCTGTCCCTGAAAAGACCAAAAAATCCAACAAGATCTACCTTTAGTCCAGTTACTGAATTACTATACCATGATTAAAAGCCTAACTGGAAAATCACAGTAATAATGTAAGAGGCAATTAAAAGTAAAATGAACCACATTTACTACTGAGTGGCACAAACACACTGAACGTCTCTAAAGGAATGTTGTAGGCGTGTTATAGTGATTTTTAGATAGGCTCATCTCTCTCTCACTCAACTTTCCTCCCACACACTCTCTTGTTTCAGCAGTGAAGTACAGTAGCCTTACAACCTTACAGTAACAGCAACAGCACAGAGACGAATGCTGGACCAAATGTTTTCATACCGTAGGTTACTTTATCACTCAGATCACCACGCATGTGATGCACGGATGTGTTACAGTTATATAAAAACTATTCAGGCCTATAAAAGAAAGGGAATACAAACAGGTGCAGGTACTGAAACCTCATGGGTCAATATAAAAACAGAATACATGAACTGGATAACAGTTGGTAAAAACAAAATGCATAAAAACCAAGAAAAGACAAAAATATACAATACAATACAATCATACTGAAGAGTTAACTGTGTGTTTCATGATTGTTGCAGCCTCAATTTGGCATCACAGCTGTTCCAAACAGGAATTAATTCGTGATACACAGCAAAACTTCCAGCTTTTAAAGATTTTTGCAGTGACAGTTGTGAACAGTTTGAGCTAAAGCACTTGACAGTGTCAGGACTGCGTACAGTCTTAGTGTTGGGTTCCCCAGAGTAAATCAAAGCCCTGCCATGGGTTATCTAAGTGGCTTTCTCTCTCCACTGAGCCATAAAGGTCAACGCTACAAAAAGCCCTTTGACTTCAGTCTGGCACTCACTATTTAAGTTCTAACAAATCCAATAAACAAAGACTGGTCTCTGGATATGATCCTGAAATGTAGTTTTTTCAGTCTATGTATATAGATATAGTACATTAATTATCTTTCATTGTTAATAGTGTAGTGTAAGTATGGTTGTGTGTTAGTGAAAATATCCAGACTGTAAAAGAAATAGGAATTTCCCTTTAAAAGTACTCATTTTAAAAAATCTAACAAGTTTAAGTCCTCAGAAGTTACTTAAATACAGTAATTATATGAAAACCCTGTCACGGTTGATGGATACTCTGTTCCACGAGGACTGAACCTCTGACCCTCTCACTGTTGGATCGACTCTTTGACCCGTGTGTCACTAGAATTTAACCCGCGGTCTTTCAACGATGGCACGGGTGCTGTAACCCCAGGTCCCGCCTGCTTGGCTACAAACACGAGTCGGTGTGAGATTGGTGCTGTTGCCAGGACTGACAGGTTGAATGGATGACAGGGCTGTGTGGGCCAAATAGACTGTCAGAGAGAGCTGGGAGGAGATGGATGAGAGGAGGGAGAGAGGGACACAGAGAGAGAGAGAGCATCAGAGAGAGGGAATACCAGAGAGAGAGATGAAGAAATGATGGAGTGCTGTTGTGGCTACAGGCAATAGCTGATTCCCTTAGTTTCTCTTTCTCTGCCTGAGCCGGGAGCCTGCCCCTCAATCTCCCGACCATCTCTCTCCCCATCACTTGCTTGCTTTTGACTAATCAGTGGAGTATTACAAGCTCTGCACTGTCTGGAGCTGTTTTTCTACCAGCGCTGGTGTAACAACTTAGAAATATGTGACAATGCCTATCATAGATTGTGTTTTGTGGCAACTTCACAGTATTTTATTCTGTTCAACAAGTCCTCCACTGTCTAAGCTGTCAGTGTGTAATGTGTTAGGCGTGGCTCATAGTGATGAACCTACAGAGAATTATCAGTGACTCTCTCAGCTCCCCTCGGCTTTACGAAGCTTTATAGCGAGTTTCAGTTCATTGTTTAACTGTCTGGCTGTGACTATTTGGTTCTCGGCGCTCTCATAGCACCGTTTGCTGCTGGAGCAGGCAGCTGTTTTCAGAGAAAAAGCTCTAAAAAGCCATTGTATACTACCTGCTCAGCACCAAACAGACACAGTTAGCTATAGACTAGCTAGTGAACATAGTGGAGCATTTAGCAGCTAAAGAGCCAGATATTTCCCTCAGGAGTTGGTAGAGAGCAAAAACAGAGATAAAAGAGAGTGAATATCGGACTTATATTCACCAGGTGGACATGAACACGACTCCAAATGAATGATAAAGTTGCTCTGTAACTGCTGGATGTGGGAATAAGCTGTTTGCTAACAAGTTCAACATGATATGTCAGTGTTGCATTCACAACTTGTTTCTGCTTGTTTCCCCCAAGTGACCAAAAAACCAGTTAATGCAGGTTCAAGGGTAAAAGGAGGAGGCCTTCAAGGTTAAAAGGAACCAATGCTTACTGCTGGTATGGAAGAGGACATACACTCATCGATGTTTTTTGATGGACAATAACTCTCATAAACGCGAGACGTCACTTAAGTGATCTAACAAATGATCTATTCTGATATTTTTCTGGTGCAACTGCATGCAGGGTAGTAGCAGCAAATTTTGTGATTGCATTTGAGATTTAAAGTATATACAGTATTTATCCTTTTCTACTCGTCCAGTTAGGATTTTCACAAGCCTTTCATCTCTAACCAAACTGTCTCTAAGGACATTTATACGTGATTTTGAGAAATTGGCAGTAGCCTCCTGTTGGCAAGTACAGTATAAGCAATGCAAGTCTGTAGAGAAATTACATCATTTCCATTTTTAAACTCTCAAATCCATAAAAATCCTGTCTCTTATTCTTCCTGTTAATGCATGAAATGGAGTGATATGCATTTGTTTTTCCACAACAGGGATTAAATGTGTCTTTATGTTGTGTTGTCTCCATCATTTTAGCTCTTTCCTCACTTCCTCATCATGACTCTTTTCATGTCTTGCCAAGATGTGAAATTATATGGAAGATTATTAATTTACCTGGATAGCATGTAAATTCATAATACACAGTTATATCCAATATCTCAGAAACAATGATTAGAGAGCTTCACCTTGCTAAACCATATAAAAGTTCAACCTTTCCTTTCAAATGAGGCTCAGTTTGAGGTGCCAGTAATCATTTTATAAAGATGCTTCAATGCTGCGGTTGAAATTCCTGAAATTTGGCTAAAAAAACAGATTCACCTACAGTGTGCTTCTTACTTAACTTCATTACTTAACCCAAAACATAGTTACATTACATTTATTAGTCCGAATACGTTCCCATTTATCAATACAAGCATTTATGGCCTGTCACAATGTAAACAAATAGGTATCAGCAAAGCAAAACAATAAATGTAAACATGCAATAAAATTCTAATCCAAAATGAATTCACTGAATTTTATAATATCTTAACAAACAATTTTTATAATGAATAATCATAACAAAACCCTGAGTACTGAAACATATTAATACATAACACAGGGTTGTTAGTAAAATGGTTCATTTTTGATGTTTTAACTCTCATTTACTGTAATTCAGAAGAGGTCAGATTATGTTTTTTCTTCTCTCACTCACTCCTCCGACTGTAGCTGTTTCTCTGTTACTGTAACTTTGTGTTGTGCAGTCGGGTCGGAGTTGACACAAATCCTGTGAGTTCTGTCCTCTCTCTCTCTCTCTCTCTGTCTCTCTCTCTCACACACACACACACACACACACAAACACTACAAAACTGGGGTAAGAACAAAAACTGTGTGTGTGTGTGTGTGTGTGCGTGTGTGTGTGTGTGAGTGTGAGAGGAAAGAGAGATAGATCAGTCTAGCTGCCAGAGTGTGTTGTCTGTAATATCTGTCTATGTGAGCAGGGACAGTTATGTAACAACAAAGCAGAATGCATCGTAGGTTCACGTGAGTTACACACATAGACTGTATATAAAGATGGACGTAGCAAAGCGTGACATTACCTGTTGGTTTGTATTGGAGCCAGTTGGACGCCCAGAGTTGCTGCTTATGATCAACGCCATCTTTTCTGTTTGGAGCCAGGTCAGGGTGTTTCCTCTCACACTCTGGGAATACACCCCGCTACCTCAGACTGACGCTAATGCTAACGGGAGTGAACTGTCAATCAACGCCCACACAGCAGACATCAAAGCTACTATTTGTCTTGATATCTTATTAATGGAACAATACTTTCTAAAATGACCACCAGCACACCTATTAGAGGGCCCATATTTAGAGATTAATCCCATAATAATTCACTGAAAAAATCTTTCGACTTAGTATTTCATGAGAGAAGTTGACGCTTTTTGAATGGGAGTCTATTGAAGCCAGAAACTTTTTGGAGCCAGCATCTAGCAACCGTCAGTGGTATTGCACTTTAAGGGACTTCCGCATTGGCTTCGATATTTAAAGCTGTGGTTGTTGCCACTTGGTCACACACACACTCAAGCACCAATGCTCCTGTGCACACTCAGTGGACAGGAAGTGAGGTATTTAATCTTAAGCAGTGTTCATGATTTTTCATTGCCGTGAGTTGACAGCAGCAGTGTGTTTGACATCTTGTCTACCCAAATCAAGGTATATAGGTATATAGGTATTACAGGTCTACATCTGCAGCGGTTCCCAACAGTTGGTGGTGATCTACAGGAAGCCAAAGAAACTCACTCAGAAGTTCAAGAAAAACATCAAAAACTCTTAGTGTATGATGAAAAAATGAAAGAGATCTCAGAAGAGAGAATTCAAAGAGACTCAAATGGCCAAAAAGGCTTTAAAGTTGGCTGTCAGTAAAATATCTCTTAATAAATACAAGGCTTTAAAAATACTAGAACCACATCATAATCCAACAATAGTAGGCTTTAATAATAAAACTTCCACAATGCAATCACATAAATCTACAAACCAGTCCAGTAACAGTTAGAAGCATCGTTAACAGATGCCTGTAGGTGAGGTGGAGGTATGAGGAAGGATCAGAGGACAGGGCAGCATGGGGGATGTGTTGTGGATGATGTCAGGCCCAACCACTTGATGCATAGTGTGAGGGCACAGGAGTTTTAAAAGAAATGGCTGGTGGTTTTAAAACAGTAATAAAGATCTGATAATACAGTTGATCGTAACTTGACCCTTGTTATTTTCTCAGAGACAAAGAGATGCTTACTTACTAAAATGTTGTTCAATGTATATATATTAACTTAGCACAAAAAGTAAGGAAATTTGTGTTTGGTAGATTATTTCTTTGTCGTAACAATGCTTCTTGGCAATAAATCTTATACCGTTGGAAAGCCTGTTTATTTCCCTTTTAAATGGTGCCACATTTGTAAGGGACATGCATTTGTGGGATGAGCAGCAGAGCTGAGTATTTGGGTTGCGCCCATGAAAAATTTGCCAAATCTTCTCTGCCAATGCCAAACAGCTTATTCTGCCATTGACTCTTGTTTGGTATTTGGTGGATTGGATGGTTGAAGTTTGAAGAAACAAGACATATTGGCAATTTAACAATGTATTCATTTAACAAAAAGGAGTCTCAGTAGTGTGTGGAAAAACCATACACAGCCACAACAGCCTGGCACCATGCCTGGTCACACACCGCTGTGGGATGGCATCCCATTCTGCACAGGGTGACATGTTACTTCATCACAAAGAGTTTTAGGCACATTAGTTTGTTTAGAAATGGCTCTAAAGACTAATAACAGCGATCATGTTTTCAGTCTCAGGAGAGTAGTTCTGTGTAAGGCACTGAGCATGTGCAGGAATGCGGTTCCGTTTACAGCTTCGGTAGCATGTTGGATTTGTTACATATCACAACTTCTTAACTTTGTGCTGTGCTACGTTTTACATTATGAATAACTTAAGTATAAAGAGGTTGTGATATGAAGCACACTAAGCTAGCTCAAAGCTATTAGTATTTGTAACCGTTTCTAAACAAACATGCTCATACTGTTGCTCATGAGGGTTTTTTTTCTCATTAGGTATGTTTATGCTGTATTCTACCTATTTTACTTTCATAATATTTACTATGGATTAGATTAGATTCAACTTTATTGTCATTACACAAAAGCACCATTACTGAGATGACAAAATGCAAGTAGGCATCTAACCACAAGTGCAAAAAAATGTTATGTAGAGAATAGTGGATGGTATACATGTGTAAATGCAGGAAAGGAAAGGATCAAATTATGTTTACTGTGGACATTATAATAATAATAATAATTATTATTATTATTAGTAGTAGTAGTAGTCATTGATGTTGTTGTAGTATTACTCCCCTATAGAAAAGCAGTAGTCGTGTGTGTTTATTCATGTGTGTCTGTGTGTGTGTGTGTGTGTGGTAGAGTATTGGTTAGGTACAGGTATTGATTGGAACATTTGAACTCTGTGGTCATGTTCCAGAAAGAGCAATGAACACACACATACAAACACAAACACACACACACACACATATTCACACACACAGGGAGGCGTGGATAGCCACTTGACTGCCTCACATGCACACACACATGCACACACACGCATTGCCTGGGGCTTTATAAACAGCCGGGCTTGGAGGTTGTGACTCGCACATCAGTCTCTGCTCCCTCCCTCCCTCTCTCTCTCCCTCTCTCTCTCTCTTTTGGTAGAACAACACAGCTTCTCTTACTCTCATTATTTCTATCGTTTTCCATCTACCTGCCTGCTGTTTGTTTTCTTCCCCTGCTTTCTTCCTGCAGGCCTGCACATCACATTTTCCTCTCTCTAATCTGCTGATCTGCTGCCTGTCTCTCTCTCCCTCTCTCTCTGTCTTTGTAGTTACATATATAGCAGCACTGTGTGGTAGAGACCAGTTGAAGTTGGCTTCCTGCCTGTTGAGATGTGCCAATAGGAAACCCAGTGAACAGGGGTTCATGCTGATGAAATTGATCTGCTCAGGTAAGGAACAAGAACCCCTTTTCCTACTTCTTTTCATGTTGTTTTTATGCTTATCTGTTTTCCTTCTGGTATTGAGAGTTTTGGAGGAGAATACGTTTTGGAAGACAGATATTAGACTGGGACGAATCTTACATTGTAATGTCAGGTAAGGTGATTAGAAAAACATCATTCAGCAAAAAATATCCATCCATCCATCCATCCATCCACCCACCCAAGCATCCATCCATCCATCCATCCATCCATCCATCAACCACCGCTTATCTGAGACTGGGTCATGGTGGCATCAGACTGAGTAAGGAAACCCAGACATCCTTCATCCCGGCAACACTGCTCTTCCTGGTGCACCCCAAGGCGTTCCCAGGCCAGAAGAGATATGTAGTCCCTCCAGCATGTTCTGGGTCTGCCACGGGGTCTCCTATCAGTTGGACGTGCCTGGAACATCTACAGAGGGAGGCGTCCAGGAGGCATCCTAACCAGGTGCCCAAACCACCTCAGCTGGCTCCTCTCGATGCAAAGGAGCAGCGGCTCTACTCCGAGCTCCCCCCGGATTTCTGAGCTCCTCACCCTATCACCAAGGCTGAGCCAAGATACTCTCCTGAGGAAACTCATTTCGGCCACTTGTGTCTGTGATCTCATTCTTTCAGTCACCACCCAAAGCTTGTAACCATAGGTGAGGGTTTGGATGTACACTGACTGGTAAATTGAGAGCTTCGCCTTCTGGATCAGCTCTTTCTTCACCACAACGATCCGGTACAATGTGTGCATTAATGCTGATGCTGCACCAATCTGTCTGTCAACCTCACGCTTTATCGTACCCTCACTTGTGAACAAGAGCCTGAGAGTCTAGAACTCCTTTGCTTGGGCTTGAGCAACTCACTCCCAACCCAGAGGGAGCAGTCCAGCATCATGGCCTCAGATTTGGAGGTGCATCTATTTAAATTGGCTTACATTTTGTCAGTGAGTTACTAGATGACAGCTTCTTATCTTTAGAACAAAAGACTAAAGTTTCAAAGTGCTTTAAATTCAAAGAAGGATTTAATAGATGATGTATTGAAGATGAAAACATCTTTAGTGTTTAGGAAATGAAACAAAACATTTTACTTTTATTATTGTTATTTTTTATTGTAAGAAGTTGTGGTCACAAGGATACATAACTGATTATAGTGGTGTTTTATTATAATGATTAATATTGGGCATCGATCCTTGAATTTTCTGTATGCCAGTTTCATGTGTTTAATTTTTTGTTGACATTGCAGCCAGGACTGGTTGTAGCCCTTCTCCACCGTTTGCTTCATAAATTGCCCGGTTGTCATATGAATTGCCAACTTTTGCTTGTATACTTTTGTTGGCCCAAATTGAAAGCAGATACTTGGTCTTGTCTTGACCAAGCCCCCAGGAACAGCGCCAGGCTTTGAGGTCAATTTGACATAGTGGCCAAACTAAGTAATTACAACTTCCATGTCCGTCAGGGGCCCAAAAAGCATTTTCCTGCACACAATCATGGGAAAAGGAGCAGCTGTAAAACAGTAGATACATTTTTTAAACGTCACAAACCCCCACAATCAGAATTTGATCCATTCAGTCCAATGACATTTCAAAAGTCTAGAAAAGCCACACAGTTGAACTGTTTTATCCCCATTCAAGTTAACTGGAAGTTAGCTATCTTAGCCAGCGGAAGTCTCTAATGAGCAAGCTCTATGGGTGCATGTGGTCCGTAGAGAGTATGCAGTATGTTTTCATCTGGATAGTGTTTTTTACAGAGGGATGTTGCTTTTTTGACTTCATGTGCCACTGAGCATCTTTCATCGGAATGAACAGGGCTCCATCTCCAACGCTGTATCCAGTTCTCTTTCAGTTCGCATCCATGATCTTGACTCCATCCAAGTGTGTTCAATAGCCGTTGCTTTCTTGCTGCAGTTGCACACGATTACGTATTTCCGCCCACGTAATTGTTGTATGTGGATTCACAACAAAATTGCATTTACACTCATGTTCAATGTGGTCACAATGCGTCCCTGACCATCTCCGGAGGTGGTTTGGCCGATTGGATCACAATCTGTCCACAATGTGTCTTTCATGTGGTCAAACACTATCCAATTGCAATCTGATCACCAAAAATGTATTTTAATGCAAGGTGTAAATGGGGCCACAGAGTCCCTGAAGATCTGAAAACTTCCAGTAAATTCTGAGGGAAAGCACAAACACTCAATTGAAATTCTTTTGAGCTAATGAAAATCAACACATGTAAGGCAAACCGGCAGCTTCAAAACAAGAATGTTGGCACTGGCTTTTAAAATCAGTCAATATTGGGGCTCTATATATAAGTAAGTCATTTTTAACTCTTGTCAGTAAATGAGCACAGCCTTTTAAGGAAGACCTAAAAAATATATGATTTATTGTCAACAAAAACACTTTCAGTCCTGAAATAATTCAGGAAAGAACAGAAGTTGTGTCCTGTGTGCTTCTACTGTACAGTACATTTGGATTTGTTGTTGTTGTCATGGGTATCCTCTGTTATTTTTAGCTGGATTACAGGCAGGTTGAGCTTTTAAACTCCAGAGAACAAGGTAGACATATTTATAGAAGCTTCCCATCTCAATAAAAGATGAATCGCTGTCTTATGCAACAACTCCTGACCACACTGGAGGCAGGGAAGAGACAGGAGGACAGGGGAACAGATGGATGGATGATTGGATGGATGAACAGATAGATAGACGGATGGATGGACAGATGCATGACTTTTATAGATATGTTTTTCTGTCATGGTTGCCCTCCAAGAAAACTGTCTATCCTACTTCCTTCCTCTTTCTCGGGTCCATGCATCTCTCTGCTTCCTCCCTGTCGGACTCTCTGTCCCTTTGACACCCCCTTTTATATCTCTTTCTCTTTCTCTCTATTGACTTCTCTCCATCTCTCACCTTTTATGTCTACCTCATTCCCTTTCCCACTTTCTCTTTCCCTCTCTGATCTATTATTCATATCCGTTTCTGACTCTTTCTCTCCCTCCCTTGACACCTGAAATCCCTCCAGCTGCTCCAGGGCGTTTAGACCTCCACCAACAGTGCTCCCCTCCCAGGAAAAGAAATAGAATGATGAATAAAGGAACAGAGCGAAGAGACAGATAAAAAGCTTTGGGATGGGCAGCTCTATAAATAAGGTATTTCTCCATGTGGTGTATTGTACAGGTTGACATTTTACACAGCTCTACGTAGTCCTATGAAAAGACTTGTTCCAGAGTCCAACCATGTGAGATCAAGTTTGGAAGTGACGTCAGGCCATGTTGGAAAATATAAAGAAATAATAAAGACATCTGGAGAAGATTATTTTAAGATAACTTTTAGAAAGCATTCATGATTTAAATTAATTTTATATTCTACTAATCATCCCCCATGTTTACAAAGCAATTAGGTGGTTGCCATGGGTTTTTTAAGTGGTTGTATGGGTTTTTTGTTGGTTGCTATGGTGTTGCTAGGTGATTGCTTTGGTGTTGTGGGTGCTTGCTAGGATGTTGCAAAGTGGTTATCTGATGCAAGGGTCTTAGAATAAAGCGTGCTGTAAGTTTTTACACATTGTAAAGTCCTTTGAGGCGAATTTGTGGTTTGTGATTTTGGGCTGTATGAATAAAATGGACTTGACTTGGTTGCCGCTGTACGGTGTTCATCCTGGTATTGAGGGCATGTATCTGCAGGAGCCACAGTATCATTAGTCAGTTTTAAATTTGGTGAAAGCACAGTATGACTTGTTCAGAATCCAAAACTAAAAGTTCAGGACTTTATGGACAAAATTTTAAACTTGTGACATGCAAAACAACGACTCCCACACCTTTACCATAAAAATGAGTGAAGGTAAAAGTACAGTTGGAATGGAAGAAAGTTTGGTAGTAAGGTGAGGTTATCCTTGTGGAGATCATGTACAGTAAAATCCCTAACTAAAATGTAATATATCTTTCCTTTAAATGTGTTTCTCATAGTGATGTACACATTTCAGCATGGAAACCTAAGCTGATGCTTTACCCAAGTTTGTAATGTTTGGAGCTCCATACATCCAATGTTTTTCCCATGTTTCCATGTTTTTTCAAATCAATTATCATTTGCAATTATCACTAACACTTTTACCTCCCTTCTTTAAAATATTTACTGATGCAAGGCACTGAACAGATGATAATGCTCACTGACCACCAGTAGGAGAATACAGGTGCAGCTGCCACATATGAAAGAAGCAAAGCAAGGCTGAGGCTTAAAAAGTCAGTCAACTTTTCCCACACAATCAAAGGTTTTGAAAACTTTATCCTGACCCACCTTTGGGTGTTTTTGCAGTGTGTAATGGAGGCTGACATGTGCCACATGGCAGCTGTTTGTGCCTGAGGGTTGCTGCTGTTGCTGTGCCCCTGAGAAGGGCATGAAGTCCTCAACTGCCAGCATAAACTTCCACATCTGTCTTCATATTTGGAAGAGAGGGTCACACAGTCAGTAAACATAATTACAGAGTGAATTTGAAAAGCTGAAAAGTGTTTTTACTCTGTTAAGACACTGTCTAGCATGTGTTATACAGCGTTATTGGCCAAATTGCTGCTAAAACACTGGAAAGATTAGTCCAAAACAAACAAACACAACTATTATCATGAGATGTAATAAAACTCAGTCATGACCGTGAGCAATATAGATGTGTCAGTGTCATAAAAGTTACAGATGACTGCGTTAAATAGTTAAACAAACGTGTGTATGTGCACAAGTGATAACTTAAAGGACATGTGAGAGTTTGGTCGTGTGTGTCTGCCCACGCCCCAGCTTCTCACTGCAAAAGATAAAGGCTAAACACAATCTACATATTAGAGCTCCGCTGTGAGCGTGCATCAGATGAGGGCAGATCTGAAATGGAATCTCCTTCTGTTCCCCCTCGCTGCACACATCATCTATCCATCTATCAGCGCTGCACCACGATGCCTCGCCTCCTCGCCACCGAGCCATCAATCATCACATTCCTATGCTTTATGGAAATGGGAGGAAAAACTGCATTTAACGGCATTTTACCCTCTATCTCATCCAACTATCTCTCCTTGTCCGTCCATCCATCCGTCCGTCCGTGCTCTCGTCCAATCTAGTCACAGTGTAAGGTTGTTTATTTAAATCTATTTAAATTGATATGAGGCGTGTGCATACGCAGAGAGATTTCACGGCCCGGCAGGTCAGCAAATACCAAGGCTGTTCCACCTCACTAACCCCCCATCAGGGCCCATAGACAATTAATACACACCACAGGTGGTCAAGTGTGTGTGTGTGCGTGAAAGACAGAGTGAGGAAAACAAGTAGCAGAGGAAAAGTGTTTTGCACTATCTATCTATCTATCTATCTATCTATCTATCTATCTATCTATCTATAACACCTGACAGAGGGAGAGAGGTGATGAATTATGGGGTGAAACAAAAAGAAAAGGATGGATGTGATACAGATGAGAGGAAGAAGGGAAAGCAGTGGACAGGAGAAAGGTATACGAAGCGGAATGGGTGTCGGGAGGAAACAGTGGCACTCTCAAGGGGAAGTGGGTTAAAGGAGAAGAGCGGAGAGAGAAATTGAGGGAGGTGACTTGGAACGACTGAAAGAATAAGAAAAAAGAGAGAGAGTGGGAGGGAGGGGAGAGAGGAAGGAGAAGTGAAGGGTAAATGTCTTTGCTAATGTCTTTGGTGCCAATATTGACTAACGCCGGATCCTTTTGACTTCAGTACACTCAGTCAGTCCAAGCTGCATCCTGCTCCTTAGTTCATTAGCTCTGTCATTTTGAAATGGATGTATTGGCTCTGCTGTTCAATGTCAACATGCTGAATGAATAGATGGATGCAGGCCTGGATCAGCACAGTGTGGTGCCCTGAGGTGACCACACTTGAAGTCTCCCCCTCCTCCCACTTTACATGTAAAAAAAGTGAAATTTACTATGTATAATCAAATTAATACATAAGGGATAGAGGGTGTAACTGAATAGCTCACAACTGTTTATTAGTTGTAAGGATGGATGGATGGAAAAGTTGGCTGTTTACAATATTGCAATCCCAATAATTTCATGACATACAGTTTACAACATGTTATGCAACATGTGCGATCCATAAATACGTGTGTGTTTGTGCATGTAGAGGCGAAAAAGGCTGCACAGACGGGTGTATGCTGGAGCTGTTTTAACATGATTAAACACCACCTCTTCCTCTCCTCCTCTATTTCATCATCTCCTCTGCCTTTCCTCCATGCTTTTCTTGCCCATCGTTATCCCCTACACAGCACTTCTGAGAGAGAGGGAGGGAAAGGGATGAGCAAAAAGGCAGAGAGCCGCACAGGGAATCACACATAGAGAGACAAAGAAAGAGAGACTCAGACAGAGTGTGAGGCAAGGAGGGTCAGGGAAAGAAAGAGATCACAGTCTTGTAATTCAAAAGGGAGAGGTCTGTCTGAAATGGGCTTCTGTGATATGATGTTATGACTATTTTGGCTTTTATTTATCCGACTGTTCCAGTTGCCACTGAGCCGCCAGCACTCACTGGATTGGGTGTAATCCTCCTTCAGCGTCCTGTCAGAAAAAAAAAAAACGGATAGAAACACTGTCTGTCGGGCAGATTGTCTGGTGTGTTGGCAGACAGAGACAGATTTTCAACAAATTAGTCTGAGAGGTCGTGTGTGGGGGGGATCCTGTCTGTTTTTTGGGTGAGGTTTGTACAAGACCGTCTGGCAGGCCACAGGTCCCTGATTTGAAACAGACTAGGTTTAACATGATTTATAGTATGATACTGTGATTGAAAGAAAATATAGCAATATATTTTGATATCTTGATAAACAGTTTCTAAGAGAGTTTCCGAATCTAAAGGTTGTTTACTCTGGTCCGAATCAGAGATTAGTTGGTAAATTTGGTGCATTTTTCCATTGTTTCGGTTTCTTTTCACAGTAAAATTCAAGAAGAAGGTCCTGAAGAAGCTCCTCTGGCCAAATGCAACATACTTAGTTGTGTTAGTCCAAGTTGGATCTCATTTCATTCTCCAGCTAGCTGCTAGCTGCTAGCAACTGTTGATTTCATATCAACTCACCTGCATCCCAGTAAGCAAAGCGTACCTGGTTACAGAAGCTGTTTAGTTCAGACTTGCAGAGTACGCCTAATAGTCAGATTGAGGTTGGATCATGTTTCCACCACAATCGAACCATTCATTTTGTTTTTGTGCACACTGGAGTAGGATGGCTGTGTTCAAATCTGCTCAAACCAATCACACCAAGTGGAAGAAAACGAATCAAACATGTCTGTTTCTACCAGACGAAACAAGGCAGGTTTGAAAACGCCCTTAGGCTGCTCCAAGTTGAATTCTCACCATGCCATGATGTCTTGTGTGAAATTGTTGTGTTGGTTTACTGTGATTAAACTTGCCCCAGTTGGGCATGTGACTGCATGTCAAACTCTCAGTGGACATCTCTGCCCCTAACACTTTCTTTTTTTTAAAACGTCAGAACAATCTCACAGCTTTTAACTGTCTTGTCAGGTCAGAGAGGTGGCGATGTGGTTAGAGAAATGATTGTGTAAGTGGAAAGTCATCAGACAAAAGTCCCAGAGAGGAGACGTGAATAGATGACTAAGTAAGGTGAATTTTCAATTGACTGTATATCCTATATGTTCTATTAAAGGACCAGTGTGTAGGATTTAGTGGCATCTAGTGGTGAGGTGCTCCCCATATAAATATAAAGGGCTCATTCTAAGGTAACAAAAACACAATGATTCTTATTTTCAGGTGACAATACACTGAGTAAACATGCTTATGAATATTATAGTTCGTTCCGCTAGATGCCACAAAATTCTACACACTGCACCTTTAAATAGAGGTAACTTATAAAGACATTGTACTAACTACAGAGGCTGTGTTTTTTCAAGGATGGTGTTGTTTATCCCTGCATGCATCCAAGAACAGCTTTTCATGCATCAGACAGAAGGCAGAAATGTGTAGTAGAGTAGAAATGGGTAAAAACAGATACTGTGTCTGTGATGTCACTCATAGATTTCCGAATAAGTCACTGTGGAGTCTGGATCGTTGGTTTACCGCTTTTCGCCATCTTATCAGTTGTTTTGGGCAAAGAAACTACAGCAACAAGGTGAACCCTCAAAGAAGATGAAGGGACAAGCAAGTCTGACCACTTCAGCTGAGTGTGACAGGCTGAGACACCTGTCAATCAAATAAAAATGCCACTTACAGAAAAGGCAGACAAGGGCGCTTCTTCTAGTGAGGCGGCAGTGTGAACAGTGCCGTGAAATGACAAAAATGAAAAAAACTGAATATTGCTTTTTCAACATTTAGTCAAAGATTATTTTTTCCAGTTGTCAGAGTTTTATAGCAGACAGATTCAGGGAAAGTGCTCATTGGCACTCAGCTGCTGAACATTCAAAACCATGAATCCGTATCAAATTTGCTACTTCATTAGATGAAAAAAAAAAAAAATTATATTCTCACCCATCTTGGCAGCAGTTTTCTGTGAGGTGAGAAGGACAAGAAGAGCAAGAGATGACAAGTGTTGTGTTGTGACTTGTCGTGAGGTGTGATGGCAACAGGAAATTAGTCATTGTCCCCAAATACATCTGAGCCACACACTCTCCAGTGAAAAAAAGTAATCAGAGCTCATTTCCTGAATTTCACCAGATGGCCTCAGTGGAAATGGTCAAGTGTGTGCATGTGTGGGTGCAACATAGCCAACAATAAAGTGTGTGTGTGGGGGGGACAGTAGATGGATCAAACGTTACATTTTCTGTAGTGCTGAACTCTTGATTGACCAATCATAGCTGGATTTAAAGTGTTCCCCGACCAGTCAGGGTCGAATCTATGAGCTCATTCACCAATCAAACCAATCATAACTTGATCTGCAGTGTTTATTGATCAATCAAAGCTGGATTTACAGAGATCACTGACCAATCACAGAAGGATATATGGCAGTCATTGCCGGGATTTATTTTCACTTTGGTTTCCACCACAGAGTCACACTGAGTTTATGTGATCTATATTTGCATTTTTTAAGATATAAATACACATTTTTAGACATAATTTATTTATACGGGTTTTTCTCTAAGTCACTGCATTGACACAACCAGACCACAGGACATCCAGTAAACCTCCCAGGCCTCCAATGCACCTGCTTATTAAAACATTTTCATTAATTTTTTGTCAAACCAACAGCTGCAAGTACATGAACTAACTAATTAACAAGGAATCTGTTCGAATCCGCCTGAAGACTTTCAGCAGAGGACATTTAATAACATTTGTCATTGAAGCAATATTTTCTCTACAACATAATGCCAATATTTGTCCCAATACTCTCACATTTTGGGGAATACTTTAGCTTGCTTTCTCACCTCGAACTAAATGAGAAGACTGATATTATTTTACTCTTTGTGCTTTCAACACAAAGGTAGTTCTGTGACATGTTTAGAGTAGCTTAGCACAAACACTGGAAGCAGGGGGAAACTGCTAGCCTGTAGCTCTATCAGAGGTGCGTTTTAACAGCTCCAGATCCATCTTAATAATGTGTAAAGAATTAAAAAATGAGACATTTTTCTTTAAGAAGGAGTTAGCCTATATACGCAGGGGCTACACCATGATGAAAATGAAGACATTGATTGGTCCTGACCCTCTCTCATCTAACCAGATTGCTCAGGCCTATTGATAGAGATGTGACCCTGACTGAATTAAAGTATGTTCTAGTCAACTTTTCAGTAAACATTTAGCACAGCAAACTTTCCAAAAACTGTTAATTTGCTGATGTCAAACAACCCGGACAGGTTTTGAATTTTATACCCAAAGTAATGCTTCAGAAAACCTCCTCCCTCTATAATTTCCCTCTAGTATTAACTGCAATTTGTCTCAACCATATAAAGATGGACATAGCAAGGTATGTCCTCACGCATTAGTTTGTATTTGAGCCAGTTTGAAGTCCAGGACCTTCCAAATAAGGAGTGCAGGTTGTTGCCTTTCATGCTCTGGAAACACACCCCGCTACGCTAGCTTACTGATAACACTGACTGGTGCACACTTGGGCTAATGTTAGCCTCTTTAGATAAATTGTGAAAACAGGGCAGGTATCATATTCAAGTAACATTAAACATACCGAAATATTGCGACAATAGTCCGGCTCAGTACGAGTCCAGGAGGCAGGGAGAGCAGCAGACAAGTGATCTGTCAATCAGTGCTGCCAATCAACACCCACACGGCAGACATCAAACTCTTCAAATCTTATTAATGGAGCAATAATAACCACAGGCACAGTTTTCACACAATTTAGCAATTGAAAACAAATATTGACTTAGTATTTCTAAAGAGAAGTTGATGCTTTTTGAGTAAACTGGGAGTAAACTGGAGCCAGAGATTTTTTAGAGCCAGCATCTAGGCGCCGTCGGTGGCATCGCACTTCTTCATTAGCTTCAGCCTGAAGACGTCATACTCGCCGCTTGGTCTCAACAAAATCACTCCTCAGTCTGCATAAATCTGGATGTGAGATACCATTCATTCATTCATTGAAAACAATTTGTCTCTTAGGAAATGTTTTTAGTGATCAGTGATGAAAGCTTAATCAACATCATTCATCGCTCTGTATCTATGTATGTATCCCAGAGGGTAAGTATGAATCCTTTTTGTGTTATTGCTATCAATGCAGATATAAAAATGAAAGAAGAGCCAGAACAAAATCAAATAACGTCATGTTGTATTCAAACCTCTACAAATGTGACAACGCTGTACTAAAAACCTAATTCCTCTGAATCATAATTCCCATAATTCATCAGAATTAGGCTTGATCAGGGGTTTTTTTTTTTCGTGGAAATGAATGATCCAAACAAGTGATGACAAAAACAACAACAAGGGATGGTAGGAGCTGAACGAGTGAATAAAAAGGGGTGGATGATTAAACGAGGGGAAGGCAGGAATGTGGGCCAGCAGGGTGTGATAATCTGTCTCTCTGCCATCTATCCCACATGGGAAAGAGAGCGAGAAAGAGAGAGGGAGAGAGATTAAGGGGATGTATGATGTATTCTGACCCATATTCATACACACAGTGATGTTTTGTGACCCACATACTATGTCATCTAATACACATCTTAATTTAATACTGATGTGTTTGTGTTAGATTTAGAATGAATGCACTATTGTACTTAGAATACCAGTGTAATGTAATAATATTATAATATAGCTATACTGGTTAACCTACATTGTATATGGAAGCCAGTTTACTTTGAGGTTTTGCTGTCAAAGGATCTTTGCAGCTCATTGGATGGTTATATCCAAACAGACACATTCATTCACACATTCAAACTGTGCGGAAAACCATCATCACATACGCAGTCACCAAGACACGTTTACAAATTCAGAGATGTAAACGCTGCCAGTCAACATGAAATCCCCACTTGTCATTTTTAGTCGATGGTATGCAACTTTTTGCCTTGAGTCAGCAAAGTGTTACGCTCTTCTCACCCTCCCTCATCTTCCCTCGATTCTCACCGCCGCTCCTGTCAGTCGTCTCGTTGAGCTGTCAACCTTGAAACGGCATCAGACCTCAACCACAGTCCTCACACAAACAAACAGTGAACATGCCTGCATTTAAACAATTAAATATATATATATATATATATTATATTTTCTGTCCTAAATTTAGAACGGTAAAAGCCTTTTATTTCTTTATTCTTTCCAGTAATATTGATGCTCCCCTGTGCTGTTGTTGGACGGCCACAATCAGCTCACTGCTGGTTAGTAACTTAATGCAAATAGTCTCTTATCACTGTAACAGAGTTTCTTCATGCATTGCTTTTTAATTACGCCCTAAAAATCAATAATTAGCTTAAGTAGATGTTAAAGGCTAGCATTACAGAGTGGACAATAGAGCTCTTTTCATGTCGCTGGCTTCATATACTGTTAAACTAATAGCTTTTTAATAAGTGTCCGTTACTCAGATGTTCCTCACAGCTTAATTCAGACACAACAGGATATTTACAGGAAGAGATATAATAATGCTCGCACATTATTTGGCAACTGGTGCACAAGAAGAAGCAGTGGTGTCGTTGGAAAACATCTGTAAGCTGAGAAGTATTGATATAAAGGAAGGAGAGTGTGTTTTTTTATCTCACAGGTTGGATCAGTGTTGCATTTTAAAACTTATCTCGTGCATGAAGTTCACCCCGACTTCCCACAATGAATAAATTTTCTTGTCAATTTCATTATCATTACATTTTATTATTTGAAAATTGTGCTGCCTATTTTAACAAAGTTTGACAGCGCAGACACAAAAAATGAGAAGACACTAAACCGAATCTCTTACTTAATTCCTGTTTGATCACATGCCGTGTTTCGCTTTTCATTTATATAACGAGGTGTCATGTCTGAAAGGGTCGTAGGATTAGTTTTTTCGGATTGGTAGATATGGATTTGCTTAAGGGATTTGATGTTTTGAATTTTGGAGGGTTTAGCTAGCTGCTTCTTTAAACAGCAATTTAAAATCCCATTAAAATCTTGCCTTTGTTGACCCCCAGTGCTTTAACTTTTTACCTTGCTGCAGTGACGTGTACAACTGGACTGTGTGACATCACTGTCGGGTGTGTTTACAGGTGCAGCAGAGAACCCAACCACACCCATCAGTAATCTAATAATGTTGTTTATTCAGTGTTTATGTTTTTTTAAATGAACATCCCATAAGTCCTTGCGGTCTAAACGTATTGGCTCGACACAGCAGAGGAGTCCATGAGTGAGTGGAGGGATCACAGCTAGTTCAGACATGTTTGTAATATGATTCGCACAATGAAAAAGTTGTAACTTTGTTAAAATAGCAAAGGTTTAAATTTCTGAGAACAACTGCTGTAGTGGATGCTGAGTGGAGAAACTACAGGAAGACACTTCATTTGCTCAGAAAGGCAGATGAAAGAAACGCTAAATGAGAGATTGCATTGACGTCATGACTTCGGCTCTCTATTCATCATCAAAGATGTTTTCAGGGCCTCCTCCTCTTTTTCTCCTCCGTCTCCTCCTCCTCCTTTCCCTGCTCCAGTGGTAATGCGACATGATGGTTTAATGGCCAATGTCCTCCTTCCACCAACACCAAACTCCTCCTGGTATCTGTTCAATAGAACAACAGGAAGGATCACAGAGAGACAAGGAAGGAAAGAACAGCGAGACAGCGATGACAGAGGGGAAAGAGAGAGAGACAGGGGGGGATGTGCGTGTTAGAGAGACACGTTCTCTTTGAGCCTCTTGTTGTCCTTTGACCAGGCGGTAGGAAGGTTGAAGCTTTTTCCAGGACACTGCACAAGTGAGGAGATAACATCTGTCACTTTATGTCACAGCCACGACTGCTGGACATCTTCTGCAAATAAAGATACTGTGCATCCTTTACTGTAAAACCTACTGCAGCCACTTTATGGATCCTTTGACATCGGTAAAAATCTGAATCTTGGCTTATTTTCTTATTTTTAAGGTGATATTTTTAATGTGATTTTACCTAATTTGTGGCATTGCAAACTTCTAATATTTTTCTTCATTTCATTGCTGCAGCAGTTGCGTCCTTCCCTGCACACACAGGTACACTTGCTTTTTCCCTTTATCCCTGCATATTCAATAGAAACAGTGATGTTTTACTTGAGTCTTTCTGAAAGGGATATTTTTAGTTTTCAGACTGCTCACGTGTCAGAATAAGAGGAACAACAGTGTTTCTGCAAGCAGCGGAATATCTCTCGCATCCCAAGAGGTTCAGAGACTGGAGGTCATCCTCCTGCGTTGTTATCAACGCACTCTGATGCTGACAACACACACTGGGTATATTCTTATTCACACACATACACACTCTCTAGACCTGAGGAATGATGATTATGGCATTAATGGTTTGCTCTTTTTAAGCTGTCATTTTGATTTTGACACTCTTCTTCAGAGCAACTTATAAAAGGGCGTAGTAATAGTAGGAAAGAAGCCCTTCCACATGAATTAAATTGCAGATTTGCAGAGAAAACAAGAACCACAATAATTGTTTTTACAAAAGTGCAGTAAAAATAGCTCTCCTCCTGGAGCATCCTGCAGGCTTAAAACCAGTCAAAAATAATCTGAAATAAATCCCTTCTGTCTGTTGTAATTTTAAACAAGTACAGTAAGTTTAATATTATTTTGGCACAATAACAACACCTGCTGAGAGGTTAATTAGTGCCTGTGCTAATTGATGCAAATCCAGTACGGGTCAGGTGCAAGTCGCAGTCTGAAGGGTTTTCAGTTTGTAACAGAAAACAGAGAAGCTACAGTCGTGACTCAGGAGAGAGAACAGCCGGTGTCCTTAAAGTGCTGGATAGAAAAACTCTGCAGTAGAGCACACTTTAAATCATCTCAATTCCAACAAACAATGAACAAGAATTTGGAGGACTTAAAGTTACTCAGTGCCAACTTTTCATACTTGAATGCAGAAAAAACCGCTCCTCACAGCAGTTTTTTTTTTGATTCATGGCGTTCCGTCCAGCATATTTGTTGTTTAGCAAAGCAACAATGTGTGATACATAAAAGTTCTTGGCCTCATGTCAGATAAAACAAACCAGTCGACCAGACCTGCAGGCCAATCAGACACTAAGCCTTCATATCTATTTAAAAAATCACTTAAATAACTTTGGATATGCACCTGTAGAACATGCATTTAACAGGAACCTGACATCCCTTAATCAACATTCAAATGGTAAGATGAATATGAAAGTCTTAGATTTATTCTGGCACCTTTGACTATGAACAACCCAGTTTTAGAGCAACAATTAAACATATAATTACATATTTAAATGTTATTGAGCAGTAAATATAAAGATTATACAACATAATGGGTGTCCATAACAGTCAAACGTCTCTTTTGTTAAACCCCATCATCACAGATAACCACAGACGTGTTTTAAGAGGTTCATCAATGTAAAATCGTTTCATGGGTTTGTTGCTGTTACACCGCTGAGGGCCATTAGAGAACAAAACAAGAGAAAGACAAATGAAACATTCAACCGATGGAGAACAATACTGCATCCATCCATCTCCAAAATGTGCAAGAAATGTTTGTTCTTTCTACTGCTGCTATTTCACATATTTCAGACATCCTTCTTTCCTTTCCTTTTCAGGAATTATGAAAAGGATGTGTTTTATTTAGGAAATGACTGCACTCAGGAGGGGAGATGTTTCAATATCACTTAGGATTGATTGGCTTAAAAATCCAGCTGTGTGGTCAGATAATCACAACGATGTTAATGCATCCTAATGAGCATCCTGGTCTAACTGCATTGACACTGACTGTTATGTGCAACTGGCTTAATTAGCCCTCCGGGTCAAATGTGATAAATGTTGTCCATTAGCTGATTACAGTGTTTTAGGATTTGATTGGACTCATTTAAATGAGTTTCATTAAACATGCAGAGACTTGGATAATCAGTCACCTCATAAAAGTACACAAACTGTATCCACCACATTTTCACCTGAAAATACTGAGAGATTCTGTTTAGAGAGAGAAAGTTACCTATATAGGAGATATAAGAGAAAACACAATATTATCAACACACACACACACACACACCGCCTGGGCCTGTTTTAAAATAGCACTTCTACTTGTGCACAATTTATTTTTGCATCATTATCTGCATACAGTAAACATTTATTATAAATATAATGTAACCATTAGTGAGGATCCACAGTATGTTACTGTACATTACAGCTACTCAACAAAAACAACAAAAAGTTAAACATTGCTAATAATGTCTGTAGTAATTACAATGTAGTTTTCAAATCATACTCACTGCCAATTGGACAATCGCTCTGAGGCAATCCCCAGTTCAACAGATTTATGTATCTACTTGGAGCAAAGAGCAAAGAGGAAAGAAAAGAGCAAACATGTTAAGATCAAACTGAACAGCCTGTTATTTTTACAGTTTGTGCAGGGAGGAAACATGAAAATATACAACAAAGCTGGTATAAATCACTGAGTATAAATGTGGTGTACAATGAAACCAGTTCCTGCTGTGTGTTTGATTTGTTTGTTCTTCTCTGAGTTGTTGTCTTCATTGATCTGCTGTTATTTAATATTTTATTTGTTTGTTTATGCTCACATAACAGCTCACTGTTTTATTTTGCTTTGGTTTCTACTATGCAGATAATTCTTAATGACTAACCCAGTGTACAAACAGAGCCTGAAGAGTGTCCTGACCTTGAAGAAGAAGCTGAAGTCTCAGGAGGGATGTTTGTGTGTGTGTGTGTCTGTGTGTGTGTGTGTGTGTGTGTGTGTGTGTGTGTGTGTGGGAGGATAGCACTCCAGCTGTCAGCTATCAAAAGAGGAAAGTGTGTAGTGGTTTGTTGGGTTGCTCAGAACGGTCCACATCTACTGAAGTGCAGCCTGAAGGAATGAATGTAAAGAGCTGGAGAGATGGAGGGATGAAGGGAGAAATGTAAAAGTGGTAGAGGGAGGAAGAAGGATACAGGAGATAGATGGATGACAGATGAATGACAATTGAAGGTCTTGAAGACCTCGCTGCCATTGTCGTCATTTACTGTAGCACCATGACTGTGCTACAAATTATGAGAAAAGCATGTTTTTTATGAATTGATCAAAAATCATCACTATGCCGTCATAGTTTAACTTTGACAGAAAATAAAACAAACTGCATGTATAGTTTGACTTTAATGAGGTATTAGACTGTTAGCTTTGTGTTAGCTAGATATACTGTTAGCTTTGACTTTAGTTTGCTACTAGACTGGCAGCTTTGATTAGAGGACCAGTACGTAGGATTTAGTGGCATCTAGTGGTGAGGTTGCAGATGGCGACCAACTGAACACCCCCACCCCCCTTCCAAGTGTATAGGAGAACCTACGGTGGCCGCAAAAGGACAAAAAGACCTTCTCTAGAGCCAGTGTTTGTCCATTCTGGGCTACTGTAGAAACATGGCGGTGCAACATAGTGGACCTGCTCCCTATGTAGATATAAAGGGCTCATTCTAAGGTAATGAAAACACAATGACTCTTATTTTCTGGTGATTATACACTAATTAAAACATACTTGTGAATATTATATTCCCTTTCTGCCAAGTCTGTGCTGCTAAATTCTACACACTGGACCTTTAAGTGAACTATTAGCATTAGCTCCAAATCTATCAGCTAATTAAATGAGTAAGTGAAATGAAGTGAGCTGCTAATATTTTCCCTTTTCAAGTTTCAGCAACAGATTAGCCTGATTTTCAGACCTCTATGAGCTTTGATTTTGACTAACTATTAGCCTGCTATAACCATTTGAGTACTATTCTGTTAGCTTCGATTTTAGTGAGCTATCGAATAGCACTTAGTTTAGTTAGATATAGAGTATCTGCTTTGATTGGTTGTAGACTGTTAGCTGTGAGTTAAGCAAGCTTTTATACTGAAATTCTTCGTTCGGAGGCTGTTCCAGGAGCTTTCAGTTCATCTATCAGTACTCTGTGCTGTTTCCTGTTACAGCACAGACTATTTACTGATGCTGCTGTAAAGGGAAGTGAGCTGTGGAAAAGTCGTGGTATGGTCCTTTAAGACTCCAGTTACTCTTAGTTTACTCTCACTGAACATCAGCGTTGATGCCACCGTTGGCTTGAGTTGAATTTGTTGTCATACTTTATCGAACATCCTGCCAGAAAGAACTCTTTCTGCCTCGATGTCCGTGGATGTCCAGTCAGCCCGTGCTATGGTATATTTCATATTGAGGAGAAGGTGGTTGTAACTCATAATGACAAGCTGTCAGATTGAATCTGAGTGGCCGCTTGATGCTTCTGTATAATGTATGCAGCTAATGTACAAAGTGATGCAGCGTACGCAGCAGCAGTCAATATCACAGGCTCTTAACCTTTATAGCTTCTGACACCTAAAAATAAATGACTGTTAGTGACTCCCTGGTCTGGATGGACACACACACACAAACACACACACACACATACATAGTTTGACCTTTGACAGTTAATTTTGTTTTTCCTGCAGTGCTTTTGAAGTCTAACAGACGCCATTTTTTTTAACAAAATATACTCTAAAGATTAATTTCTGAACACGATACTCTGTAAATTTATTTCCCTTAATGCTCCTGATTCATTTTGACATCATGCTTAAGAAAACTCTATCTAACTGCTCTACTTGTTAAACTAAAAGGACTTATTTTGTGAGGAGACGCAATAGTCGTAATGTCAGGCACCAAAAAACGACATATAGTTATGTGATGTCTGTATAAGTTAACAAATTTCCTCATGTAGGGGTGATTGGTTGGTTGGGTGGATGGTATCACCCAACAGTGGACAGTTTTTTAAAATCTGTCTCCTAACGTTAACTCCATGTATCGTTCTGGAGTGCACACGGTCAAACAACGTATTGGTCGTTTAATTTACTTCTTGTTTGTGAGCCAATGCAATTCATATTTTTGTTGGACAAATTTTCCCCTCAAGGTCTATCGCATACCTCTACTTTAATTAACTTTATTCTATATTTCTCTTGGCAACTCCCAGAGAAAAAAAGGCTGCTTTCAGAATGCAATTAGCGCTGCATCAACAAAATGCAGCTCCTCCATTTATTTCAATGAATGAGGAAGCTGAATGTTGGCACAGCAGGAGTACTCACTAAAAAAAATGCAGCGTTGTCCTGCAGAAAAACTGATTCTTGCTCGACTTTGCTGCAACACACTGTGCTGTATGCGCCTGGGCACATTTGTCATATTATTGTATAATTTGTAACATAAGAGAATCATTAATCTGTTTACCTTAGGATGATTGCTGCTTTGATACATTTTCAGAGTAGTAAAATCTTGTTTATGTATGTATGTGATATGCCCTCACACTCATGGATTTATTACTGGATATTATGTAATCTCATAGGCGCCAGTATGATCACACACATGCAGCCCAATGTTTTCTGTGGAGTAAAACTCATCTTTTCTACCCTCACAAATTTTTTTTTCTACTTATGATTGTTTCATGTTGCTGCACTATGAACATAAAAGAAGGCTTTGCTCTTTAGTGTGCCGGGACTGCCAAAACCTGATGTGTACAATTGATTATTTTTAATTGATTTGTCATAGTGCTTGCCAAAATGGGGAAAAAAACGTTGTATTTATATTGTTTAAACATAATTTATACTAATTTAAGACTTGCTTGTAAAGTTCAAAGCCATTAGATCAGATATACAAAATTGCTCTAATTCATTGTCAGAAAGTATCAAATCAGTGCTGCTGGTTACTGTGTAAACATGGTGGTTGTTTACTAGTAAATAAGGTATAGTGATCATTAAAAGAGATGTGATCTAACTGAAAGATAAGAGAAAGAGGAGATATTACAGTCAGTAAGTCACAATGACAGGTCAGTACTGCTTTATTTGTTTTTATTTTTAATCATTGTATAGTTAATGTTAACTCCTTTCTCACTATGTCATGGCTACGCTCAAAAAATTAGTTTCTGTGTAGCAACACGCTGTATTGTATTGTCTTGTAAGACCACTGGACAAAGCCGCCCAGCAAATTTCTTTTTTGTTCTCCCCATATAATTCAAAACCAAGGAAGAGAATTTAGCAGGTGGATAGTGAGGGGTACGAGAGTAGACAGAAAGCAGCAATGCAATAATTTGGGGCGAGTGAGGAAGAGACAGAGGAGAAAGATTATAATAAATGTTGATAGTGTTATATTTCAAATCCCTGAGGGTAACATACCCAGCTGTAGCAGAGAAAGAGGAGAGAAATTCTGTTTATGTGTGTGTGAGTGTGTGTGTGTCTCTATGTGTGTCTGTATATGTGTGTGTGTGTGTCCATGTGTGTGTTTTGGTGACTCTAGGTATTGTAGCTCAAGAGATCTACAGTGGAAATTTAGAATTTACAGAATTAGGCCTGATGAATGAACAAGAGTGAAGCAGATTAACAAGGAACCTTTAAATCTTGAGACATCCAACACTGGAAAATGTTTTAAATCTTCTGTACATGATGGTGTCATGCTTTACTTGTTTCTTTTTCAATATTCATTATGTAACAAAGGTGAGTGCAGAGCATCTGAAGTTGGAAGAGACCGGAGACTGTACAACACACGGGTATGGGTGTGGCATCACATTTTAAATCTTGGCAAGCCAGAAAAACAGTGATTTCGGTAAATAGGCATGGAGAGATGACAAACCAGCAAGCGCCAGGGTGGAGTGTGTTGGCTGAGATGCCAGGTCGCTACCAAACACACATTAGGAGAAGCCAAATTAATTATTCAGACCATTAACTTTTGGAAAAAAAAAAATGTACTGACTATTTTGAGAGAGAGAAGCTGGGAATTTATTTCAGCCAAGAAAGTCTTTGGAGCCAGCGTGAATCGGATAATAACGATACCGCCAGTGTCTTGCTCGAAGGCGCTTCAGCAGAGCTCGTGCGTGCAGGATCTTCTGCACGAGAAACACACACACGCAGAGACCTCTATGACACTCGGTTACTGCTGTGTGTGAGAGACTGTATGCTATATGTTCATATATAATGAAACAGCAACAGTGGTAATTCACTTTGGCAGCTTGTCACTAAAGCTTACTGTTGAACATACACCCACCTCCTACATCGTATACTATAGTGTGTTACAAAAAAAAAACCAGCTCATAATCCCGTGGTTCGTATTAGCTCAGTTGAAGCTTATTTATTGCCTTTTAATGTGCCTGGTTTGTCTTTATTTTTTGTTTACTGCAATGAAAAGTTTCAATCAAAGCAAAGTTTCAGTTTGAAGAGCTGCAACAGGAGAGATGAAAGAGGAGACGAACTGCAACCTCCGACGTCATAACGACTACATTACTGAAGTTTTGATCATTTCCATGTTAATCAAAGACACAGAGTTTACATTACTGGCATAATGCAGTGACAGATGGAGCGAACAAGCAGTCAAACATCCCACGTGTGCACTGATCACATGTTACTGTCAGTGTTAAAGGTTTTTGTTGCTCCTCACTGTCACTGGACTCATGACTATATGACAGCCTGATAAGCCTTGTTAAACTATCTGAATATAGTTTAGCAAAGATTAGATGCTTCAAAAGCTAATCGTACATTTCAATAACATTGTAATGCGATGTGATAGCAACACTACAATCAAGGTCACATTATATTACTAGTGATCAATGATTTTTAATAGGATAATATCGCACAGTCACAAAAAAATATCTGCAAAACAAAATCTATGAGTAAAATCGGTCAATATTCTGTCAGGCAGTGAGGACTGATTTTCCCTTTACATGTGCATTATGAATTTTTCCCTAAATAAACCTCTAAATCTGACTAAAACTCAACATAAGAAGTTAAGTTTGGGTAGAAAAGTTAGCGTATCAGTAAAGTAAAGATACATCATGGAGTGATGGAGTCTGCTGGTGTTTAGTTTCCTCATCATATGGCCTAAAATGAGCAGAAATGTCTGTAGATGTTTTACCACCAGGAAAAAACAAATTAAGACATGAAAATAACATAATCATAACACAATCACATGGAAATTACACAAATCTTGTGATGCTGCTCTTTTATTTATGTACTTTTCTCTTACTTCTTTCTGAATATTTTGGTAACATTTGTTGATGAAATGCACATTTTAAATTTCCTTTTTTTTTTGGAGGAAAGTTGCTTTAAATTTGTATCGGAGCTACAAAGATTATTAGACCTTTGAGTTTGTCTGTTGCTTTGTGTGTGTGTGTGTGTGTGTATGTGTGTGTGTGTGTATGTGTGTTTGTCTTAGTGTTACAGTGGAGGAAGGTTTATGTGAATTTAAATCTATTTAATTATAGATTTCCTTGTGAGTTCTCTCCGGAGAGAACGAGACAAAATGGAGTTTATGAGGAAGAGACGAGAAGCGAAATGAAGAGAAAATCATGTTAGGAGAGGGAGAAAGAGGAGACAAAGAAGTGTGTGAGTGGGGGGAGACGTTACTGAGAGACCAGAGAGGTCTGCTGGGAATCGTTTGGGGTGAGAGAACATTTTCCTCTTCTCGGGAGTCTGTGTGAAACCAAATTACTGTAGACAACAGAATTACAGACGCAGACATTCAAGAGGGGACAGAGACGAGGAATGAGCAATAGAGAGGCACAGAGACTGAAATGAAAATGATATTTTGAGTGTAAATCATTTATAGACTTTGATTGTTTCTGCTGCTTTATATCTGGAGCTGTGATAGACAGAAAGAGAGAAAAAAAACAACAGAAAGCATGAGAACCAGATCCTTTCATTTACTGAAGCTTCTCTTCATTTCTACTGGCTAATGATTAAAACAAAAATTATAGTAAGTAATATTTTAAAGTAATTTTGAACATGTTTATGACATTTCTACTTTACTTTTTAGCTCTGACAGCACTAATTTGTCATCACAAAAACACAGGTCTGATGTCTTTGATGCTGACGCTACCTCAGTCTAACAGCTTTATGTTGCCAACATTATGAAACCTGACTGACAAAATGTAGGATTAACTGTTTGCCACATCAATGATGCACATCCTCATTTAGTATTTTTTAAAACTCAAGCAAGTCAGATGACATGAAAATGAAAAATGCAACTCCATGCAGCTTTTATGTTTTGTATTTTCCACCTTTTTTTCAGAGTTATTTCACTTATTTTCTAATCTTTATATATTTGGCTTGTTTTGCTTTTTCATGTTTTATTGATGAATGTGACTTTAAATCACTGATTCTTTTATTGTTGCGGACCCCAGGAAGTTAATGGGAATCCAAATAAAGAATAAAGGATGTAAGAAAAACACTTACAAAAGGCTACAGAGAGCAGGAATATTAGCATTAGATCATTACTTTTGGTTGCAATGTGAACAATCAGCAAAAGAAAGAAAAAATAAAAAAACGGTCGCTTCCTCTCTCGTGTGTTCAGAGTGACAGACAGTGAGACAGACAAACAGGCAGAGGGGTGGACAAGCAGAGCAAACAGAGAGATGAGACATTAAACAGAAATGGAGAGGAACAGGAACAGTTCTGTAATCTAATGATGATGATGACTGAGAGGGAGACAGTGTGTGTGTGTGTTTGTGTGTGTGTGTGTGTGTGTGTGTGTGTGTGTGTGTAGACTCTAGCTCTAATTATCTGTCACGCACTGAAATGGAATAAGTCCTCAGGGAGAGAGAGAGAGAGAGAGAGAGAGAGAGCTGAAAAGATGGGAAAAAGAGAAGAGGAAGGAGAGAGAATAAGGAGGGAGTCACGATGTGTGCGGAGCAAGAAGGCAGCAGTTATAGTATAACATGACCTCACCGTACATGCATGAAACTCATACACACACATGACCTCCTCCATCTCTCTCTCTCTCTCTCTCTGTCTCTCTCTCCCTGCAGTGAGCTCCAACCAGAGCCATGGGGAGTACCCAGACTGCAGGAGTGAGAGGGAGTCAGGAGGGGAGGCGTCTCTCCTGGTGTCTCCGCTGGTGGTGGCGGGGATTGTTATAGGTCTGGTCCTCTTCCTCTCCTGCATCACCATCATCGTGGGCAGCCTGCGCAAAGACAGTCGACTGAGAAACCCGCACCTCCGAGCAAGCTACGGTCAGTCTGTGACTGATTCTCCAACACACCCACTGACAAACTGAGCAACTAGCTAACTAATTATTAACAATGAAGTGAGCAGGTAAAACATGTCTTCCCCTGAGCAATGACAGTCTTTCAGATATTGTCATCTTGACCTTTGATTGTAGCATCTCTGTGACAGAGCACAACCATCCGTAGTCAAAATAATGTCTTACATTTTTCTTGTTATAATGAAAAAGTATCTCATTATAATGAGAAAGGTTGTTTAGAGCAGAATATGATCATGTCTTATCCCTAAAAGAAAGTAAGACTTAACTATTAGTCGATTTATCTATTAGTCAGTTGTCAGAAATCTGCAACTATTTTGATAATTTAAAAATGGTTTTAGACATTTTTTAAAGCAAAAATGTAAACATCCAGTTGTTGCAGCTGCTAAAATGTGAAAAATTAAAGTTTTTCAGCGTCGTAGATGATAATAAACTGAGTATCTTTGGATTTTGGACTGTTGATTGGACAAAATGAGACATTTAAGCTCTAAGCTTTAAGAAATTATAACATTTTTTTCTATAGGCCCAGCCCTATAGTTCAGATCAATTCAATTCATTCAAACATTCAGGTGCACCCATTTCAGCAGCAGCAGCACTACTTTTTTTTTTTTGAGGGACACTTTTCTCGATATAATGAGAAAAATTATCTTTTTTTATTTTTTTGTCATGCTGCCGTAGCATTCAGACTTCAAAGATAGTTATTTAGTGTTACAGCAACACACTGAACAAAGTCATAAATGAACCACAGAAACAAAGTTATTAATTCTCCGCTCATGTGTCAGGTTGTTTTTCTTCTTTGATGGAACTATTGAAGTCATTACAAGTCATCAGAACAAGAAGTCGTTTTAAAATGAGAAAAACCAAGTTATTAAAGATACATCATGTTGTAGCATATAAAAGTAACACAATGTAAATACAAAGATCATATGATAATAAGATTTCTGGAAAACTTCAGGCACCCATTTATACATATGTTCTTATATATATATATACATACATATTAGATATTTCTTATGTGGAGGCTTTTCTGTTGCTCATATAAGTCTGAAATTCACTACAGCTACACCTTCATGCATGTAACTTGCTTTTAAGGAAAAAAAAAACCTTTTAGGAACGTATATAGACTATAAATAAATGCAAGTTATCTTGTCGCTTCTTTGTACGGAGATGACAGATGTGTAAAAGACAAACATCGCAGTCTATTACCCCACTTATTCTAATGTTACTGGATTTACCTTGATGATTAAAGCTCCATTCAAACAGGACTTGAGCTGCATGTCTCTGTCTCTGCAGGTCCGGATGGTTTTTCTTATGGAGGTTCAGTAGGAGAACTGAGATCTACCTGCTTAGAAGACTTTCCTCCTGGTTTAGACTTTGACTCTTACAGAGACACTCTGTCACAGGTCAACAGCTTGTATCCCGACTCACCTCCACGGTAAGCGCTGGTGTGAATTCATAAGTACTCACAACGTTGTTTTGTAAGGAAAAGGCAACAAATGTGACACAGATAATGTCGAATATAAAGTTGCTATACCCTTTGAGAATATATTCTAAATGGAAACTAAGTACAACATTATTGTAACCGAATACATTACTGGTTTTCTTGATTGAGGTTTTCAGTATTCTGGCACAGAAAACAGTTTCTACCTGCTCAGAACACAAACTAAAATGCAAGATGACTCTCGGATCTACTTTTAATTGCAGTTGCCTTGCAGGTATTTACTTTATGGTCAAATCTGAAACGGGTCCCAGAGGAGGCAGTGTTGATATTGGACAATTGTTGACGTTCTGTTGAGCTAAAACATACAGAGAGTGAATTAAAATTGAATCAAATTGAAATCTCAAACCTTTTCTCATCCTCCGCAAGCTACAGTATGTTGGTAAAAACAAGCAAGCGGACCACTCCTCCCTCTGCCAATTATGTCAAATGTCAAATCTAAAATGTAACTGACCGTTCTGCTCATGTCCCCCACTGTTCTGTGTGTGTGTGTGTGTGTGTGTGTGTGTGTGTGTGAGGGAGAGAAAGAGCTCGCTAAAGGCCAATGTCATGGTGTTTTTGATCCAAATGTCAGCTGGTCTAATTGGCAACTTTAATAATTCACATACATCCCTCCCCTGCAGTGTGTGTGTGTGTGTGTGTGTGTGTGTGTGTGTGTGTGTGTGTGTGTGTGTGCTGTAGTCTCCTTCTCCTTCCTCTGCCTTAGAAACACTCACTCACACTTCACCTAAATTAATCGATTTGAGTATAGACAGTTATCTTATCTCTTCCTTTTTACTTTTTCATTTCTTCATTAAAGAGAAGGTTCATTACTGACTCACGTAGACGACTGTATCTGACTTTCTGAAGTTGCTGGTCACCAGCTGCAGCAAATTTAGTCTATGAATTGATCTGACATTGAGTCATAAATCTAAAGAGGAGAAATTTAACCTTTTGACTGTTTTATCAGGTTCCTAGAAGCTCAGCATTAGAACTTTAAGCTTTAATCTGATTTTTGGGGGCAGCAGAAACAACACATCACTGTCATATATTAACCTTTTTAAGTAGATATGGTGAACTTGTTAGCAAAAAGTCATTTAATTACACATCTAGCAGATAAGAAGCAACATCATCACACATGTGTAGTCGTGTTTCTGTCCACCTGGTGAATGTAAGTCCAATATTCACTCTCTTTTAGCTCTGTGTTTGGTCTCCACCAGCTCCTGAGAGAAATATCTGGCTATTTAGCTGCTAAATGCTCCGCTATGTCCACCAGCTCGTTGCTAATTGTGTCTGTTTGTGTAAAGTGGGTGTTTAGAGCTTTTTCTCTGAAAGTCGACAATGACAATGAGCTGAAACTATGAATCTCCGTAAAGCCGAGAGGAGCCGCGGCGTGGATGATAATTCTCTGTAGGTTCATCACTACGAACGACAACTCTGACATTACACTTTGTCATTCGATACATTGTTAATAAAAAAAATTGATGATAGCTGTTATAGAAACACTGAGCTCGTCAATTCAGAAACTCCAGGAGATATGGATGTTTATTGACAAACACAAACTCAATTGACCGAGGACACGGCAGTTACAATTCAAAGTGCCGGTTTGGACCCAGTGAAATACTGCAGCGAATCTGAAGGAAAAGAGCTGAACCACACTCAGTTATTCAGGCAGCGCCCAGGACACCACGTCCCCAGTCACAACATCGCTATAAGATTGTTTACTTTAGTGCTGTCTCTATGGCAACAATCATAAAACCAGGTTGGCTCGACTGGGAAGAAGACAGCTGTCTGTCCCTCACTGTCTGCTTGTCTAAGGTGCATTTTCATACACGGCACATATATTAAAATTCCTTCTCAATATCCGCTTTAAGAAGTGGATGTTTCTTGCTAAAGTGCTTCTTGGGAGTCATTGTGAAGTTCTCTCTTTGAGTTTTTATGTACATAGGCTTGTATCTTCGACTTTTTATCAAGAACCAGATATTTTTTATTGCACTTATTGCTCAATTTCATTTGTTTTTCTACTTTATTATTCATGCCCAGTTTCATA
This sequence comes from Thunnus thynnus, assembly GCF_963924715.1. Classification (NCBI taxonomy): domain Eukaryota; kingdom Metazoa; phylum Chordata; class Actinopteri; order Scombriformes; family Scombridae; genus Thunnus; species Thunnus thynnus. Next base: position 25,970,649 of record NC_089530.1, read on the forward strand.
TTCATCAACAGTGTCTACACAGAAGGCTTGAATTGATATTGATTTTTATTTTCTTCACTCACCAGCCATGTTATTAGAAGTACTTTATTGATCCCCGTGGGGAAATTATTACACATAGCTCATATTCTTTGAGGCCTCAATTGATTCGGCGCAGTGTTGGAAATGTTTCACATGGACCCTGATTCATGCTGATTCAATAGTGTTGCACAGTTCTTGCAGGTTTTTTGGCCAAACATTCATCATGTTCAACATGAGGCTTAAGGTTTCTTCTGGGGTTGTGACCTGGAGACTAAACCAAAGCTTCTGCCTTGTTCTCTGTGCTCTCTCGCAACACAGATAAAATATACTATCCTGCTGGAAAGATACATCATCTGTGAAGGGATGCACCTGGTCAGTAGCAGGGTTTAGGTTTGCTGTGGTGTTCAAATGATGCTCGGAGCTTCAGGGCCTAATGTAGGCCAGGAAAATGTTCCCATGCACCATTACAGCTACTACCTGAGTTCTGATTAATCCATTCTTAATGTTTATGAAAAACTTTTGTCCTCACTTCAGCTTAAGCAGTAGACATTTTATGGTATGTTTGTTTATGAGCTGTTTGTGTTTTGTGCTTCTTCGTATTTACTCTGTTGTTGAGTTTCTTGTTGTAATGTATGTATATGTATTGTTGAGTCTTGTGCAGTTTCATGTATTTTACTGTTGAGTTTCATGTATTTTAAAAGCCCATCTAGGGACGGGCATTGCAAACTAGCTTAGGCTATTAATGCTGTGGTATGTGGCATAATTATATATTTGTAAAGGAAAGGAAAGGAAAGGAAAGGAAATAAGAGGAAAGGAAAGGAAAGACTGTGCAAGAGGAGAGGAAGAGAGAAAGGGGAGTTAGCTTGCTACGTCAGTACTCTGGCAGGGAACCAGAGTGTTCTGGACAGCCTGTGTGAGAGCCGCACTTTTTGGCCCGAACGATGGGACAGCAGCCAACACACACACATACACACACACACACACACACACACACACACACACACAGGTACACACAAGTTCAAATAGACACACATGCAAATAGACGCACATACATACATACATACAAATTGCACATTTTGTTTACCATAATGCTGGCAAGGCATTTATTTGGAACCCTGTCAGCAAGCAGGTAGCTGAAGTCATATGATGATCCTGCAGGGTGTGTGTGTGTGTGTGTGTGTGTTTGTGTGTGTGTGTGTGTGTGTGTGTGCCACAGATGGTTGAGGGAAACTCAGAGAACTCAGATCAACAGCTCACCTACTGAGATTGTGAATGCTACACTTCCGACACAAACACACACACACACACACTCTCACATAAACTCACGCTCACGGATCAGCAGCTCACCTGTGGAGACTGAAAGCTTCTGCTTCCTCTCAGGGAGAACTGGGCAAACATCGGTACACACATGAACTCTCTCTCTCACATACACACACACACACACACACACACACACACACACACACACACACACATTCATTTCATTCTGAATAATATAGGGAAAGAAGTAGAAGCAAACAGTTTGAAAAGATGCGTGTTGACGACTGCCGTTTTTTCACTGTTATTGCCAACACGTCCTCGTAATTAAACGACCACATAGGCTGATTGTACCAGCTCTCCAGAACCACCCATAAGAGTGTTTTCTAATATGCCGCCTCCATCAATACTTTCCAAAACCGTTACAAATTATTGTTAAAAAATAATGACGTTTCATGATGTCTGGTCTGGTTAGGTTTAGGTACAAAAACTTGAAACATGGTGTGGGTTAAAGTTCCTTAAAGTTTGGCAACCTTTGTTGTCATGGCAACAGAAAACACCATGACAATCGTAGTTACGGTTTTTAAAGTCCCAGTGAAATGAAAACTACATTTTCCCAGTTTTAATCCCATGTTCCTGTGTTAATTGTTCATTTATCTCTTGTTATATGCCAAATATATGTCAATAATGAGTATCAGAGTATTTTTAGATTAAAATCCCTCTTTTCTCTTCCTGTAAAACAGTTTCAAATGTTTGATGACTCATCCTGCACTCAGGGGCATTTACGAAAGTTCATCCAGTCAAATGTGACTTTGAGCGAGTGGCCACACCGGTCATATAAAACCCCACTTCACTGTTTGTGGGTATGTGGGAGAAATAAGGGGAGACGTGTGTTTGGATATCAGTGGGCATTTGTTTTTATTTCCAAATTAATGTGGCTGCTGAGGTCTAAATCATTGATCTCTCCCTCGTCCTCCTCCTGATCTAACAACAGGTGAGGGAGGTGTGTGTGGAGCCGACAGTCCAACAATCAAATGCAAAGTATTTGATTTAAACCTCTCTTAAACCTTCACAGGGAAATACGTCACAGTACAGACGCTAAAGATGCTCTAACTTGTGCTTTAAAAAACATGACACTCACGGTTGGAAACGGGAAGCTAACAGTGGTCTCCTGCAGCTAAGTCCACTTTTTGCCATCTATCTATCTAACCATCCACCTAACCTGCCACCTCTGATTATGGGAATTTGTCACCTTATACTAACGTCATCTGAACTGCGTCACTTCTCTGGGTCCTAGTTACTATGGCTGCTGGATGGCATCTGTCACTTAAACATAACACTTTTTATTTTCGATCTATGCTGTCATTTTTCTTTTGAGGATGGTTTGATAATGCTGGTGATATGATTAATTATAATTTATCATTAGAGCAGCTTTAATAGATTTTTTAGAGATGTAAATGCAACATTGACATATCTTATAAAACTGTTATGGTGACACAGAGCAACATCAGCATTTTATTTGAAGCTGTGACTGAAGATTTTATTTCTATATTTTATTATTAGTCTCATGTTATCAATTCTCTTATTTCTTTTGGCTGGCTGGTGTGGGCAAATATTATCAATTAACTTAGAAGCAGAGGTGTATTAAGTGCTCATGCAAAGCAGTGTTGAGCATGTCAGCTTTGTTGAGCTGTTGTTGGACTGAGAGCTTATGTTTGTTTGCCTTCTTGTCTTTTGCTGAGAACTAAGCCGAAGTTAAGCCGACAGACAAATATCTGATTTTTTAGCTGCTAATTGCTCCAATATGTCCACTAAGACTTTGTCAGTATATTGTTTGGTGCTGGACAGGAAGTATACAGAGCAGTGAAATATTATATTTATGTTTTTTATTAGACAAACAATAATGCCTTAAAAATATATTATTTATGATTTAAAAACTTGTGAATATTGTAGTTTTACACATTCACAAAATCAGTTCACAAGTTAAATGTAACACATTTGTTTCTATGCTAATTTAAGAAAGTTCTCCTTTCTTAACAAAATACTGCAAACTGTAAGTAAAATATTTTTTAATTGCCAGAAATAGCACTTCCATACCACCAACAATATAAAATACAGCATTTGTTTAGTTTGCAGCAGCCTTGTCCAGTACAAACACACAGTAGACAAACTATATATAAAAAGATTAATGCTACGAAATCACCTGTTCAGCAGCCTCATCAATTAAGGGCAACAGAATCATTTGTTTCTGTGTCATATGACACTATAACGGTCAGTGTCACTGACAACAACAGGAACACCCAGGTCAAGATGAACTGTGAAATCTTTGAGAGGAAGAATGACACCGAACTGCAAGGATCTGCTTCTTACAGGCGACAGTGAGAGTAAAAGTGTGAGACAGAGAGAAAGAGAGAGACAAGGTGAGGAAGGACAATAATCAAATCTGTAGAATCCACTTCAAATACACCGTGTTGTCCTGTTATCTTGTAAAAAGAAAGTAAATCTTGCCACAACACACAGACAGGTAATGTAAAGAGAAATATACCAACAGGAGACACATGACTTAATCTGTTAAATTTCATCTACACATTCATTTGAAATGTTAAGTCTAACTGTAGGTTTCATCCCCTGAGCTGCTTTATGCTGAGAAACCAGATCGGCTTTGGCTTTATCCTCATTGTACCTGCACACTACGCAGCATCTATATGGTTCTCTTACTCTACAGGTAGGTACTTCTCACAGTGATAACAAGCAGGTACATGCCAGTTTTACACACATAAACACACACACGCTCACACACACAGAGGACCATATGCTGTATGCTGTAGATGGAGTCCAGCTCTGCAGAGCGTCACAACCAAAGCATGAATGAATGCGAGAGGTCCTCCTTAGATCCTGACCTGTACTGTATGCATATCTGACTTAGACATCCCTGCTCTCGTCACAAATATCTAATAGATAGTAGAAGACAAAGACACAGTTCTGACATATAAGTTACCTTATAAAGTTGTTATGGTTCGTGTGTTTGTAGAAAAGCACCCACATACACATCCAGCAGGCAGGGCAGGTACTGTAGTGTATCTGGGCCTGTTTATCAAAAGCAGCTTCTTCCTTCTGCTGAAAATGAGGTTCGTGACAAGACAGATTGGTCTTCAAACTTACTCCTAGTTAAAACAGTAATTTTTAGAGTCTGCTTATACTCCCCACCATGGTGTACATAAAACAGATCTGAAGTTAATCAAGTCAAGGGAGAGGGGCGGGTCCGCAGAGACAAAGAAAGAAGGAAAGAAAAATAAGAGAGTAAGGAAAGAGAAGAAGAAAGGAGAAGAAAACCCCGACAACTGAATGCATTTTAATAATACAAGAAATAAGGACAGCAACAATATGCAATTAACCAATCTCTTAACTCTGCCACTGAGCAATAACATAATTGACTGACTTAACTAATTAATAATTATGGATTTAATATTTTGAGGGTCATTTACGTGATGTGTCTGGATCTTAAGCAGAAAAAGGCAGCAGACAAAAACACAGACGAACAGATAAACAGAAGCAGTTGTGTAACTCCCAGCGTGAGTCTCAGAGGGGATAAATCATTTTCTCTCCGCCACACCTAGCTCGCACACTCATGTTAGCAGAACACACATGAGTGTAAAACACCACGTTCATTATCTAGTGTGAGTTTTTTTGCAGAAACACAGCAGAGGGCCGCAGGGGAGCGGAGGAGCTTATAACTCCTGAGAGACCAAAGACACGGGGATTAACAGTACAGTGTGTTACAACACCTCCGAAACACTCCTGCCCTGCCCAACACACACTTTTCCCTGCGCCCAATTTTCACCTCAACATGCCTTATTGGCATGAATGTTCAAGGTCAGTTTTCCTAATAAAATAGTAAGAACAAAATTTAAAAAAAAAAAAAAACCTGAATTTGCCCTCAATCCTTTGGTTTGTGTGCATGTGTGGAGGTGTGTGAGGGTGTCAGGGAGAGATTTTTATGTTAAATTCAGATGAGTATGTGTTGAGAAAAAGACTCATCTGCAAAGAGACCACTACAGTTTAATTTTAAGGGTTTGATGACATCTGAAAATACAGTAATTATACTGTTTAGGGCTGCAACTAACAATCATTTTCATTATCAATTAATCTGAAAAATGTCAGAAAATTGTAAAAAAAAAAAAAATGTTATAATTTCTTAGAGCCTAAGGTGACATCTTCAAATGTCTTGTCAGATCAACAATCCCATATCCAAAGATATTCAGTTTACTATCATGTATAACACAAAAAAACAAATCCTCACATTTGACAAGCTGCACCCAGCAAATGTTTGGCATTTTTCTATAAAAAAAAAAAAGATTCATGAATTATTAAAATAGTTGCAGATTTATTTTCTGTCAATCAATTAATCATCGCAGCTCTCATACTGTCAGTCTTAATAATGCAGAAATACTGAATTTATAACCAGGTATAATGGGGTTAGTAGTATAAACACTTAAAGGGGACATGCAAAGATAATCCAGTAGAGCCCCTGAATAAAAATATAGACCTTAAATTGTGCATGTTTTATCCTCCTTAAATAAATAAAAGAGGACGTTGAGGTTACTAAATCTCCAGGTGGGTCACAGGTTTCATTGCAATTAAGTAGTATTACTTTATTATTATATTTAATAGTACTAAACCATCAATCCTCCTGTGTATCTGGAATAAAAAAGGGTGCCAGTTCTCTGAACCAGGTGCTGAGGTTCTTACTTATAAATGTTTGTTCTGTCTGGTTTGTTTAGATAAATGACCAACAAGTGATTAATTAATTAAAATGTGTAATTAACTGAGCAGGTCATGCTGATTTAAAGGTATGATGTGGTAACAGGTCACATTTAAAGTACTATTTCAGTCCCTTATAGCGGTACTTGGTGTGAGTGTGTATGACGAGCAGTGGGTGCAGCGGACATTAGGTCTTTCTGACTGAGCTTCGTCCTCACATCGAAGCTAAAATAGCTCTCCCTCTCTCTTACACGCACACGTATACACACACATTTAGCAAAAAACCACGGGCACACACTCTAACACTGCTTTAAAATAGCTGCCATGTGGGCACACACACTCACACAGGGTAGTGATAGAGACAGAGAAAGTGCACGCACAAAGAAAAAAAAAAAAAAAAGACTTAGATAAGGAATAATGGGCAGCAAGGCAAAACCTTAACTCATCATACACACACACGTGCACGCTTGCAGCGCTGTGGTTCCAGACTGAGTTAACCGCTGTGCTGATCGAGTTACACTGATTTACTGCTTCCTATGCCGCCATCATCATCTACCATTAGCTTCACACACACACACAGCCTGTGGTTTTATAATTCTGTTTTCTGTTTAGTTTTATTCTATTTTATATCTTCTACTCTGTCTCTTCCCTCTCTCTGGGTGGGGGAGGAGGTTGGTAGAAACCTGACCTCGGGGCTGCTGGAGGAGTTCATCAGGGAAGCGTTTTTGGGACTCTGCCAAAACAGCAGGAAGGAGGCTCTCTCTGTGTGTGTGTGTGTGTGTGTGTGTGTGTGTGTGTGTGTGTGTGTGTGTGAGTGTGCATGCATGTGTGAAGAACAAAAGGAGGCTGCTGACTTAATCGATTCCTGCTGGGTTAGACTACATGTTGGTGGTGAAATATGAGGCATTAAAACACCAATTTAAAAATAATTCACATTAAATTTGACATAATAGTGTATTTACCATGTATTACAAACTATTATAAAAGCCAAAGTATGAGGAATGAGCTTTACATCATGTGCTGCTGCTTCAGATTTTGCAGGACTGACAGAGAACGGGGTTTGTGAGAAATTTGGTTTTGGTTTGAGAAGAATTAGCAAAAGCAACACTGCTGATATGAAATTTAGGTTACCAATTATTAAGACTTATGTAATATTTTCTTTACAGTAACCCTGGTAAAGCCCTGTCAAACAAAGCCAGACCAGCATTTTCAAATTCACCCAATTTGCACAGTTTTAATAGAATCAGACTCAGCTTCATTGGCCGAGTATGTTTACTCATACAAGTAATCAGACTCCAGTTGCTGGTGGCTCATATTGTCCTTACACACAACGATGTTCAGGAGATATACATGAACACACAGCCAAAACAAAGACCACAAAGCTGGGCAAAGAGAATTAAACATATCACTGTTATGCACAAGCAAGTAGGTGAAAAAATAGCTACATACATGTAGAAACACAGTGCAGGTAAAACCTGTTTTTGTAAATTGTAAACAGGAAGTAGTGTAAAGGTGTTTTGGTGGTAACACATCCTCAATCATACAGATTTTTTCTAAACTGTTATTTTATTACATGTCCATCAACATCCATTCAAGCATCTTCTCAAAGTGTCATTGGGCAAGAAGCAAAATGATTACCGTATTTCCTCTAATAGAGGCCTTTATTTACCTCAACTTCAGTGGGAACCAGGCCTTTATTGGAAGCAGGCTTATATCAGAGAGAGGCCTTTATTTCTAATTCCCTCTGTAATTCCCTAGTATATTTGCTCATACACTTCCTGTATCAATATCAAAGTGTGTTGCAGTTTTCTCTCCTGAATGTCCCTCCACATACTGCAAAACTCTCTCCTTGAATTTGGCATCAAATTCCCATCTTAGTGCCATGCTGCTCAAGTTCGCTTTCCACTGTGTTGTGGAAAATTAAATCACTTGCACGGGTCCCACATGGCGCTTCTAATGTAGCTACTGCCATCTTGTGGAAATACGTACGTTACTACAAGCTGAGACATTTACACACATACAACCACAGTGACTGAACCAGGACAATAATAATTTAGATGAGTGATCCAGAGCAACAAAGTGTTGAAAATAGCATGATTATATTGTTGAATTTATTCAATTAAAGCAGTGGAAATGGACATTATGATTGACGGGCATGCACATTATATAACAGGCACCCCGGCCTGTTTCTGGGGCCGACCTTTGTTTGTTTGTGTCGACCACACCCTCAACCATTATCAGAGACCAACTGACTACTGTCTTTTATTTGAGGAAATACAGCAAATGTTTATATCACAATATTGTCAGATGTTTTTAAAGCACCACCATTTTTCATGTGTTGCAACACATTTATAATGAAGTTTGCTATTTCACTGAGTCCCAGTCACATTAGGTGCAGCTGTGTAGTGTACTGTAGTGAGAAAGGAGAGTGATCCTTCACATCAAAGACCCTGCTTGTTCTTCAGAGGCGTCCTTGAGCAAGAGATTGACTTCTCACCTGCTCCTGGCATACTGTTCTGTAACTAATCCCCAATCTTTGACCTCTGAAACATGAAAAGAGAAATCTCCCGAGGGGAATATTAAACACACAGGCAGGCACAAGCCAAAGGTTATATGTTTTATGAACTTTGTTGGAAAAGTTGTCATCTGCACATGTGAAAGATAATATTGTTCTTTTATGAATGCTTGTGGGCTGCAGAGTGTGATACAGAATATGCAGCACTGCATTTGTATAGGCTACCAACAGAGCAGAGTTTGTTTGTTTGTGTGCTTACGGGTCCAGTATATAACAAATCTGAATGGTGCAAATGATCAGGCATGAAAGCAGGTTTGTTTTAAAGATGGTAGCTGTTTTTTCCTATGTTGTTGTTACATATACAATTTCCACTGAAGAGTATTTCCCTTCATGTGTGGGGATACTGATGAAACTGGACAGCTGTCAGCACATAATGCATCCAGAAGTTAGCAGTGACATAGCAAACACACAGCTGCGCACACATCAGAGTTGGAGCAATGGGATTTAATTCAGAAAACTGCATGATAGAGCTGCAAAGTGGGATAAGACGCTAGTACCAGAAGTATTTTTATCCATGCTAGCAGTATGGCTTAAGGGATGGCATGTCAGTCTGTCTGCTGTTCAGTCGGTCCGACACTTTGGTCTGATATCTCAACAATCATTAAATGGATTGCCATGAAATGTCCCACATATATTCATGGTTCTCAGAGGATGAATTCTACTGACTTTGGTCTGACTTTTCCTGAAGCACCACCATGAGGTTGACATTTATGGTTTTGTGTGAAATGTCTCAACAACTACTGGATGGATTGCCATGAGACTTGAACATTTATGTTATGTCCATGTCAGGATGAATTACAAAAACCTTGGTTATCCTTTAACATTTCATCTAACACCCCCATTAGGTTAAAATATCGAAGTGTCCAATACTTTGGTTTATGATCAAATATTTAGCTGCGTTTTGTGTTTAGTGCTAATTAGCCAATCACAGTATAAACATGAAAACATTACACCTGCTGAACATAAGCATGTTAGCACTGTCATTGTGAGCATGTTAGCATGCTGATGTCAGGATTTAGCTCAGTGCAGCCTCCCAGAGCTCCCAGAGAGTTAGCACAGCTGTAGACTCTCAGTCTTGTTTACCACTCTAAATTCACATTTCAAGCTTTCTTTTAGTGATATCTGAAATGTTGTCTCAAAATGGCAACACAGAAGTCTCCTGGATAATTTTATGATACTAAAAGTTTATGCTATGGTCATCTGTTTTAATTATTTCAACTTAATTTTTAACCACCCTTACCCTTAACTCTTAACCCTTTATTTTTTACCGTCAGTTTGGTAGGACAGACGGCTCTAAATACTTGGATATCCATGAGTCTCAGCCATTGTTACTGATTGTTGGAGATGAGACCAGTTACAGATACAAAACTGAGCAAATTCAAAAGGCTTTTGTTGCAATATTCTTCCAAAACTGATCCAGAATCCAAAAGTGACCTTTTATGTATCAGATATTTTATCACATATATGCAGTTGCTCATCTTTGCTCCACTTATCAGTCACCTGCCATGTCTATGCGCAAAGTTTTCTCAATATCTTTATCTATAAAGCTGATGCTCTTTTGATATACTGTAGATTGGTGAAGATGTCCAAGCCAGAAATAAAAACACATAAAAAATGTCTTTCCGTCTCAACCATCACTGTACTAACTGTGTAATTTTGGATTTGTCTCCGTAGTTACGATGAGTGTGTTGGCCCTGGTTCTCAGATCTACATACCTACAGATGACCCACCTCCTTACTCCCTGTTGGACCCCTGTCAGACAGGGGCAGAGCAGGAGGAACAGCCTAACTACACCAGCTCGGATCCTTCTCCATATTACGGGGAGACCTCGGCCAGCGCCACCTGGTTCTCCCGCTCCCACTACCCGCTGGGACTACAGGAACAGGAGCATCAGCACATCGCTTCCATTTCCTTCCCGCTGGAGGCGGCGCCGTCTTACGAGTCAGTGCTGGCCGAGCAAGGACAGCCCCTCCCTCTTATGCCATGTGACCTTTACAAACACCAATCAGATAGGGGGGACGACGGCAACTCCCGGCAACCAGGGGCGAACCAGATCTTGTAGGACAATTAATTTGTTTCTTTCACCTGCGTCATTGGTTGTCCCCATGAAACAAACACTTGTGATGTGGGGCAAAAAATGGCTGTTAGAAGCAGCTGTGACACCAAACAATGGACCTTAATGAGGTTTATTCATCTTCCACACAATTGCTAACACCTAATAAGGCTGAAAATATGCTGACATCAGCATTTCGGTGGACTGAAATCCAGCCTGGACTGCAGTTTCCTACATGGACAAAACAAAAACTCACATCTGATTGCGTTGTATTGTAAAGTTTCTGGTATGACAACTCCTCTCCTAAAAAGGTTTGTCGTCCCAGTGATGCTCCCTTGAAGAAAGACTCTCCTACATCTAGTAATAACACCATCGTCTAGTTCAGTTTTTGTCACGTTTTGACTGTTAATCTCTGTTTCTTGAATCAGGATTGATCCAAGAGTCCAGCGTACTTACGTGTTTGGAGTTTCAGCTGAATTACCGCTACAAAATGCCAACATTTATCCATCATACTGTAGATGACAGAAAGCTGATTTTGTCTGTAGAAGAAAGATTTGAGTGTAAACAATATCAATGTGGTATTTAGTAGTCTAGTTTAAGGTATACACAAGCACACAGAGAGTACCCACCCCCTCCCACTTCTTTTGGTATGACCCTCACTCCAATTTAAATGTTTTGGATTAAAGTATACTTACTTCTGGTGTTGTATGCGGCATCCTCAACTACCAGCACACCGCTGCTGATTCCCAGTCCCTGTACTTTGTAAACATTAGGTGCAGTGTGCTGTTCTGTAGCCTCCAGTGTGGTGGTAGTATTATAATGGTTAGAAGAAAGATTTTATAATAAAATGGTTGCAACCATAAAATCCAAACTAATTGGAAAAACTACCTAGACAGGAAGGGTGAATTATAAAACTCTCCCGCCTCCCCGTTTCCAGTTGTGTTTGTTAAATATTCGCAGCATACATCTGTCATCACCAGAGAGGGGGTTTCAACACGTCCACTGTCGTATAAATTCTTTCTATCAAGGGCTGTGGTTGTAATATCACTGCTGTAACCGGACCCCAGCAGCAACATGTAGCTCGGAGCCTTCCTCCCGATGAGGTCGGGTTGATGCAACAGAGGAGTCACACATAAAACTGTAGACCTTAACACACTGTTCACCGGAGAAATGAATGCTTCTGCCTTTGTCTGCTTCTCTCTGTTTCGCTCTCATTAAAGCATTAACAGCACTGTCACAGAGGTTTTTCCTCATCGCACTAAAGCTTTCAGTTTGCTAGCTTCTCAGTTAGCAACGAATGGTTTGTGTTAGCTAAAATTATTCACTGATAGGCTAATTAAACAAAGAAACTGATGTTAATGTGTTAATGTGACTCACTTAACCCTCTCTGAGACAAGTCTGGATTACCAACTGTCAATCATTTGACTCCAGGTAATTTGATTAATGGCATTTTTTTTTTTTTTTTTTTTTTAGAAATTTGGACCTGAAGTAGATGTCAAGTCTAGTCTTAAGATGAATTGTAGTTTATATTGTGCTCATTTATTGCAATGGTTTTTTTTGTTTTTATGAAATTGCACAGAAAACCTGGGGCAAGGTGTTATTATCAAGGCTGCAACCTACAATTATTTTTATTATCAGTAGGTCTGACAATTACTTTTTTAATATTCAATCGATTGTTCAGTGAATGAAATGTCAGAAAATAGTGAAAAATGCCCAAGTTCACATATTCAGATTACTCAAACAGTTTACTATCATGGAAAACTGGGAAAACTACTAACATTTGATAAGATGGTACCAGAGAATTTTTGGCGTTTCTGCTTAAAAAAATGACTTAAACAATTAATCAGTTATCAATATTGTTGCCAAAACATTTTCTGTCAATCGACTAATCATCTCCCAGATAAAGTATGTCAATGTACTGTTACAACATCCAAATAAAAAATTATTTGATGCATCACTTCTAATCCAAAATGGCAGAGAAATGTTGAGTGGCTGAATCCTCTGCTGAGGTGACCGTCGTATGAGCTGTATGCAGAAAATTATATAAAGCCCTTTTTCAGATAAACCAATTCTGTATTAGAAATTGCATTTTACAGGGAAAAGTGATGCCTGTCACAAACATTTAGATAGAGCAAATTTGCAAAACAGTGAGTACATTCAACAGATGTTTATTGTCAGTATAGGGAGTCTAAAGTTTGCATAGTGCTGCAAAAACACAAGTGCAGAGGGGTGATAGACGGGAGCGGAAGTGTTTGTCTTCAACACTTTCATCACAGCTTCCAGTCCAGTCATAGTCAACAATGAACACTTCAATAATTCATAACCACCCTAAGAGCTTAACTATAACTTAACCATAGTTAAGTTTAATTTTTTGCATAAGTACCAGAGAGTCTGTTGCATCACCTCAGCTCTCTGTGTTTTCCATCATTTCCCATAATCTGACAAAGACAGAAGCAGGAGAGTAATGTCTGAATATAACGTGTGTGTGTGTGGAGGGAAAACCTCCTGGAGACACTAAGACCTGTAGACAAAACATCACCATTTATCACCAGTTATTGAAGCAGGAAGTCATTGGAGGCTGAGCTTTAATAACAATGCAAATATTCATTTTTAAATGTTATAATAATTTGTTTTTATGTAACCTTTGTTCCTTTAATTAGAAAATGGGTCAATACAAATTTCGTATGTTTATAGGTATTTTTAATGAAGCGTTTATTGTGTGTGTTAAAAGATGTGCCTAATAGCCCTCAGACTGTTAGCTTGAACATTGTAGCCATATGATAATCTCAATGCAACTAATCCAGAGCTTTTTGCTGTTAAATGTTAGGTTATCATATGAAGTATTGGTTTACAGATGTGGTATGGAGAATTTTAGTCATTAACTGATTCCCTTTTTAATTAGCTGTAATGATAGATTTTACTGAGGGGGAGAAAAAAAAAATGAAACTGTTGTTCCAGAGATCAGCTTTGTGTTGTCGTTTGGTTCAGTTGGCAGCTAGAGATGCATCAACTGCACAATTCTCAACCTTTAGTTTGTTGTCTAAGCATTGCTTTCAACATAAATGTTAACAACTCTTATTGATTATATTGTGATGGATCACCCATCTGTAGAGTCACTCTTTAACCACCTACGATGTTTCTCTTCCATCCATCTTCTTCTCTCTTTTGTCTGCTTCTCTCTTCTTCTTCTTCTTTCTTCCTCTTTTTTCTCTCTGCAGGGAATCTTTAAAAACTGTAATTTTAACACGCGGAGCCATTTACTTTCAATCTAATTATCTCAAAACTGCAAACTGCAATTCATCTTCTACTGATGCACTCCCACTGTGACCTTTTAATAAACACATACTACAGAAATATTTTAGAATTGATTGGCTTGGAATTAAATTTACATGAACCCGAGGGTAATTAATCATTTGGTGATAATTGTGTCAGTGTTGATGAAATGTAAAAATGAGTGTAATTACAACAGTAGTTTATAAGGAATTTGATGTGTATAACTGGAGTTATTACATGACTTCATATATAAAAGACATGAAAGGACCTCACATGATGTGCACAGACTGTATGATTAGAAGCCTCATATAATGATATAATGCATTTATACAGTACATATACTAGATTTGGCATAACCAGTCCTCCAAATAATGTGTCCCCAGAAGAAGAAACAGACAACACCAGTTGTAAGTAACCAGGAGATCAAAGAAGACATAGTAATCGTTGCAGAATCAAGCTTTCAGTTTCACTTTAAAACCTGCTCCTGATGATGGTTTTCAAGTACAAATGAAAGCTGCAACAATGCCGCTGTTCTTTCTTCTTCTTCTTCTTCTTCATCATCTTCTTGTTGAGGTTTATTAGTGGCTGGCAAACAACTAAATGGCTGGTATGGACTGTAGATCGGGAATCTAAACTAAAGATGCAGTTATAATAATATTAATGAAATAATCACTGAGAAAAAATCAGCCAAATTTGTTTTGTTAAGGTAATTAAACAAATATAGTTTTGACATTTACATTTAAATTACATTTAATAGTTAAAAAGTGTATTTTAATCTCCCTTCAGCTTCATATTTCTGACAATAGATCATCACACGATCAAGCGTTTCTTCTTCTTCATGTCTTCTCATGTTTCTCTATTTTGTATAGTGTAATATTTATTCCAGTATGACCAAACTGAAACCTTGATATTATTGTCTCCTCTGTCCTGTTTCTTCCTGTACATCTCCAGCTTTTTCTTTAAATAGTACAGAAACTCTTGGTGTATTAGTAATGTTTCAGTTTTTCCTTTTGGCTTAATTTCAGATTCAAGAGACATTTTGTTTGTGAGAAAGAAGCCATTGTCAGTAAAAATGATAAAAAGTAGATGAAGGGTTTTTATGAGATGCTGACTGTCTATATATTTATATAATACAGTGTATAAAAGGTAGAATTACACAGAGAATAAAAAAAATTCTAAAACCCCCGTAACCTCCCACTAATGTACACACATCTCTCTGTTTTAAGCCTATAGCCATTCTAAAATGAGATGAATTTACATTTTATATGTATGTACACACATTTCCATGTATGTATGTTGAAAATATGCATCACAACAAAGATCATCCCATCCTGTAAACACAAACTCAGTTTTACTATCACCCAGCAGAGGGTACTGCAGACCTACAGTACGACATTCAGCTTTTATTTCCACACCTATTCAATAATTTTCCACACACAACAAAAAGTAGATTTAAAAGTGTGATCCTGGACACTGAATAAGATATTAGGATCACCTGGGTCTACATGGCCATATGTGTTTAAGCGGAGGAGTATTTTGACGCTTTATTAAATTAGAGGGACAGTAAAGTGTAAAGATTATTGAAGTCATCAGTATTAGAGTATTTGTTCATTAAAGTACTTATTCAGAACGAGTGTGACTCCTATAGTCTAACTAGACAGATGTATTTTTCCCACTTCTTGCACATTTTTAGTCCCGTTTTGTGTTACATGATTTTCAGCTTGGATATTTTGTTGGTGCGTTCCTCATAAGTACAATAAGTGGTGTGTAAATGTCTGACACGTGTATCACTTCCCATCTCTTTTTCCTTTCTCTCGCTCTCGAGACAACAAACGTCATGTATATATTAGGAACTGCAGTTATTAATGTTTCTTTATGTTTCTGTATTAGAGATTTTGTCAGATTTTTCTTCAGTAGAGAAGAATGAATAAATCTGAACTCTTATACATCTGAGTGGCTGGTTTTGAACACACACACTTGAATACAGTATATAAGGGACTGACTTTATTTTCTCTTTCATAAAAATCACATCAAATGCTTAAGTAGAAATTAAGATATAAAGAACAAGAAATTTGAAGAATAACCTGCAGACATTAAAACAGGTTTGAAAATTTTCAAGTCTGTCTTAAAACAACAGTCAGGTGCCCATAAACAGTGAGGTTTTCCTCGCTGTAATCATCCCCCTGTTCATACTGGTTATTAAAAGATCCCCTTCAAATGTGCTTTAAATGTAAGTGATGGGGAACAAAATCCACAGTGTGTCCACACAGTCATTTTGTGCAAAAATGCATTAAAAAGTTCATCTGAAGCTTATATGAGACTTCAGCAGTCTGAGTTAGTCATATCAAGTGGATATCTGCTACATTTACAGTCTTTTTAGCATCTAATTCCCTCTTTGTGTTTCCTTGAAAGGAAGTAAAAGTAACAAAAAGAGGAACTTTGGCACTAAAATTACTGTAACGCTGAAAGATATCTACTTGATTTGACTCATTTGTATTTAAAAGTTTATCTGAAGCTTCACATTAGTTTCAGATAAACTTTTAAATACATCTTTGCACAGAAGGAGGACTTTGGACTTTGGTCCCCCATCACTTACACTGTAAATGCATTACGAAGGGATCTTTCTAATAGTCAGTATGAACAGGAGGAATGATTACAGCAAGAAAAAAAACATGTGTGTTCATTTGGGTTCCTGACTCTTGTTTTAAGACAGACTTGACAAATTGTGAACGTGTCCTTGAAAGCAGGTTTGTGTTGGAAAACTCTCACTGAACCTGCTTTGTACATACATACTGGTACATAACCAAAAGAATGTTCTAGTTTTATGTAACTTACAAACTGAAGGAACAGCTGAGCAAAACAGGTCGCTGCCACTGATAATGATAGATCTTGTCATGAATGGCGCCGGGACAGACAGGTGGAGGATTCAAATGCGGACTCATGAGACAGGCAGGTGAAATTAGAAGGTGGTTTAATGCAAAAGCAAAAAACTCACACTTACAGGTAGCAACAGGAGTTAGTCCAAAAACAGGTAACCAGTTCAAAGGCAGATAGGCAGGTGATAAACAGGCAAAAAGGATCAAACCACAAGGAACAGATAAAGTCCAGGATAAGCTAGGATCAGGATGGCTAGAAAGCAAGTATCCTATAAAGCAACATCAATGAACTGGCAAAGAACAAAGGAAAAGGACCAGTACACATAGTGAGGAGCTGATGAGGGAATGAGCAGCAGGTGCAGACAATTACTGAGTGGGGAAAGGAGGGAAAGTCTGAGGGCATCAGGTGGACAGCTTGAAGATGGCAGGTCTGGGGAGTCGGAGGAAAGAACATGGCCTCGGAGATGTGAGCAGGGGCTGAGAACAGACAGAGGGCAGTGCAGAGGGACTGAGGAGCAGATAGAGACTGGATCACGACGGATCTTTGATTATCCTGCATGTTTAAGCACCTCCTGCTCCTCTCTTTTTCATTATCATGCAAATCATAGTCATGTTATTTGTCTCCATAAAACACAGGTGCAAACGTGGATTAGACTAATATCAACAACTTGATAAGACCTTAGTGTTTGCTTTATTTGTGTCAGAAAGGTTGAACTCCTGTGGTGACAGCTTGAGACCCTTCATAGAGAATGTGGCAAAACCTGAATGGGCAAATATTTGCATCCGTATTTGGAATCTCTTGAAGATAGGTCAACACTACCGCTTAGCTTAAGGCTAATTAGAACGAGTTTGTCTGATGGAAACTCAGATGGAAGTTGAATTTCAACATGATTTTCTCGCCAGTTGAGAAAGACTCTGAGACTTTTTGTTGCTGTCAGGTGTGAGCACATCTTACACAAACTGGATGTGTGTTTATAGGTCGCAGCATCAGCTGGACAACAGTCATGTCGTCAGGTCAGGTCGTTTTATTTTAAGTTTTGATATAAGATAACAGGATATCTGAGAGAATTTCATTAAAGGGTAAATAATATTACCCTCAATAAATGTTATGTTCATCTCAGTCTCAATCCTCAAACAGGTATCCTTTCCCACAACCCCTGTCACTTTCTCAGAGTTCATATTTAGCAGTTTGTGTGCAGGAATGACAACATGAAGATAGACCTCTAAAAATATATATTTAAAAAGAAACCATGGAGAGCTGGTGAAGATGAATATCTGTATAAATACTGTTGTCTGTGAGTAGAAGACTTCAGACTGTCAGTGATTGCAAGGGATTTGGAGCAAATATTGAATATTATGACTGTAAAGTTTACCTTAATGAAGTTAACGCTTTATTAAATTAGAGGAACAGTAAAATGTAAAGAACATTGAAGTCATCAGTATTAGAGTATTTGTTCATTAAAATGTTTATTCAGAACGATTGTGACTCCTTTAGTCAAACTAGAGATGTATTTTTCCAGATCGCTTATTATTTTCAGCTTGGATATTTTGTAGGTACATTCCTCATTAGTACAGTGGTAAATTAAAGATGTGCAGAGGGCTCAGTATTTGTATTTGTATCTGTATTTGTTGAGGCAGCAAAATTATTTGTATTTGTATTCGAATAAAAGTGGAAAGAGGCTAAAAAATCCCTTTTTTTGTTTTTAATAAGCTTATAATTTTAGAATATTAAAGATGAAAATTAAAGTGATGTCCAAATTAAGAAATATGCGTCATGTAGCAGGTGACTCAATGAGACCTGCTGATAGACGTAACAGCAGAGCAGAGAGACACTGAGATAGCGACTATAACTGACCTGCTCACTGGTATTTGACATGTCTTTTATTTTCTTCCCAAAAACAAATAATTTTAAAAATATTTGTATGAGACAAATATTCATATAAACCCCACTATTTGTGCTTTGCCTAATAACGTATTTGTATTCGGGCCCATCCCTAATGTAAATGCCTGACACGTGTATCACTTCCCATCTCTTTGAGACAACAAACATCATGTATGTATCAAGAACTGCACTTATTAATGTTTCTTTATGTTTCTATATTAGAGAATTTGTTAAAGATATTTCTTTGGTAAAGAATGAATAAATCTGAACTCTTATATGAATCTGAATGGCTTGTTTTGAACACACACATACATACACTTGAATACAGGATGCAAGATACGGACTTTAATTTCTCTTTCATAAATCAAATGCTTAAACTGAAATAAAGATATTGTGTGTTTGCATTTAAAACAAATGATAATGTGATATGTGAATGGAAGAAATTATAAGAAGAACCCGCAGACATTAAAAACTTATTTAAGACAAAGTTCACTTTGAGTTTATGTAATATGTGTAATATCTCATTAAAGGATAGAGTCACAATTTCTCAAGTCTGTCTTAATGAACAGTGAAAGAGGTTTTTTCCTCACTGTAATCATTCCTCCTGTCATGTTGAGCATAAATGCATTTAAAAGTTTTATCTTAATTTTATATGAAGCTTCAGGCAGGTTTACATTGGAAAACTCACTGAACCTGCTTTGTACACACATATACAGGTACATATTCACAGGAATGTAACACTCATATGTAACTTACAAACCCAAAGAACAGCTGAGCAAAACATGTTGCTGCCACTGATGATAACGGATCTTTGATTATCCTGTATGTATGAGCTACTCCTGCCGCAGTGCGCTGTATGCAAATCTCCTCTCTTTTTCATTGTCATACAAATATCTTGACAACGTAACTCCTGCGGCGACAGCTTGAATCTGAAACCCTTCATCGACAATGTGGCAAAACATGAATAGGCAACTTTTTTTCACCCATCATCGTTGGAATCCCTTGAAGAAGAGAAGTGTGGAGTAGTTTAGCTTGAGGCTAATTAGAACATGTTTGTGGTGTGAGCGTCACCTTTCATAAACTGGATGTGTTCAGATAGGTCATGTTGTCAGGGCATGTTTTATTTACAGGACAGGTTGGCAGTTTTTCAGGAGCCCAAATGAACATTGAAATGGGTTTTTCTTGCCATAATCATCGTTCATACTGACCATTAGAAGATCCCTTCATTATGGACAAAGAGGGAATTAGATGCTAAAAAGACTGTAAATGTAGCAGATATCCACTTGATATGATTAACTCAGACTGCTGAAGCCTCATATAAGCTCCAGATAAACTTTTAAATGCATTTTTGCACAAAATGACTGTGTGGACACACTGTGGATTTTGTCCTCCATCACTTACATTGAAAGCACATTTGAAGGGGATATTTTAATAGCCGGTATGATAAGGAGGAATGATTACAGCGAGGAAAACCTCTTTTACACCTGACTGTTGTTTTAAGACAGACTTGAATAATTGTGAACCTGTCCTTTAAGATGTTTTTATGAGACAACAGGACATCTGAGAAAACTACATTAAAGGGAAAAAATATATAGATATATCTCTGATCTTCTGGTTAACATCATTTCATAGGACACTGATATTGAGTTTTGATATTTAGTTAACAAATTCATTCATTCCATTAAACTGGGAGCTTTAGGTCATTTCCAACACCTCAGGATAAGTCTCAATGTTGTGATTATACTCAGACTTAACACTTGACACTGCTTCTCATTAATTCCTTTAAATTCTGTTTTATCATTTAGGAGACAAAGTTTCTTCCCGCTGTGGTCACACAACAGTACAATCCCATACATTATATACAAAATGGCTACAATTACTACTTTAATCAACCCTCAAATTAAAGCTTCAAGACAACTTCATAGTCATTGTTGTTTCAATTCATCATCAGAATATATCAGTGCAAAGAAAAATGTGTCACTGAACTTAATGCAATCTGACTGCTGTGCTAAATTTTTCCAACATGCAGCTACAAGCAGTTAAGAGTTGTTGTCCACGCTCTGTGCTTTTGAATACAGCGAGTGAGTGATTTATTTTTGGAACTAATTTAAACTGAACAGGTTAGATTGCTAAGATTCTTTAGACACACCCAGCCTGAGGCCTTTCAGTCTGCTATATAAGTCAGTCACAATCCAGACGCATCATAAACCTCAAACTTCACTGTTACAGACTGCTGCTGGTGAGTTTAAACAGAGGTGAGTTATTATTTAATTTCTCTTTTCAGCTTTTACCTGACTATTTAAAAGCATCATTAATCTTTATCACAAAACAAAAGGCTGAGGATTGCAGTTAAACTGAGCGTTTCCTTCATCTGCTTTCTTGTAGAAAATGAAAGCTCAGCTCGTGTTCCTGCTGTTGGCTGTCGTGGTCGGGCTGAAAGCTGCGTTCACTGACGACGAGCCAGGTTTGTCCTCCATGTGCCTGTGAGAATAAATGTCTAATAAAGTAACACTGACCAAAAACTTTGGATTTGTTACTTACATCAAATGTGTTCCAACCTTATAGTTAAAGAAGAGGGAGTAGCTGTAGATGAGATCGAGGACATTGATGTGGACGCCTTCTTCAACAACGATCCTCAGGATACAAAAGACAAAAAAGGTAAAAATGTGTGTGTGTGTGACATTATTTCACTTTCACGTTACTTTCTAAAATTCATACCTGTCATGGAATGATTACAGCAAACAAAACACTTGTCAATGTTCATTTGGGCACCTGCACACTGTTTTAGGACAGATTTGAAAATTGTGATTCTGTCCTAAAAGTAAATTTCAAGTCTCTGTGAGTGAGCTTTCATATCATACTGAAGTGAATGAAAACCAAAGGCTGCCTGATAAGTAGGAAATTATTCTATGAGATTATGTGTTTTTGAACTGTAATTTAAAGTAAGCGCATTTTTAAGGTAAAGGGCTGAAAGATGGTTACTAAAGATGGTTACTTTAGTAGCTGACGAGTGAAAATACATGTCTAATCCGTGCCATTCACATAGAAAGCCTGTTACATTGATAAAACAAGACTGATATCTTCTCAGTCTCTGAACAGCTCAGGGTTTGTGTTGTGTTAATGCTGTGGTTATTAGGTCTTTTACGATTTGTGACTAAATGTTCTAAATTTCTTTTGCAGAAGCTAAGCCGCATAAATGAGATCGAAGGGGAACAGCATCAACTTTCTAACCCTACCGCCCCCCCGCTCCCAGCTCCCTCTAAATATGGCCCAAACTGTTGCAACCATATGATGTTAAATAAATAAAGTCAACATTGAAGCATTTTCCTGTGTTGATTGATGATTTATACTTGTATTTGGAAAGGGTAAAGACTAAAGAATGTGATTTCTGAGATGGAACCTGCAGTGAGATAACATTAAAAATGGATGCAATATGAGAATACTGCTTAGACAAAACAATATTGATTAGCGTCTTCATGTTATGTTGGTCAGTCTGCTCTCCCTCATTGTAACCATAATGTTTATATCCTTCCATAGAAGACATGTGCACATAAATACATAAAAAGATGTAAAAACCATTAAAAAACAAACCAAAAAAGGACATGTACAAGAAATGTTTGTATATGTTTGTATGTTATATGTATTTTATTTTAGACTTTATACCGGTATTATGCAATTCAATTTAAGTTTATTGTCATTATACAACGAAAAGTGTCTCCTAGGAGACGTTGCAAAAGGCAGATAAAAAGAGAGCATGCAATCAAAATATAAAACAATGTAAACATGTGCAATAACAAAATAAGGAGACACTATATTCTATATCATATGCATGTGTGTTTAAAGGAAGAGAGTATTTACATGTGTAAGGCAGCCAGATAAGTGGCCTCGAGCAAACAATCGGAAATGTAAACAGTAAAAACTATGTTTGATGAGCAGATAGTATTATTTTAATATACAGTACTGTGCAAAACTTTTAGGCCCTAAAAGTAAAGTTAGGATACTTCCAAAATGAATGCCATTAATAGTTTTTGTTTTTATTAACTAATTAACTTCATACAAAGTTCAGGAAACCTAAATGAAATCAATATTTACTGTGAGCAGCTTTGCCTTTAAAACAGCAGCACTTCTCTTTGTTACACCTGCACACAGTTTTTCAGGTATTTGGCAGGTCGGTTGTTCCTGCCACAGTTCCTCTGTGGATTCAGGGCGTCTCATCTGCTTCTGTCTCTTCATGTTAATCCCAGACTGACTCCATGATGTTGAGATCAGGGCTCTGTGGGGGCCAAACCATCTGTTTCAGGACTCCTTGTCCTTCTTGTTGCTGGAGATAGTTCTTTATGTCTCTGGCTGCATGTTTGGGGTCGTTGTCATGCTGGAGAATAAATTTAGGACTGATCAGATGCCTCCCTGATGGTTTGCATAATGGATAAGAATCTAAACATCTAAAGTGTCTAATATGTTTGCATGGCACTGTATTTTATAATGTACAAATAACCCAGTGACTGAATCAGTGCCTATAAAGATCCTGATTTATAAATATTGTCACTGCATAAAGGATAGGTTCACAATTTTTCATGTGTGTCTTAAAACATCAGTCAGGTGACCATATGAACAGTGAAAGAGGTTTTCCTCACTGTAATCATTCCTCCTGTTCATACTGGCTGTTAAAAGATCCCCTTCAAATGTGCTTTCAATATAAGTGATGGGGGACAAAATCCACAGTGTGTCCACACAGTCATATTGTGCAAAAATGCATTGAAAAGTTGATGTGAAGCTTCAGCAGTCTGAGTTAGTCATATCAAGTGGATATCTGCCACATTTACAGTCTTTTTAGCATCTAACTCCCTCTTTGCGTTTCCTCAGACAGTGTTTCCCTGTTGAGCTGTGGTGGAAGTATAGCAACAAAAAGAGGAACTTTGGCACTAAAAAGACTGTAACATTGAAAGATATCTGCTTGATTTGACTCATTTGGATGCTGAAGCTTCATATTAGCGTCAGATAAACTTTTAAATATATTTTTGCACAGAAGGAGGAGGGGAAGGAGGATTTTATAGTTCTTTACATAGGTCTAGAACGGCAAATTCTGGGGTTGTGCGGGGTATGGAACACAGAATCTTGCCTTTTTAACAATTAGTTTTCTACAAATTAGGCTCTATCAGATAGCAAGTTTTGAAATCAGTCTTGCTAACTACTACATGTGTACTGTTACTAAAATAATGCCTTGTTTCAGCAGCAAGTCAACATTTCTGAGAGCGGAGCTGGACTTGTGATTCTGATGCTCCAAATTACAGTGAGTTTCATTTTACTTTGTTTTATATGACAAATGACTTAATATTATGTCGATAATATCCCATCGCTGTGTTGCATTCCTGGATAGATGCAACACTGAAGTGTGCTATTTATACTACTACTACAGTTTATGATACACACTGTTTTTGTTTTTCAGGTGGTTCACAGGGATAAACACTGAGAGGCCCCCCGTCTTTTCACTGGAGATGGAGAAAGATGACATCAGTCAACCCTTGTGTGTTCAGTCTCCTAAAGAAACTAATGGGCTTTTGAATGGGACAGCGAACCCTCTCACCCACCCACACAATCAGTCTCTTAGCCAGACTTTTCAGTTACTCACTTAGTCTTGGTTACTCATAGTGACCGTCATTCACTTTCTCAATCAGTCATTCGCTCATTACAAACTTTTATATAAACACACACTTGGACAGTCTGGTTACAACTTGCATTAGAGGGACATTAATTAGGGCTTCTTTAATGGAAAATGCCAATTTTCAGGCACTGATATTAGATGCAGTTATTTGGTTACAATAATGTGGTGAGCATTAGTACATGGCAACGATTACAGATGTACTGTACCAAACCATCAGATTCTTAGGCTACAGACATACACCCACTAAAGCTGTCCCATTGTTCTTTCACCATATGATTTTTCCAGTTCAGTCTTCCCAGCATTTTTTGACATGTGACAGTTAGAGGAGCATGTTGATATATTTTGTCACTTTAAATGACTTTTGAATGTTAAGCTACCTGAATAAACTCCATGCTTTGTTCTAGTACTCTCTAATTGTGTACAAATGTTTAGCATCATTCATTTATAATGTTAATAAAGTGAGACGCGGTTTGAAAGAAACATTTTGAAGTTGTATAATTTTTCTTAACATTTGAAGTCACAATTCAAACGGCTGTTTATTCACTGTTGCTGTCTGAGTAATTATGTCAAGTAACAAGGTTTGTGGAAAAAAAAAAGTAATTTAAACTCACCGTAGTCCTCACTGTTAGCAGTCAGTTAGTTAAACACAGTGGTCCGAGCTGACGTTTCTGCCGCGCTTATTTTATTGCTCTCCTAGTGGCTTTGACAAAGCAAATCTACTCAACAGTGACATGTTCCATCTGTGGTTAAAGCATGTCTCAGGTTAAAAAAACTGAATATATTCCCGCACTGCCTTCTGACCTTTGTATCCAGGCAGGCACGTGGCATGTTTGCAACAAGGTGGTTGACTAAAAACATATGTACAACTAACTGCATCATTGTTTGATGTCCCAGAGAGCCACATGCTAGAGGACGTGTCAGAAGTGTCATCGCTCTGCAGGAGAAAGATGTTGACGGTTTGGGTCGCACCGCTGAGGCTATCCGAGGCCGTGCTGCCAGAGTTTTCCAGCCGGTCACTTCTGAAATGGATAATTATGAGCCTGGAGTCTACACAGAGAAGCTACTGGAGGCCACCAAGCTCCTCACTAACACAGGTACCACACAAACATTATGTAATGAAACCGAGAACAGTAATGTGTTTGTTTCTGCCAATAGACAGTACACTCACATACGAGTGATTATTCAGTTGTTGTTGTTAATTGAAAGTCACTGTAGTCCTCACTGTTAGTAGTCAGTGACACAATAGTGTGTCGAGGAGTATGTCGTAGATTTTGCTGTTTACGTTAAAAATCTGTAAGTATGCCGCTTGTGAAAAGTTCAAATTAACAGTAATACACAAGTTACCGTTAATTTACACTGCTTGTAACAGTGTTTTTCTGTGAAAGTAGAAAATAACAGTTGTATGCTCTATTTATAAAGGCACCTACAAAAAATAAATAGCCTTCGGCGGTCAGGTGGTAAGTATGCGGCCCCCCTGTGTCCCGACTATAGGGCAGCACGCAGGGTGTGGTGGTCCAGGGCGGCAGGACCTTGAACGTGGCCCTGTCTTCTCACTCATGCAACAGCCCACAATGCACCACACACGAGGAATCTGACCTTGGCCCCCAAACAATCAAGACTGTAGACGTACATGCAAGTGATTTGACTTTAGAGAGTATTCAGTAGTTGTGGTTAATCGGAACTCACTGTAGTCCTCACGGTTAGTAGTCAGTTACACAATTGTGTGTCGAGTTGTACATTTTGCTCTTTATGGTACAAATCTGTAAGTGGCATATTTACAGATTTTTATTGTAAACTGCAAAATGGATGACATAGTACTCAACACACTATTGCGTAAGTGACTACTAACAGTGAGGACTACAGTGAGTTTCAAGTAACAACAGCTACTAAATACCCCTGAAAGTCAAATCACTTGCATGTAAGTCTACAGACGGCCGAAGAAACAACAACAACAACAACAACAACAACAACAACAACGCAGGGGAGCACGGGCTCTCGGGGCACCCGTCGAGGGCCCCGCCCCCGAAATGCCGCCAAAAATGGCTCCACAGCGCCATCTACAAAAATACAGATCGTCGTACAACAATGAAATTTGGTCTGCATATGTATCATGACCAGACACACCAAAAACTCCCTAAGAGCCATACCCTAAATCCAACAGGAAGTCGGCCATTTTGCTTCAAAGTTGCCATTTGGACGCCAATTTTCACCTTTCTAGCCCGCGTACTTTAACAAACTCCTCCTAGGGGTTTGACCCCAGCGACTTTAAATTCGGTCAGTATCATCTACAGACCTGGGACATGAAAACCTAGCAAAACCGTGACTTTTCCACATTGCCGAGGGGGTGTGGCCCTGCCGCCAATTTCGGTCCTTCGCCATGAAAATTCAAACGGCCATAACTCCGCCGTGCACAGTCCTAAGACACCCAAACCTTTTGTGCTCAGAAACAGTCCTGCCCTCAACACATACATGTGTCAATATTGGATCTAAGTCATAGCGCCACCTACTGGCAACAGGAAGTATCATGCGTCGTCCTTTGTTGTATTACTCCTAGGAAATTTGGCCGATGCACCTGAAATTGACTTAGCTAAGATGTAAGACCTTGGTGATGCTACATTCCGCAGGTCGTCACCCATATCAAAACGCCCTTGCCATGGCGACACATCCTTCGCCATGACATACGATGCTGTATTTTAGGGACAATGAATGGGTCTACAGTCACGAAACTTGCTGTACATGTCTGGAGTGACACCAGTTAAAATCCTGGATAGGTGTTTTGCATAGGCGTGGCAACATGGCTCAACAGCGCCCCCTTGAAAAATTCAAAATTGTAGCCCCGCCTTCCGAAATTAACGTAGAAAAATTCAATTCAGGAGGCACATGTAACATGTCAAGACGCACAAAAAAGCCTCTTGGAGCCATATCCTAAGTCCTACAGGAAGTCGGCCATCTTGAAAAAACTGGTCAATTTTCACATCTTCTGACCTTTGTATCCAGGCAGGCACGTGGCATGTTTGCATGTGGATTTTGGTCCCCCATCACTTACATTGTAAGTGCATCATGAAGGGATCTTCTAATGGTCAGTATGAACAGAAGGAATGATTACAGCAAGAAAAACCTATTTCAATGTTCATTTGGGCTCCTGACTGTTGTTTTAAGACAGACTTGAAAAATTGTGAACCTGTCCTTTAAGTCATAATTTGACTCTTCTGAACTCCTCATGGCCTTTACCACGCCGCCCTCTAGTGGCCTTATTATATAAACGCATATCCAACTGCATAACCTGTACACAGAAAGTGATTAATGTATTTCTTTAAGGGCGATTTATAGAAAACGTAACGTGAAAAGTTACAGCTTCAGAGGAAAAAACGAGCGGGAATCAGAGAGAAACCACAGCGCTGCACACATGTCAACAGTCTGGAGAAACTGTCATGTGATCCGTCTGCCGAACCTCAGCCAGAATGACAACCGTCATTTGCAGCCCGCTGGCCGGTAAGCGACACCCTCCTTCCTCGGTGTCGTCCAACTGAACCGCAACACGTCGACTTTACTCCTCCAGCGGTCTTCTTCTCCTCCTCTTAAATTCAGCCGGAGTTTGTTTGCGGAGCTGCTAAACTAAACAGCCGGTGAACGGGGAGTTTCTGCGGGGAGCAACATGCGCTCCTTAGCGGGACTGGCTGCCATTGTGGCGGCGGCGAGCGTCTACCTCTACCTGCTGTCGACTCATCTTCCCCCGGGACCGGAGCACCTCCCGTCGGCCTCCGAGGAGGAGGACCAGCCAGTCCAAGAGTACAGGTATGGGTAATGGAAAGAGACATACAGTTAAAAAAAAAAAAAGAGAGAGAGAGAGAGAGAGAGAGAGACCTATAAATAAAAATAATGCAACCACAATTAATCCACTTTCTTTGAATTCTATATTAATTTAGTTACCTCATTTTAATTCCTCATGTTATCCAGCTGGGAGTCACTCTCAAATCAGCCACAACAACAGTGGCTTAATCATGTTTTGTTTTTAGCAGTACATACAAAAATATAATAAAAACTATAATAAAAACTATAAAGAATAATCACACAAACCAAAAGTGTATTTACTCACGTAGGCTACTTCTTCACATACAGTTAAGTTTCAACTGACATAACAGCCACAATAATTTATGAAACAGCTGTTTTTAGTTTTGTTTTTACATATTTTTAAAATATATATTCTGGCAGTCACCTCCTTGTGCTCCTTGGTTTGGGTTTTTCCCTGCATGACAGTGCAGTACCTTGAACATCAGGTGGCCTATAAATTAAAAACCCCACTGCCATGATTGTTAAACTTTTCTCCAGCCTCTGTGTTTCCAAGGACTGCAGCCAATTACATTTTTTTAATGATCATCTATGTTTTTTGTTTGTTTTTTTTTTGAATGACAAACAGAAGTTGCCCATCACATGGTCCCAGAGTCCAAGTGACCTCTTGAAATGTCTATTTGTGTCCCACCAACAGTCCAAAACCCGCAAAAAATTTAATTTACAATGTTATCAAACAGAGAAAAGCAGCAAATCCTCATCAAGTGAGCAGCTGGAACCAGAGAGTGTTTGACTTTTTGCTTCATAACTGACTGAAACGACTAATCGATTATCAAAAAAGTTGCTAGTTAATTTCCTGTTGATCTTCTGATCGATTAATTGCTTCAGCTCGTCTGCTCCCTCACTGATGGACTAGTTCCCGACCTTATTGACTCGTGACCCTCTATAATGAATCAGTGTCCTCACAGGTTACCAAAGAGTCATTTTTTCTCCTCAGATCATTTCATTTGAAACGTTTCTAAGCCACAAAAGAGGTGACAAAAAATATGAAGAGGTAAGAGGAAAGTCAAAATAAGAAAGCATAATTTTAAGTAGAAGAAATCTGTGCTTCTTATTTATTCCTTTAATCATCTTGTGACCACCCATATTTATCTTGGGGGGGTCCCAACCCTCGCTGGGGTC
This sequence comes from Thunnus thynnus, assembly GCF_963924715.1. Taxonomy (NCBI): domain Eukaryota; kingdom Metazoa; phylum Chordata; class Actinopteri; order Scombriformes; family Scombridae; genus Thunnus; species Thunnus thynnus. Next base: position 25,999,977 of record NC_089530.1, read on the forward strand.
AGGGAAAGGACAAGTAATACATTAACAGAATGAATGAGGGAATTAATTTCTTTACTCCACATTTATACTGCAGTGTTTCATTTGAATTTATTATTATTATTATTATCATTATCAATAATAACAATAATAAAGTCAAAATAGCACTGAAATATTAAATTTCCCTTCTCTCCTTTCAGTACATATTGGACTGATCACATTACTCTTCAGAATGTGTGTGTGTGTTTCTTAATGTGTTCTAGTAGTTTTATCTATGAGTGTGTGTGTGTGTGTGTGTGTGTGTGTGTGTGTGTGTGTGTGTGTGTGTGTGTGTGTGTGTGTGTGTGTGTGTGTGTGTGTGTATGTGTGTGTGTGTGTGTGTGTGTGTGTTGCATTAGTGAGTCTTGTAAGTGGTACGCTGCAATGTGCCAGACAGACGAGTGTGAGGTTGTCTTGGGTTGATAAAATAACGTCGACCAAGACACTCTGAGGCCAAGAGCAGGAGTCGTGTGCGTGTGTGTTTAGACTCAGTAAATTGATATAACTCATATTATTACTGTACTCTTACTGATGAGGTCATTTAAACTCGATGTGAATGCATCCAATGAGATGACTTCCCCTTTTGCCCAGTCATGCGTGTGTATTTCTGTGTGCATGTGCATGTGTGTGTGTGTGTGTGTGTGTGTGTGCGTGCGTGTGTCAAAAATAATCTTAAAAAGAAATGTAAACTTCTTTCATGTCACTAAATGGCTCTAAATTGTGTTGCAGGTAGGTTGCAGTGCAGGCATGTTACACATTAACTTGACATGTACACTATAGACCAAGACAAGCCGGCTTTATTTATTTAGTATGTTTGAAACCAAATCAGGAAATATGAAAAAATAACTGTACTCTTGCTAACAGAACAACAGGAGGAGAAATTAAAACCAAATACAACAAAATTACATTAATACACTGAATTAAAATGACAAAACAAAACTGCTACAGAGTGCAGATGATGCTTTTAAAGACAAAAAAAATCTACTCTTCCTGTTTAACAAAAACACATGATAACCTTTAACTTAAAGCCATCAGGTGGGAAAGCCAGTAACATCTGGTTAGATGACCTCAGTGACCTGAAAGTGGAGATCGGATTAATAATTTACCATATTAGTTATCTTTCATGTGTGATGAACTGGGAGTATTATTGTTTATTTTATTATTTTATTATTGTTGTTTCTTTACGCTTTCTGAGCGCTGGCACTTAAATCCTGAGATTAACCTTTCGATTTCCAGTCTCCATTTGTGTAACACCTACTCTTGCAAAACAGCTGGCATGCATTTAAGAGCATATTTCTGGTTATTAAAGTTATTTTTATCTGACAAAAATGGTTACAGAAATGTTATTTGATGCTACATTTTTTTTATCTCTCTTAGTCTAATAATTTATAATAATTTATGTCATTTATCAAGTAAAAATGTCAAACATCGGTGGTTCCATTTTCCCACATGTGAGAATTTGCTGCTTTTCTCTTTTTCTGTATCACTGTAAATTAAATATCTTTTATTTTGGACAGCTGGTTGGACAACACAAGCACTGAAGATGTCATCCTGAGCTCTGGGAAATTGTGACGGACTATATTTCACTATTTTCTGACACTTTATAGTCTTAACAATTAGGTATATAATCAAAAAAAAGTAATTGAGAGATGAATCAGTAGTGAAAATAATTATTTGCAACTCTAGTTGCTTTAAAAACACCTTTAAAGCTGCAACCTAATATAACCAAACCTCATATCAGTGTTTGTAATTAATTCTGTGAGTTAAAATCCTCCCTGTGAAGCGTCTACTTTAGTCTCACTCGTGTTAATATGTGTGTCTGTGCATGTACAGACAGAACATTTCTCATGGGGTTTTGAGTAAGCAAAATTAAAAGTGCCCACGATGATACTTTTCCCTTCTTAAATACTGTACATACATCCGCGCAGCTCCACGTATCTGAGCGCTAACACATCATCAACCTGCCGACCAATGACGGAACGGCATGTTTGTCCGCTAACCAGTAGAAACGAGGAATGCTGAATGCCGGAGCAGGTGGTAGAGGAAGCCGGCATCTTGAGTTTCAAGTGGGGGGATTTTGGTGTGTGTGTGTGTGTGTGTGTGTGTGTGTGTGTGTGTGTGTGTGTATGTGTGTGTGTTTGGAGGGTCTCTTTCTACCCTCTGCTCAAGTCTACAGGCAGCGATGCTATTTCTGTCGCTCAATCAAATGTATCCTGTTACCCTCACACTCGCCTTCTCGCACACACACACACACACACACAAATGTTTCTAAAATAAGTAAGGTCTTTCCTCTTCATCCTATCTGAAGAATAGAATAGTTCATAATTATGATTTTCTGTATAAGGAGCCACTTCACCAAAATCACAAGAATATGTAGTTTTTCTATTATGTAATATTTAAACATGCAGCTAGTTTTGGTTTTTGTGCAGAGTTTGAAACGTCGACCTTTGACACCTCAGCTGCTGCTCTGATAAAATCAAGCTGACTGTAATTTAGTTTGTGGTCCTCGAAGATTTGAAAAAGTACATTTTTTAAATTTCCAAAACAGCTTTTCTTTCCAGGACAAAGTGTCTCACTTACTCTGATGTCTTTTGTCCTTAAGAAAACTCTTTGGGTCACAAGAAATGGAGATAATAAAACAGTAAACAATGTTTTTATTTCTATTAATTAATTAATTCTCTAAAGAGTTGTTTGTTCATCATCGTGTGTGTCCTGTTGTGTGTTTCCATTCAGGCTGAAGTTCCCGTCGGACCTGGACGAGCTGCGGGAGCTCGCAGAGATGCTCAAGTTTTATAAAAGAGAACATCACGACTACGTTCTGCTGCTGTTCTGCAGCGCTTACCTGTATAAACAGTCCTTCGCCATCCCTGGCTCCTCCTTTCTGGTGAGACACACACACACACACACAAATGACAAGGGCTGCAACTACCGATTATCTTCACTATTGGCTCATCTGTTATTATATTGTCAATTAATGGATCAGTCGTCAGTATTTAAAATGCCCGAAAATGGTGAAAATATTGATCACTTTTCCCTATGGCCCAAGATACAACAGTCCATAACTCACAGATATTCAGTTTACTATAACAGAGGACTATAGAAGCCAGAAAATACTCACATTTAAGAAGCTGGAACCAGAGAATTTTAGCATTTTGTTCTTAAAAATGACTCAAAACAAGTAATTGATAATCAAAATAGTCAGCAATTTATTTTCTGTTGACTTATGACTAATCACTGAAACTGTCATTTTGACAAAACCAGGAGAGAAACTGTGTACTGTGTCTAAAAACATCATACATCTTCATCCAAACAAGTCATTTTGCCTATTACATATATTTATATTTATTTTTAAATGCATTTTTCCTCTGATTCCAGTGAGCTAATTTCAAGAATTTTCTGGAATCATGTTCCATTTTTTATTTCAACGCATAGATCTGCTTTATTCTGTCTTGTCTGCAGAAACTGACTCATTTCTCTCTAACTTCTCCTTCAGAACATGTTAGCCGGTGCGATCTTCGGGCCCTGGGAGGGTTTGCTGTTGGCCTGCATGCTCACCACTTTCGGCTCTACTTTCTGCTTCCTGCTGTCTTCCAACTTTGGAAAGCAGCACGTGGTTCAGCTCTTCCCTGAGAAGGTGACGCTGCTGCAGAGGAAGGTAGGCCTGTAGCCTCCGTCATTAATACAGGGGTGTAACTTTATAGTTGTACTTTAGTTGTGTTTTCAGTAGTTTTTTTTCTATTTGGTCATTATAAATTCTTAATAAATTACTGCAATGACTGATTGCTTGTTGTTTTAAATAATGTGAAGTTAATTGAAACTGTTTTATAAACACTATGGAAGATTAATCACTTGTAATTGCTCTGGGATTTGAACACGGTTGCCAGGTCTGCGGTTTTCCTGCAGAATTGGGCTACTTTTGAAATGTTGCCATGGGTAGACTTATTTTACATGCAAATTACATGAATAATATCTGCAAATAAAAATCCACATTTTCAATGAAATCATTTATTATACCCAAATCTTACCAAACTGACTCCAGATGAGCGCGTACCCATGCCAACACCCCACCCACGTACACACACACACACACACGACGTGCTGTAAGGCTCTCCGCCGCGTGACGCACGCCTTTTGGTCCCAACTCTGGAAAACTGCAACAGATGACTGCAACTGCAACATTTATGACGTTATTTTGTAGATATTAAAATACATTAGTGAATGATAGCAATGCTGTTGGACTTTAAAAGCAGTGGATGTGGTTTAACAGAGGCGTATTTTGAGTTCTGGTTTTTGGGCTGGTTTTGATTGGCCATTCTGCTGGTTTGGCAAACTCTGGATTTGAACCTCTTTTTTCCTAACTTCTGTGACTTTCTACCAAGCTGAATTGAGAAAGGCCTCTATAATTATCAAGAAAAAAATCTGACTTTTAAAAAAGAGTTGTGTAATAAGTGGAAAGTTAAGTTTTTCAGTTGTGCATTTTGCAACACTGTGATGAAAATGGAAAAAAACAGCATATACAGAATAGGAAAAAACAACGGCAGTGATGGAAGGGTTTATTTTATTATTATGATATTATTTATGTGTTATTTAAAGGGGACCTATTATGCTCATTTCCAGCTCTATATTTTTATTCTAGGACTCCACTAGAGTAGTTTTGCATGATTCACAGTTCATAAAACTCCTTATTTATCTTATACTGGCCCTTTATGCAGCCACTCAGTTCAGCCTCTGTCTCTAACAGGCAGTCTTAGCTCCTGTCTCTTTAAGGTCCTCCCTCCCGATGAGCCCACTCTGTTCTGATTGGCTGGCTTTCTGTTTACCTCATTATTTGAAACTTTGCCCATGTTTATTATGAACATGTGACACTGTAACATTATATATATATGACTGAAAATGACAAAAAGCACAATAGGTCCCCTTTAATGTTTATGCAGTCTTGTTAGTACCTCTCTATGGATTTACATAGACAAGAAACAACGTAGCGACTCTGTCTGCTACTGCTTTCATCTTTTTTCCGCCTTTATTTTCTTTTTTCCCCCCTTCTTTTTTTCTCTCATCTCTTTATATGTTTCTTTTATCTTCCTTCTCTCTCCCGCTTTTTCCTCCCTGTGTCAGGTGGAGGAAAATCGTAGCAGTTTGTTCTTCTTCCTCCTTTTCCTTCGTTTCTTCCCTATGACTCCTAACTGGTTCCTAAACATCACCTGTCCTGTCCTCAACATCCCTATGCCCATTTTCTTCTTCTCTGTGTTCATAGGTGAGCCTGTTCACACATAAAAATTACACGCAAGCGCACTAACTAACCGTTACAAACACTGACCACTACGCCGCTGCTTTCTCCTCCCAGGTTTGATCCCCTACAACTTCATCTGCGTTCGTACGGGCTCCATCCTCTCAGAGATCTCCTCTCTGGATGACATCTTCTCCTGGGGGACGCTGGCTCAGCTCCTGGCCATTGCCCTCATGGCTCTGGTCCCGGGAGCGCTGATCAAACGCTACAGCAAAGATCATCTCCACGTGGACGGCATGGACGTTAACGGACAGAGTCAGGGTAAAAACAAGCAGGGCCGGAAGAGACGATGATTCTGGGGGAACAAAGGGAACCTAAAAGGCAACCTCGTATCAGAAGACTCAAGGTCTTCACTGGTAGGCGTGTGACCTTATGTGCACTGCGGCCTTGTGATTTCTGTAAGGGCACATTAAGAGGCTCATCATATTTCTAGTATGATCTGTTTTTAAAATTTGGAAACGTCCTCAGGTCTTGTTACACCAGGCTTTAAGACCAGAGTTTCCAAAAGATCTCTGACTCCTGATACACACATGTAAAGTTTTCTTCTGAAAAGAAGAAAAAAATATTCGGATTTACGAAAAAAAAGAAAGTATTTAAAGTAAAGCTGCAACGATACCTTGATGAATTGATTGATCGACAGAAAGTGATAATGGAATAATTGTTTTTGTCTTCTTTTTTTTAAGTAAAAACACTAAAAATTTGCCAGTTGCAGCTTCTCAAATGTGAGGATTTGAAGCTTTTCTGTGTCATACATGATAGCAAATTGATTATCTTTAGATTTTGGGCTGTTGATCAGATAAAACTAAATATTGGAAGACTTCCCCATGAGCTATAACTGGCAATTTTCACTATTTTCTGACTTTTTATAGGTAAAACAGTTAATCAATAATGAAAATAGTTGTCAGTTGCAGCACTCCTACAGGATGTAACAAAGCATTTATCTCAGCGTAGTGTAAGTCTCCCTCACGCCGGCCTATTTTAGTAAACTGTGCTAGTTTAGTAAACTAGCACATAGGTCCACTATGTTGCCATTTTGTTAAATTATCACACTGAGTTTTAAAAGTAATTTGTGTGATAAATATGTACTGTAGAGCTGCACAGGAAGCCCCAGAAACAGTTCTGGCGTAAACACGTTGGATTATTTTTTTGTCTTTGTTGTGTGTTCTGATTAAACACTTTACTGGGAATTATGGAGACCAGAGTTAACCCGCTAGACATTAATATCTTCTCCATACACGTTTACTTTATTTGCAGCCGTTAGGGCTTCAGAAACTTCTCCGTCTCCGTCTCCTAAAGCACTTACACGTGTCTTAATGTGATCCTGGCTGCATCCACAGGTGGGTTTTCCAGTAGCTCACTGCAGACCAGGTGTGAAAGTAAAGGACATGAATGATTCGTAGCATCAACATACGATAAACTTGATGCTTTTCTGAACCCATTCGCTTGCGGTTTGGAGTTTGCAGCTCACTGAAGTCAATGCGAGCGTTCAGCACGGCTTTTTATATCCTTCTAATCAGAGTTTGTGCGTCTGTGCAGCTCAAGAGCACCGTGACATTACAGTTTACTTCCTCACTTCTTACTTCAGACTCAGAAAACGCAGAGTTTCACAGTACTTTCAGAAGCAGATCATTCATATGTAGACACTATACAGATGGATGTGTTACAGCCAGTGAAAGTCTTATTATATTAAGAAATACATTCTTGTTTCCCTCCATTTACATTTAGAAATTGTAGAAATTCAGTTCTGTGACTTCAACCAATGTGTGTGTCGAAGGAGCAGTAACTTGACAAATGTATTGAATTTGAGGAAAACCATACCTGTGTGATTACTGTATGAGTCCTTTATCTGTTCAGCTGAATGCAGTGTTGCACCTTACAGTATGTTTTATGTCACTATCAACTGATTTACTGTTAATGTTTGATAGTTTGGTCGTGTACTTATTTATTATTTAAAGTCAGTTTTTTTGCAGAGCAGAGAGTCTTTAGAGAATAGTATTAAAATATAGCTTCTTATCAAGAAACGTAAACAATACTGTTTAAGTGTAGGGTCATTGAATGTATAATTGTCACATAATCTTACTGTATGAGCTCTAAATTCAGGTGTGACTGTAGCGCAAAGAGGTGTCCTTGATTGACAAAACACTATAGATCTGGATCTTCTACTGTATATTTTAGAGGTATTTCATGATTAACATAATTTAAAGATGATCTTTTGTAAAATGTGTAGTTTGTATTATTTTAGATATCAAATCTTATATTGTGGTCTGACAGTGTAGTGATGAAGTTCAGGATTTAACTGCTCTGAACACAAACAGTGAAAACATTGTGGCTCTGTGAGCTGGAGTCTGTTGGAGGCTCCACTGTGTTGTGAATGTCAAAAAGACCTAAAGTGCCATCATACCAAGGAACTCTGAAAAGTATCAGTAAATAAAATGACTAACACCACTATTCACTAATATATAAATACATATTAGGGTCACTTACTGTTGTTAAAAGATGGAACTGATAATAAATTGACCTCCCAACCCTCCAAGTTGCCTGGACTGAGTGAAATTATAGTTTTTTAAGACTTAAAATGCAGGTTTAAGAAGAACTTTTACGCCAGAGGTTTTCACCAGCACAATGCAGAGGCCGTCTGTCTAGAAAATGTTTTGTTGTTGACTATGTTGCTTTAAAGGGCTGTGTGGGTCTTAGGATGAGAGATTTTTGTTCTCCTCTTTGACCAAAAATGTTTTTTTTTTAACATGTTTGCAGGGTTTATGTTGAAGAATGGTGTAATAAAATCTGTGAAGTCTGTATACTGTTGCTTTTACTGGAGGTGTATTTCAAGTTTATCTTCTTACATTTGAATCAATAATTGCTCGAGAAGGGGATCAGATTTGGATGCAAGTTTATTTGTGCCTTTTCTTATGGTCACATGGTCATCGACCCTGATAGATTTACAGCAACACACTTCAAAACAAAAACACCCACACTTACACTTGTCATGTCTATCAACAACACACGTCTCATATTAAAATCTCTCCTGTTCTCTCTCTCTCTCTCTCAGTACTTTCCTACACACACACACACACACACACACAGAAACTCAAAAACATATTTTGATCATGCACACACACCTTCACATTGGCTGAGGCAGGCACTCTGTCACAGAAAGTCATTTTAACAACTCAGTAAACACAAGGACCTGATGTGAATTGCATGAACTTAAATGCGGTGTCAGTTGACAGAAGACAAAGATAGAAATATATGCACATACAAGTTTCTGGGAGGTTTATGATGCTTTAAATAAAAGTTGAGGGGTCATCAAACCATTGGGACTTTGCTCAGAGATTAATGAATATTTACAAAAGTTTCACAGAATATCAAATCAGCAGTCAGAGTCCTTTTTCCATCATCGGTTTGACATTAGTGTGGTCTTTGTCCCTACTAATATGTGCATATATCACCATGGAGCCATCTTCCACAACCCCACCTATACATGTAAACTTCATATTAACAATATCACGAATCAGCAGCAACTTAACAGGCAAATCATAGCTGTAGTGTAGTTAGTGTTAAGAGTTGCTCACAGTTGCAACAACAGATCAGTAGTGGTTATGACTTCCAGACGAAGTAAGAAGTCGTCAAGCTACAGGACACATAAACTGTATCAAAGTTTAGGATTATAACCGTTGGTTTCAGTCAGTTTCAGTCTTATCAAAGGGTAAAAAGATAAAATTAGCAATTCAAATGGACAGAGGTGTTTTAGTTAAAGTGTTCTGGTGAATTCCTCACTTAACTACACACTTTTGTCTTCTTGAGGTTTTAGGGAAATTGAATTTTGGTTTTGGGGATCAGTCTCCTAAAACACGTATATCCTGCGGGTTCAACTCAGTGGCAAACAAATAACTTGAGTTCAGGTCCGGCTTGGGCTGATTTTTCCAAAAGTTTCCATCCTGGCAGCATGAATCCATTTAGTAACGTGACTACAGTCAGTCCCAAACAAATGTTTCAAATTGACTGCAGCGGCACAGTTACACAATGAAAAACATTTTCAAGACAAATATCCAGTGAGTTGCATAATTTCAAAATGTGAAATATGTAGTTATTCAGTCAGTGCAAACGTTTCAGTGCAGAGCAGAAGACCGTACTGCTCTCTGTCATGCAAGTAGTCAACGTAGACCAGAGTGGTTAAAAGACACAGCGTGCAAAATATCAAATAGTGAAATAACAGGCAGGGTTCAGGATGATTTCATGTCATCTGAAAGAAAAGGTAACGTAGAATGAGCGGGCGACAAAGCCTTTAAACGAGGGACGCTGCAGCTCGCTGCTTGCTGGCACACACACATACAGTACCACAGTGTCGGTTCACTGGTATAATCTTATCGTCTTCTCATTACTCGCACGCAAATACAACATAAAAATATGATATTTGAGGATGATAGGTTGAATAGCAACTTGTCCTTAAAACAAAGCTGATTTGTCCTTCACACATTGAAAATATGTCGTTAAGTAGTCCACTTGCTCAATTAAACGCAGCTTAATTCAGAGCAGTGAAAAAAAAAACAACAAAAAAAGTTTAAAAAATGGAATCAAAAAAACTTGTCCCACTTTCTTTCTCTTTCATCTAATGTCTCTCATGTCAGGCATACATTGTTGAAAGGCCTTAAAACAAAGCTTCTCAGTAGCTAGAGCTAGAAATATTTAAATTTGGGCATCAGGGTGGACCTGAGTGGACAAGCAAGCAGCAACCACCATGAACAGCCCAGGACATCTGTCAATCGAGGTAAATACGCCTTCAAATATACCACTTTATATCATCTTAATGGAACAATTGTGTCAAATTGCCAAAAAAACATACATTAGAAGAGGTGAAATTAGCTATTAAGGGGCTGGATTCTTATTGGAAAAAAAAAATACTGCCTGATTGATTTCAACACAATTAGCCTTCCCAGAGACAGTATCTAGTGGTTGTTGGAAAAACTGCACCGTAAGGCACTTCCCCTTTGGCACTCAGCCATGGTGATTGCTGCTTGGGACCTCCTCGTCTCCTTTTTCCTGTCTCATCTTTCTCCCCCCTCCTCCCCATCTGGTCCTCGCTTCCTCTCACATGTTCTGGGACAATCCCGCACCTCTCTCCCTCCCTCTCCCGTGGGTGAAGTGGTACAGCAGCGTCACTTCGTCCTTGAACCTATGCTGACCTGTCGAGTGATCTAACACCCCTCCCTGCTGAAGACGAACTCCGTAGCGCTGGGCCTCAGCTCTCCCCGCACACAGACCCCGCTCGACCAGCCAGTCTACCAAGTCACTGCCCCGGAATGCGCTTTCGAGCTGGGACTGGGGGTGTTGTGGGAGATGGGGACCATGCTCGTGTAGGGGCTGAGGATTAGCTGGGTCATGAGATTGCTTAAACTGGAGATGGGAAATCTGCTCCTCTGGGATATTTGAGTCGGAAATATGTGCTCGGCGTTCATTCTCAGGCTCCGGCTGCGGTCGGGATGGAGGGGAACGCCGGCCGCAGGGTTCAGCCGGGTCGTGAGTTTGGTGAATCCGGTGCAGATTCTTTGTCTCGTCGTGTAGCTGCTCCTGGAGGTTCTGGGCTTGGAGATCCTGATGCGGGGGAAGGTGACGGGTCTGACGGGAAGGGGAATGTCTCAAAAGCCCATTCTCCTCCTCCAGTCCTCCTCCTCCAAACCTGTCATTATCAGAGGAAGGATTCACCTGTCGAAGCGCTCACACTCTCCCCTGAGCCACTAGGGTGTGACAGAGAAGAAAAGAAAGAGGAAATGGGCAGGCAAAGGAAAGCAGGGAGGAAAAAAGGTCATGTGTAACGGGTAGAAAAGGAAAGGTCAAGGATTAAATAAAAAGGAGAAAGGGGAAAGGAATAGTGGAAAGAATTTTGTATGTGTTAGAAGCAAAGAAAATAAACTGAGATCAACAAAAATTGTGTTAGAGCTGAAGACAAAAACTTTACTAAACCAGTAAAGTTTTATGCGTCAAATGCGAGAGAGGCTTAATTTCATATTTGACATCTTAAGATGTGGTGTTTCAAGGGGAAACACACTCTAAAAAGCTGACCTATATGCATATTAGATATATTTTGTACTTTTTTTACTATAACTTGCATGACACTAAAAAAAGTTACATTTTAAAACATTAATACATGCATTTCCAATAGTGTGGCAACAGCAGTGATTATAACTAATGCTTCTATATGTTCGTGTTATGGCTGCAAACCATGATGCAGCTTCCATGTACAACGCATACATGTGTAATGGCTAAACTTTTACTTGTTTTGGGAAAAAGGACTTGGTGGATAGAGGGTCTCTATCAGCAAACTGCAGCAAAACAGATCAACAGATAGTTAACATGCAAAGAAGATGCAGAGGGAAATCTATATGTTGAAGAATCAAATGAAAATAAAATAATGACACAGTGGTTATAGTGTGGAAATTAACAGGATCAGAATCTATCTAATGGGGACCATCTAAACAGTTCAGATCCAAAAACAGAGCAAAATTAAATAAATCAATATCAAAGAGACACTTTCAAATGCACAGACAAAAAGTTTAGTACCTGCGTGTGTGAACTATGTCTTGTACACACTGGTCTTTGTGGTAACGGACAAACTGGGTACAGGTAAGTCTGACCTCCTCTGGTACACCTGAAGGACTCAACTCTTCGCTGTCCCTGCCCTGCCACATGCTGAGCAACCTGACACAAGGCAGAACCATCATTGTAGTTATGTGTCTCTGAGTTGGTCCCAAATGAATCTAGAAACCATTAAGTCTCATCTCACCTCTTCTTGAAAGGCAGAATAATGAGGTGTCTGTCCAGACCAAAGATCCCAAAGGACAGGAAACCCTGAGACAAAGAGAAGGAGAAATACTGTATTTAAAGTTATAGTTATAGTTGAAGACATTACTTTTGTGCCCACCTCGTCTTTAAACATTTAAAAGGGGACATATGCTTTTTGTGGATTTTCTGTTATTTTTATACTGTTATGATGTCTGTGTTAAACATGGTCAAATGTCCAAAACCTGAGGTGAATGAATGTAAAAATGCTTCCTTCAAGTCAAAAGCCAGGGCTTTGGCCTGATCTGAACACTTAGTTTGCAAATTTACCTTTACTTCCCCATCGAAATGATGTCAGATTGTTCGCACATGCCCACAAACAGCCGTCTGGTCTGTGGTCTTTGTTGCTAAGGTTGTTCCATGTATGTAAGGTTATTCCATGTATGGTTGTATTTGAGAAGTTTGTAATCTGACTACTACTGTTTGGTTACGTGGACACCCAGAAGTCTGCAAAGATGCTGATTCCGGGAGTTAACCAATCAGAACAGAGTGAGCTAATTAGGAGGGGGGCCCTTAAAGAGACAGGAGCTAAAACAGCCTGTTTCAGACAGAGGCTGAACTGAGGGGCTGCATAAAGGGCCAGTATAAGATAAATATGGAGTTTTTTTCATGCAAAGATACTCCAGTTGAGCCCCAGAATAAAAATATAGACATGGAAATGAGTATGATACGTCCCCTTTAATGTACATAAATGCATGGACAAACACACACTACACACAGTGGTACCTGTCCATAGTTTGCCACGGCACAGAAGAACTGTAGTTCCAGATAAAGTCTTCCTGGATCTTTGTTGAACAACCACCACAGACAGCTGGACAGGTTCTATATTCAGGAACAGGAACACTCACCAGTCAAACATCAGGACACATATCTAAGCTTTCCATAATTAGTATATATACTGTACAGGTCAGCCAAGTAAGTTAACGTTGATTTTTTTAACCCTGAACTCTTCAAGTATCTGGATGTGACACACAGGCCTCCTTCACACCTTCCATCAGCTTTAACAAGCATCTAGTGACTGGTTTTCTTCCCGCTAATTCGCTAATTACACTCACACGTTCACACACACGCTCATTAACAGAGTGCTTTATTCTCACCGCTAACAAGCTGACAATGAGCAGCAGACAGAGCAGAACGTGTCTGACTGTCTGTTTATCATCGGTGGCTGGAAGCCCACCGGGTGGCGGCAGGTTCAGCGGCTGCTCTGAGGAGGAAGAACTCTGCTGTCCGTCACACAAAGCCCCAGTGTGGCCTGGAGAGAAAAAAAAACCACATTATCACAGTTACATTCATGGGTAATTGGATTATATGTTCGCTTCTGTATATTTTCATGCCGTTTTACTGCACAGCTTTCATCACACTTTGAAAAACTTTATATTTGTCTGTTTTTCTGAAATGATGAGGGTTCCAACTTAAGTTATAAATGTGTAAACCAAATCTTAATTCTCCATTTTATTGTGCAGATTATTGCTGGCATCTTTCTTTGGTTTCTGTGTTAACCTTTTAGTTGTAGAAGAAAACATTATGTGAGCCTGAATATAAACTCGAGCATAGAAATCAATTATTTTCTATCAGGTTTTTGGAAATGAATTAGTTTGCAAACTTTGGCCATGTTAATTTAATAATACAGTATATGTAAAATGGAAAATAAAGCAATGCACATTCAATGGGTGAAGAATTAAATGATTTAATTTGTGTTTGTTACCTGTGCTGTTTGTGTGCTCCCTCTGCGTGCTAGCTATCATGTCAGGTAAGGTCTGGAGAGGAGAACAGCTGTGCAGGTCTGGAAACACAACAGAAACAGTGGAAATAGTTGCTGTAGATCATTGGTTGACATTATGGACCACTTTAAACTGCGCTTCTTTGTCTTCTAACTTGTCCACATAAAAAGTGAGATCCTAGAAACCTACATTTTCCAACAGACACAGATTTGCTTCTTATAATAAACACAGAACCCAGCTACCTGAGTTGATGCTGCAGGCGGGTGAATTTGCCGTCTGTGACTGTTGTTGTTGTTGTTGTTGTGAATCATCCACGCCACCAGGGGTCCTCAGCTCGTCGTTGATGCCTGTTACAGCAGCTCTGTTCAGGGCCTGGTAGCCTCCCTGCTCCCTGTCTCCCTGGCTGAGACCCATCAGAGAAATTGCACCGAGCACCAGACTGACTGCAAGCACCACTGCTGTACTGATGATCTTAAGTAGAATAGAAAAGAATACGAATTAGACTACTTAATCACCAGTTTATTCTGGGATTCATGAGAAGATCTTTATCATAACCAAAAGTAGAAGTCTGTTTGTGTTGAAAAACTGAAGGTAATGTGGAGTTATTTTCTAACCTGAGCTCTGCCATAGAAGAAGGCAGAGTCTATGGTATCAGTCCTCTCTCCTGATATCATAAGAACGCCGACCATCAGAAAGGGAACCCTACACACACACACACACACACACACACACACACACACACACACACACAAAATATTCAAACTAAGCAAATTCCAAGCATTTTCCATGATCTACCTGCCAGTAATTCATTTTATTATCTTGTTTTTCCTCAAGTCTCTGACCACTGGATGATAACTTCATGCACAGATAAAAAACATGAAACCTTATGTTTCTATTTGTGTGTCAAGTTATCCTGCACGTCATAAAACAAGTCAATAAAGCCTGCAGTAGATGACTGTTTCCCTTATAATGTTAATGTTTGAGATTTCTGTCTAGTAGTTGAACTGTGGGAAATCAAATATTTGATTTGACTTTATGTTGATCTGCAATGCAAATCTGTTGCTTTTTAACAAGGTCTCTATTGAAACAACCCAGATTTAAAAGGTTTTAGAGAAATGTCTGGTGGCGTTTGTTCATGTTGACCTACCCCCAACCTAAAATCATGAAGACTCCTGGTCGGAGTCTCAGCAGATCATCTCTGCTAGTCAGAGCCAGACAGAGCGGGATTAAACCTAGAAGAGAGAGCAAAACACATACACGCAAACACCAGTGTGAACAGACTAAACACAGTTCATTTCAGAAGTGTTCTTAACCGCTCACTAATACAACACACTCACCTGTCCAAACGTACGTGCTGTACAGAGACCCGTAGAGCAGAATGAAGGTGAGAATTTTGCCGAGCAGATTATCCTCTTGTTTCACCAAGAAGTTCCACAGGATCATACTGACACACACCAGGAACTAGAGCAGAGAAGGGCAGAATAAGAAAGTCAGTGAGAAGCCAATGTACTCAAATGACATTTCCTGGACATCACTGATGAAGCATATGCTGTCCAACAATTGAAATAAATCTACTGTTTTTAAGCTTTAAATTACTTGAGTTGTGACTGGAGACCAACCTGAGCCAGGAAAAGATTTAAGGCAAAGAGGTGAGGAAGTCGGTTAAATTTCCTGCTGAGCAGCATCACCGCTATGGTCCAGACCTGAGAGAAAACACAGGCACATGATCATAGATTTATATCATTATATTTGGTAAATTACTGTCCTTTCCTTAATCTCTTTATAAAATGTAATCTAACCATATTCCTGTCCTCATGAAGTCTGAAAAACAGCTCTCACATTAATACTCATATTCATCTTATTGATATTCTAATTGTTATTGACTGAATAGAAATCAATCCTTCAGTATTCGTTCTTGTCAGCTTGACTGACCCTCTCTACTCCGAGTCACATGTGCAAACACACGTACCAGTGCTATGAGGCTGACGATGCTGATGTTGAAGCTAACGTTCTCAAGCTCTGTCACCAGGGGCGTCGGATCCATCAGAGGGATTGTTAACAACCAGGCCGACACATACATGATCGGTGCAGAGAGAAAAGTACTGATCACCATCCCCGATGTTACCTAGACAGAAATACAAGAGAGAGAGAGACAAATTTAAAACACTGACTAGAAATCTGGTTACAACAGACTTTCGTCAGCCGGCTATAATACACCAAACACACAAGAAATCAGATCCTGATGTCCGTGTTGATAGTGCTTCTTTTCCATGTTAAAAAAAATGACATAAAATCTCCATAATTCACTACTACATCTAATGGACGGGAATATACCGTAGCTGGGTGGTGTCATGGTACAAGAGAGGGTCTCAGAAGGCAATGAATACTGTGTATTGTATTTACAGTTGACATTTACAGTTACAGAAATATTCGAATGACACACTACTAGCAAGCATTTTCTCGGCTTGTTTGGCTTCAGTGTGTGTGTGTGTGTGTGTGTGTGTGTATGTGTGTGTGTATGATCCCTTTATGGCTTATGGGCTTTCCTGTCATGTGACCTGACCAGGAGATTGGTATTGGCCTTGTAATTTTGACACACCATGACAACAACAACGACTTGTTTTTAGGTCAAACCGCTTCAAAACGCTTTTTGAAGCTTAAAGGCTTTTTTAAAGTAGAGGATTCCTCTTTTTTTAGTCCTGATTTATGTATCTCACAAAGAGTTATTGAGCTGTGTGTTAACGGCTTCTATTTAACTATGTTTCAAATATTGTTGTTGCTCAACTCTTTTTTTAACAAATTTCTATTTAAAATAATATTTCTATGAACAGTACTTACCACCTCTACCTCCATGTTGTAGTGTGAAGCATAGATGGCTACACTAGGTGCGGTTGGGAAGACTCCATATAGGAAAGCAAAGTTAGACAAACTGGTGTGGTTGGCATTCGTGCTGTTCACTCCTACGTCCAGAATATCCACCATGTCTTTACAGACCAGCGGCATCACCAGACTGGAGAGAGAAGGTAGTGAGGAACAGAAAAAAATACATTAATCAGCATTATTAACCAGCGGTTTAAGTAGTTCTAGTTAATGAAAATCAGGCCAGGAAACAACATCCACACGCTGATAGACTGTCACAAAACCCAGAAAGCTTTTACAATCATTTTTCTAACATGGTTTTGGATACACCAGCCAGTGTGGCTGTGATTTACCAGATTATTATAATTATTAAACACAATAAAGCAGCCCCACAATAAAAAAATTCTTTGTGATGCTTATAAGATTCAGTATTTGTTGGCTTGTGTCAGAGATACATTTTAAAATCTATTTTAAGTAAATTTTAAGGCCATAGAGATGGTGTGGCATTGGATTGCATTATACTGAGGTGTTTCCAATATTTTGTCCCCTTCAAGATAAAACACTTTTAAATATAATGAAGTCCAATACAACACCAGGACTAACTATGGCCATCATCCCCCATCCTTTACTACATACACGCACATGCACACAGTCCCACTTACAGTTTGGCTGTGATGAGGAGAATCAAGGCGACTCCAGTGTCTCTGGTTAGTTTTCTAAGCTGCCCGACCTGCCGCAGAAACAGACAGATGTCTTTACACTGATAACATCCTTCATGTTTCAGAAGTGTTGAAAACAGGACGGTACAAATGACTGAACAAAGCCAAACTCACCATAGTGAGGCCCAGGTAAAATAAAGCTGCCCCTCCGAAGGAGTTGGCCAGGCCGTCTATGAACTCTGACAGCACAGCAGGGATCTGCTGGTCCAGTGCAAAATGAGAGACGATTCCCACTATCACCATGAACACTATGGGGTTTTTCAACACCTGGAGAGGTAACAATAAGAGTTTCACAGGGATAAATAATGGCAGCTAGTAGTGTCAAAAATAAAGTGTGGTAGACAGCAACAAATGTACAGATTGGGGCCTTTAAATCTAACTTTTAAGCATGTATAGGTGTGTTACAATTGCTATGGTTTGTTATTCACCATAAAAACACCAGTATGAACAGTACCTGTAGGACTACAACTCCCAGAATGCCAGTTGTGCTGTGCTGTGGATGGCTGGCCTGCCTCCACCTCTGCACCTCACAAAGAGCAAAACCAATAGGGTTGAGGAGCATGAGGGAGACCGGAGCAACTAGATAGATGTACTGGAGGTACTCTGGATATGTGCTCCGGTACAGAGCATCGACTAGAAAAACAGAGACAGAGAAAGAGATAGAGAGCTGAATTAGTATTCTTCTTCACTGACAACTTGTGACAGGAATATACAGCAGTGTTACTCTGCCTCACCTATCGGGTATCCCAAGGCAAAGTCATTGCTCTGAGTAGCAAAGATGGCGTACAGACCAGCTTTACTGTATCTGTTTTCTGGACTGGCCACCATCAGTGTCAGCACACATACCAGCACAAACACTGTCACCTACAAACAGGATGAAAGCATCAAAGTCAGGCTGTTGTGAGGTTCTTTATCACAGTATTGTCTTACATGATTTAGACTTTCCTGAGACAGAGATTCACAGACAGACACCAACCTTCGCGACCAGGACACTCCAGAGAAACGCCCAGATGACGTCTCCAAAGTCCAACAGCACCATGTTTTTAAAGAGCAGAGCTGGCAGAGCAAACTTTGACACAAAGTTCCCCAGACCCTTTGCCTGGCTCCCTGTGATGATATCTGCCCTGTAGGTAGGAACGGAGGGAATAGCCATTAACACACATAAAACACACAGTGGTTTTTCACTTTTCACCGGATGATTCTAGATTCCCTGTATACAGCTTAAAATGCTGGCTGCATACCTACAAAAGTAAACTAACCTTCTAAAAGGATATTTGCTTGGGTCTTGTTATTTTCAACCCTATCAGCAATGCCACTTTTAGGGGTAAACTAAAGGTTCACTAAAGATTTTATGACACACTGGGGCAACAAACATTTCAAATGGTCTGGATATCCAGTCAGTGTGTCACTGTTTTTGTGCATCCCTACCTGCCAGCTATGTAGCCACACAATATGATACCAAAGCACTCAAGCAGAGCTGGGAAAAGCTTGTCGATGGACATGTGGGGCCCAGCAGCTGAGCCTGCCAGGGTATTATGGGAGATGTTCTTCCCATGGATCAGCACATAGTTGTTGGCAGTCTCCATGGTGATGACTGGATGGGAATATCAGAGGGGTCAGCTGAAGGCTGGGGAATATCAGCACTGCTGGAGGAAGGCAAGGAGAGAAAATATTAACAGTTAGGAGGCAGAAGTGAGAGGAAAGTGACAACAAGAGAGGAGGATAAATGAGAAAAGAGATTAAAAGAAGACAAAAAAAGAAAGAGATTGAGGGGGAGAAGGCGAGATAGAAGTTAACAGTCTAATCATAGAGAGAGAAGCATGAAAATGAGTGTCACTAAGACAAAACACGTGATGCAAGTGGTGATTTCTTCCAGCCGGAGGGAACCCACAATAACACCGATTACTGTAATTTATTCAAAGGGGATGGAGGGATGGATCGCTGAGTAACCGTCTGTCACGGTGCCCAGAATGAACATACAGCTAGCTAAGTTAGCACAGTCAATGACAGGAGATGTATACAGACTAAAGGCTCTGTAGCAAAACAAAACTGTTAGCTATGTCACGTTAACTAAAAGCTAAAAGCTTCCAATGACAGCGCCGTTTGTCACTGCCAGCTGAGCGTTAGCGCTAGTGCTATGTGTATGCTAAAAACATCAGGGCATATACAGCCGTAAGCTATATCGTCCACATCTGGCGCGAATATCGCATATAAAATGACATGTTTAGAAATTAAATTGCTTACCTCTGTTACTTAATAGACCATATTTAAAGCACGAGATTTAACTGACTTGCGGGTTGAAAAAGCTCTTGTTTTTACCGTTTAGATCTGACAGCCGCCGAGAGTGGCAACGCCCTGAAAAATGAATGACAGGCAGCTGAGCCAATGATCGTCCAGGTTCGCTTCAGCATCCAACTGTGATTGGATAAGAAACGTGTAGTATGTGACAACGGGCTGTTCCATCCATGAGAGGGCAATTGACCTCAAAGCTTATTGAATATTTAATTTAAAAATGTGATTACCAAAGGAAATAGCCAACAAAGTGAAGTGGTTTGTTATATTTTTTTCTATTTATTGGTTAAATAAGTTCACATTATTTCTTCAATTTGAACAGCAGTGCCTCAAACACAGTAATGGTGAAGAAATTTATAATAGGCTATTCCCTTTAAATTCCTGGCTATTTTCATCACATGGAATTTGCAGCATAATGTGACATAGGTACGGTGCTGCTTCCCTACCTAACAGACATCACATATTCGTTTCGATGGTCTTATTAACAGATAACAGGCCCTTTGAATGAAACCATGATGCTGAACAAGAATCATTTCATTAATTATATCGACCAAAGTTGAGAATATTAACGCTGTGAGCAGGATTTGAACCTGCGCGGGGAAACCCCATTGGATTTCGAGTCCAACGCCTTAACCTCTCGGCCATCACAGCCACTTACACTGTGTTTTATGCTATAACATCAAATTTCTCTGAGTCTATATTTTGTTTGACCCCATGAAGATATATTATTTCTAACCAATACTCACAGCCAAAAGCTCAGTTAGACAGGTTTCTGAAATCAGTGTCACACTGCAAATAATTGAGCTTCAGATCTAGAACTGCAAGGAAGGTTTCATTGGATTTTACATGCAACAATATAAACCATAAAATGATTAAAGAATGATTGATGTGTCTAAATACTTGCTGAAACCTTACACTTACTTACAGGCAAATGTCCGGCAGGTCAAACAAAGTAGACATCATAGTTTCTTTTCTGTTGTATTCCACATAATCTTGTACAGACATTTCTGATAGTTTTTTTTAAACTGCACACTGATTTCCAATTATGAAAAGTAAAATATCATTGTGCTATAACTTTGTCTTTAAAAAAGGAACTTTAATTTGATCAAACTGACAAATCCATCAATTTTCCACTCAAAGGATATGTTCACAATGTTTCAAGTGTGTCTTAAAACAGCAGTCATGTATCCATATGAACACTGAAAGAGGTTTTCCTCGCTGTAATCATTCCTCCTGTTCATACTGGCTATTAAAAGATCCCCTTCAAATGCTCTTTCAATGTAAGTGATAGGGGCAAAAATACAGTGTTCCCACACAGTCATTTTGTGCAAAAATGTATTTAAAAGTTAATTTAAAGCTTATATGAGACTTCAGCAGTCTGTGTTAGTCATATCAAGTGGATATCTGCCACATTTACAGTCTTTTTAGCATCAAATTCCCTCTTTGTGTTTCCTCAGACAGTGTTTCCCTGTTGAGCTGCAGTGTAAGTATAGTAACAAAAAGAGGAACTTTGGCACTAAAAAGACTAAAGTTGAGAGACATCGACTTGATTTGACTCATTTGGGCAGCTGAAGCTTCATATTAGCTTCAGATAAACTTTTAAACACATTTTTACACAGAATGATGCTTGTGGATTTTGTCCCTCATCACATACATTGTAAGTGCAATATGAAGGGATCTTCTGATGGTCAGTATGAACAGGAGGAATGATTATGGCAAGAAAAACCTATTTCAGTGCTCATTTGGACACCGGACTATTGTTTTAAGACAGACTTGAAAAATTGTGAACCTGTCCTTTAAGAGTCTGTTGAGCTTTTAGGAGATTAGTGTGAAAAGACCCCAAAATAATCCTTGTGTTCCTGGTAGATCATTTCTACTGGTGTTCCACTTCAACTTTTTGTATCTCATTCAGTTAGCCCGCAGGCGAACATTGGTGTATTAGAGTCTCTCTGAGGAACTTGGATTTTATTTAGTTTTAGGTTAATAATGTCAAAATTACACAGCTAATCCCAGTGCAGTGTATTGAAACTGTGCAGCACTGTGTTCATAGAAGAACAATACTTTCAGGTAGTTGAGCTATTGTATCACCTGTAACAGCATCTACAGCAGCACAGGGGGCTACAACGGACCCACTGAGCTTCGAAAAAGTATCTGTGAGGTCCCTCATAACTTGAAGAGGAGCCTCAGTTTACGACAGTGACATTGAGCAATTCATTTGATTCCACAGTGTTGCTGGGTGACTATAAAAAAAAAAAAATCAAAATACCATCATTAATGTGACAATATATTTCAGATGATAATTTGATGCTTATAGATATTTACAGGAGAGAAAATCAAGAAATGATCATTAGAGGTTGTTGAGTAGTGGAAGTTCTACAAATGACAGCATTTAAACTAAATCATATTATATAACATAATATCCAAAATCCCAGACGGTTTGTATATCATGACACATTTTTGTATGAATGTTCTGCCCAGCTTTATTGCACAAAAATGTAAATGATGCATATTGGTTATGTAATAACACAAAACAAATGACTTCATCTGTATTCTGATCAAATTATTGTCCTTTGTGCTGGAATGTCAAATTATTTATTTAAAATGTACAGTCAAATAAAAGAAAATTTCACCCGAGGTAGAGCACAAAAAGCATCTTAAAGCATTTTATTTATTGATGTAAATAGGTTTACTTCTGTTTGATTGTCTTTAAGAAAAGATTTCTTTGACCAACACATGAAGTTAATACAACACGTATACAAAAAGACCAAAGCAGTGCTGGGTGAAGCAACATAATACTGCACAGTTCTGAAACATAACTTAAAATAATACAGTCCTCCAATACCACTTGATTAAATCACACAGATACATACACAGGTCCTTCATTGTAAGTCAAGGCAGCTTTTAACAAAACAGGAAATGAAAAAAAAAAAATCAGTTCAACTGTAAACCAATGCTACCATAACCCTCATACAATGTCTGTTAAAACAGAGTTTTCAAATCATAGACGTTACATGCATGCACATATCACATATAACAATCAAATGAAAAGTACCTTTCAGTGGTTCCAACAGAAATGCACAGCTGTAAATACACATACTTGTGAAGGCACATGTGGCTTTGGCAAATTAAACACCCGCGTTTCCCCTGATGGTTTATGCAGCAGTGGCAGGGCCATGTTTAGTTTAGTTCCATGTCTGTCTATGTATTATAGGAGGCTTCATTTTAATGATGTTATTATGACACTTTCTTATACTAAACATTCTAGACGTCCACTCGAGTTGCTGTATTGCTTCTGTTTTTACATTATCAGAGGTGATCCAATCCAGCTGAACAAACAGGGGAACCATATACATACAGATAATTTAAAGGCACAAAAGGCATCCCTGGCTAATTCCCTTAAGTCTTTTAAGCAGCCTGAAATTACATTTAGAAAAAGGCACAATGGAAACACTAGCAAAAAAAAAAAAAAAAAAATTTAACAGCTTCTCAACACCCCTGAGGAAGCCAAATGGTTGCATAATAAACCCTGCAATATTGCGTCATTATTACCCTGGGACTTCAATGTTGACAGTAATCTTGCCAGAAGACGTTGATTTAGCTTCGGCTAATGCTGTCTGTGTAAACAGGCTGGGAAGGTCTAGAGTTTTATTCTAAACGTGCAGGTGGGTGGTGAAATATAACAGTAAGTGTGGAATTTGTGAAATCCATCGACAACTGTAGGTACGGGGATGAAAAAAGTTTTCTGGGACTGGTGCTGGGAAGCATCTTCCACTGGAACATGGATTAGAGTCAATGTGGATAACGATGCGAAAATACTGTTCATAAGTGATTTATGTCTCACAGCAACCAGGTTGACGAAAGCCCACCCAAAAACGCATCATCCAGCTGCAGCCATGCATGGTTGTAAACCTGCTTTTTTTTTTCCTTTTTTTTTTTCTAGTGCCTTAGTTTTTTTTTTTCTTTTTATCTGAACACAGTATACCAGAGTATGAACACGCTTTGGTCCTTGAATGCGACCGTTCTGCTGCTATAGAGGCACGTGGGGTAAATTCCACACTGTGAGTCTGTTCTTTTACTTGGTCAACTGTACTTCAAGTCCATATTATAGTCCATACATGATCCACATGCTGCAGGTCAAAGCACAATGAGCAAAACAGAGAGAGAGAGAGAGGGAGAGAGAGAGGGAGAGACACAGGTAGGGAAACAGAGAAAGTAGTTCCAGGTGTTGTGATGCCTCTTCTTCACCTGGATATAGGAGGAAGAGGAGGAGCTCCTCTCTCCTTCTTCCCAGAACCTGCAAAGAAGCAAAATACACAGGAGTTAGTGTTTGGTTTGTTTTTTTTTTGTTTTCCAGAGAATATTTCATTTTCTTCCACAGGGGGGCACTATGTCACAATCCAGCTCTATTTACTTCAGGTTAATATTCCATTTGTCTGTGTTTCCAAGATGGATCAAACAAAAACTTGCGAATGGAAAAGGTGATCAAATATGGGAATGTTAGCTCAAGTCAGTACCATCTAGCTTTTGAAATAAAACTGATTTCACTTGTAGACTTGTAGTCTACTTTTGGACAAACAGGCCAGTAGAGTATGCATTTATGTACATTTCAGAAATACCACTGGACAGCCTGCACAAAAGTCAAGTTGAAAGCAGGGCTCTATTTCTTAATTCCTGGGAAACAACACTTTGAACGTTGTATTTTTTACCCAACATTGATGTAAGTGTTTTATGTAAATACAAGTTGTGTGTGTGCTTATGTGAGTCTGACCTTTGCCGTCAGTCTTGGCAATCTTGCTGGGGTAGGTCTTCTGGAAGGGCACGTAGGGTTCAGGTGGAGGAAAGTCCGACACTGGATGGAAACTGAACCGACACTCCCACTCATCTGTTGACGGACAGAAATAGAGGTCAGTGGATCTGTCCTGCATCATTCTGACAAAACTCTCATGATACAATGACGAGGAACATCACTTGACACAATGCAAACAAAAGATAAACAACATACACAGAGGTCAGATTTAAAATTTAAATAAAAGAAATCATTGTATTTTAACGCTGAATAGACAGATATCAGTCAGTATTCTAAAAGTTTCATATCCAGAATTAACAAGAGTATGTTTTTGTGTCTAAAATCTATTCAAAAGCACTACATAGTCACAAAATACTGTGACAGACTTCAGAAAATGTGAGCTGCCAGATTGTTTCTGGGGCAAGGCACTCAGGGATCTCCGTCACTTCTTGTCCCCACCATCTCCCAAATCAAACTTTCTCTTTTGGTGCAGTGGGATAAAAACAACAGGAACGGAGGTCAGTGGGTTCCTCTGACATAGTTGAACAGAGTTGAACTTCTGGTAAAAACAACACTGAGGGCAACGAGTTTCTCTTGTAGAGACTAAGAGGGTACAGTCTTTGAAAAAGAGAGATCCTCAGCCTGCACACATGGATTAATATATTAGACTTGTTTTGTTCAATGTCAGCGTTTTAATTTACCTAAAATTTACTATATATGCACTTATGCATCATTCTATTTTTGCATCTTACCCTTTACTAGTGAAATACAGAGTTCTCAGGTTTTTTTGGTCCCAAGCACTGTGTTCACTTCCTGCTCTCTATTTTCCCCCCAAATGGTTTCATCGATACTCAATTAAACCAAACTTGCACCTTCTGGGATCTACTCACCCTGTATCTGGTTGTGGTGAGAGTTTTGGAAGCCGTTGCCCATGGGTGGCGGAGGAGGGGGGGCCCCTCCTGTCCCAGGCCTGTCTGGAGGGAGTGGGGGTCTACCGCCAGGTCCACCACGAGGGGGCTCTGGGCCTGGCCGACCGAGAGGAGAAGGAGCTGGCGACGACCTCACACTTCCCCCACCCACGCCACGACCTGAGGGAGGAGGGGGAGGAAGGGGCCCTTTGGAGGTAGACATAAAATTGACATGTAAGCTGATGAGAAAAGAAGTGAATTTTTTATGATACTGATACCACATTGAAATTAGCTTCCATCTTAAACACTTTTTCATATGGGTTTTATACAGCAGTAATCCATAGTTTAATTAATCAATCAAGGCTACTAACCTGTGCGTGCGGAAGACTGGTTCCTTCCAAGAGATGGCGGCCTCTCGTTCGGTGGGGGAGGGAGAGGTCCTGTCCGGCCATGCGGTGGACCTGAAGGGCTGGTGAGGAGAAACACTTACACTTAATCTACAGAATAATTATACAGTATTGTAGTAAAAAAAATCATGCTAAACAGAGAGCACGCATTTAATCAGATCTGGATGGCTCCCACATGTTAATGCACTTAAGTGTATAAAGCAGGACGGAGCTTAAAACAAACAACTTTTTTAACAGGTCTAGTTTTTTTTTTTTTTAAAAAGGGACTGTTCTTTTCAGAGGGAGGCTACATGAAGAAGTTTGCATGATGTGTAACCTACTGCATCACAGAACAGCTATTAGATCTAAATCTATGCAAACTTTGACACAGCCACCAACGTAAGTTCAACAATCAAGAGCATTCTCTCATCGTCTGATGCCTGATAAGAAATGTGTACATACCTGGTCTCAATGCTAATCATACCACTAACAACTGACAGAGAAAGTTTTACCAGTACCTGCTAAGTGAGCTGTTCCTTTGAGGAAGACGAGGGATGTTGTGATCATCCCCTCCAGCTGGGGAGGGTGGGAGAGGAGGAGGGCCCGGTCGGCCCGGTGGGAGAGGCGGCGCACCCCCGCCAGTGGAGGAACGAGAAGAGGGGGAAGAGACAGAGGAAGGTGGTTTGGAGTTGACAGAGGGAGGAGGAGGGGGAACATCGCGGGGCATAGATGGCCGATGACCTCCCAGAGGAGCTGGTGGTGGTGGAGGCCGGTCGTCAGGAAGTGGGGGCCTCCCTCCAGGAGCTGGCGGTAAAGGAGGTCGGCTGCTGTTTGGGGGTGGAGGAGGAGGCCCGGAGAAGCCCGCTCGTGGGCCAGGGGAAGAGCCTCCTGGCGGTGGGGGGAGAGGCCCGTGCCTCCCTGGTGGAACACTAGGAGGTGGAGGTCCCGAAGAAGCATGGCTGGGTCTGGGTCCTCCGGGGAGTGACGGCGGCGGTGGGCCCCCACGAGACAGGAAGCTCTGGTTTGGTCGAGGTGTGTTGGGTACGGGAGGAGGGGGGCCTCCTGGAGTGTCTTGTCTTGAGAGATTCGAACGGCCCTTGGGAATATCAGGGACGTTGCTACGGAAACCAGCAGGGGCTCCCGGGAGTTTAGGTGGGCCAGAGGGGCTTCCACCTCCACCGAAGGGGCTGGGGCCACTAGAGCGGCCTCCTGGGGGGAGCATAGGTGCTCGACTGGGTCCTGAGTCTGGAGGAGAGAAAAGGCAACTGTAAAGTTAACTGTTACAGGTGCTTTGACACTACTAGACACGGTGCTTCTTGTATTGTTGTTGTTAATATTATTTTATTTTTTTTACCAGAGGAGTCTCTGTTTGTTGCAGACCTCAGTTTTGGCATCCCTCCTGCGAACAGGCCACCTAAACCACCAGGAGCGCCACCACCAAAACCTCCTCCACCACCTCCACCTCCTCCACCTCCTCCTCCTCCTCCTCCTCCACCGCCACCACCTCCTCCTACTCCTCCACCTCCTTTGGGTTCTGAGAGGACAAGCAAAAATGATTAACATAATTGTTTGATGCACATTTGTATACAGATAAGTTACTATAAGATACTAAGTTAGCGAGACTACCTTTGTAACCTAGCTATAAACCAAATTTACCCTTTAGGGACAATAAAGATGGGCATTATGAGTGGTACTGAAGTGGTCTTGGCTTACTGTCCAATAAGGGTCCACTGCGGTCATTGGTAACAGCCTTCTTTAGTTTGGCACCTTTACAAATGTCAGACAACAAAGCGTTCCTTCCCTTCGGACTCGGCCTCTCTGTGTTGGCCTGAATCACAAACACACATATACATACATGGATATATAGTCACTGAGACAGAGTAAAGCTGCAGAAAACACACATAAAGGGGAAAAAAACAATGGACTTTATTGATCTTCAAGACAGTGAAATAAAGTTTTTTTTTCAGTTTTAATCTTTTGTCCCTGTGTTAATTGTTCAGTTATCTCTCATGCCAAATATAGGTCAAAAATCCTTTTTGAGTATTTTTATATTAACGTCCCCGTCTGGCCTCTTCCTTTAAACTGTATGTTTGATGACTCATCTTGAATTCAGGTGTGTATACAAAACTGTATCCATTCAATGTGGATTTTTGCGACAAGCTAACCACACCCATCACATAAAACTGCACTTGACCGCTTGTGTATAGTCGTAGCTAGCAGAGCAATATCACAAGGGGAGGTACGTGTCTTCATTTCCAAAAGAAAGTGGTTGAGTTCTGATTTACAACAACAGTCCAACTGCTCTGCATTGCACTGTAGCTGCTAAGCCATACACAGCTTTTAAAAGGATTGATTAAAATCCCTCTTATAATTCTACATCATCCAAATATTCAATTTCCCTTCCAAATACATCAGAAGCTAAAGATGTTCTGACTTCCCTTTTACTGTGACTTTAAACGTGTTGCATCAATTTAAACCATAAAAAAGGGGAATTCAGATAAGAGTGTGTAGGTAAAACTGTGAATGAACAATAACAGGCAGTGACTTGAGGATCACACAGACCAAACAGTAGGAGAAAAGTGTTTGGTGTCAACGGTCAGTATGTTATGACATGATTTGTCCACAAGATAGCTCTGCTGAGCAGGGTCAAAAGGACAGAAGTTACTGGACTGAGAGATAGACAAGACAGACAGACAGATAGAGAGAAAGAGAGACAGACAGGATGACTTACAACAGCAAGGGAGGGAGGAGGGGGAGGCCCTGGGGGTGGTGGGGGAGGTGGGGCAGGCATCTTCCTCGCTCCACTTCACTCTGTCTGCACTGGGCGCTGTACCCTGATAGAGAGACGATACACACACATAAGAAAATTGGGCAATAAGAAAAATCAAGCACCCGGTTACTGACAGATATTTCAGCTTCTGCAGTGCTTCCCAAATTAGAAATGAAGGTCCTTAAGGCAGCTCTAATGTGTCCCAAAAAAAGTTTTATGACCATTTAAAGCAAGCAGAAACTACCACAGCTGAATGCTTAAGCAAATGCAAGACAGCCTTAAGTTGCATTTCCTCTAGTGGCAACTATTTGCTGGCATCTGACGGTATTGAAATGACTGGGAAAACCCTGAACCTTTCTGTAGAAATAAAAAGTCTACATATTTTGTCCACGTAAGGCGCTGGTTACAGCGGTTACTTTCACTTCCTTAAATGAGTTCTAGTGACAAGTTTGAGAAGCTAATTTTTACGGCTTGCAGGATACAGATTGACATTTTAAGGGGTTATCTGCTTGACTGGCACAGATCTCAGCCCATCACATTCAGCTGTGGTGGTTGCTGCTTGCTCACCGCACCTAAGCTCTGCCCAGGCTTTATCTCACGCCACAAATAAGGAATTTCCAGCTTTAGTAACGGCCAAGATGTTGGCGTGTGGTACACCCAATTTCAGGGTTCAAAACATCCCCTCAGAGTAATATTAAATATATGATGTCACAGATGTTGTGCTTGAAAAGATACTTCTAGGGGGTGCAAAATTACAAAACTGAAAGTTGCAAAATCTCACAAATATGTCTCAGAGTGAGAGAGTGAAATTGTGCGAATTTTGCAAGATGTGTTCCTTAAATAGTGGTTTCCTGGAGGAACTAGAAATAAAGATATAGTAGGCATAGCTTGTGCAAAATACATAATGCTCAGATTAAAATATGAGAGCAACAACAATAATTTATATCAGCTGATAGTGAGCTTGCAGGCAATGACAGACTCACAATAAATGATTAATCAAGCAGGAACTTGAGTGTCAAGTTCCGCAAAACAAGACTTCAAAACACACAAAAACACAAAGACTGATAACCAGCTGCTGTTAGCAACTACCCCTTTCTAACACAACGTCACATAATCCATGCGTGTAATATCCAGAGCAACACAAAGCAAAGCATTTTATTAAAGCTGCACTAAGCAAAATATGCATGTAAAAATACAAAAATGTCCTCCTCCCTGATTAAGATGGCGTTGGTATAACCACTGGCAGGAAACAACACATTTTATCACATCACATTTTATTAATTAACCGACACAGGCCTGTAATATTTTAGACGAGCTTTTAGAGTAACTGTACACAGAACTGCTGCTCCACTGTTAACGTTTCAGCATGTTACACTTTTGGTCACATCCCAATAAGTGAAGTACAAGTAGGTCTGCAACTGACAGCTGATGGAAAAACTCCTGCACTGACATCACTGCTTCAGCTGGGGCCAGAAGAGCAACATGGATGAAAGCTTCATCCCACAGAGAGCAGTGCAGCAGCAGCTGTCTGATCTGATTGATTCTGCGTGGAGTTCCACTTTAAACCATTGATTTAGGTAGTTTTGTTACCAGTATAAGATTTTACAATGGGGGCTGCTTCAAAGTACATCTTTGGAATTGGGGGAGATACTTCGGTAGATCAGGACCAAAAGAGAAAAATATAACACATTATCTGCATTTCAAAGATAATATAAACATACAAATATTTACATGACATAAATACCAAAAACACAACTTGTATTAGACTGACCCAAAAACTCTGTGCAAAACTTTTAGGCACTTTAGATGTTTAGATTCTTATCCATTATGCAATACCATCAGAATGGCGTCCACTCGGCCCCAGATTTATTCTGCAGCATGACAACGACCCCAAACATGCAGCCAAGCAGTCATAAAGAACTACAGTATATTCAGCAATGAGAAGAACAAGGAATCCTGCAACAGATGGTTTGGCCCCCCCAGAGCCCTGATCTCAACATCATGGAGTCAGTCTGGGATTAACATGAAGAGACAGAAGCAGCTGAGACACCGAAATCCACAGAAGAACTGTTGCAACTTCTCCAAGATGCAGGAACAACCGACCTGCCGAGTACCTGAAAAACTGTGTGCAGGTGTACCGAGGAGAACTGGTGCTGTTTTAAAGTCAAAGCTGCCTGCACCAAATGTTGATTTCATTTAGGTTTACTGAACTTCGTATGAATTATTTGATAAATAAAAACTATAAATGGCATTATTTTTTAAAAGCATCCAACTGTATGAGTGATGCCATGCTTAGTGTAAAGCCAAATTGATTATCACTCATGAAGATAAACAGTTTCAAATCAATTTCATGCCATTAGTTTCACTTGTTTTACCTTTGATTAATAGAGGTAGCTACGCTGAGATCAAAGAGGTCAGGTCAGGTTGAGCTAAATGAAATAGGAAACCAGTTAAACGGCAAGAACAACAAGCGCGATAAAAACCGCACATTAAAGACTCCGTCACACATACGCTCACATGTTCACACTCACATTGAGATCAGCCTCTTTCCCCTCACACAAACGCTTATACAGCTCGGCCTCTCACTTTATTTTAAGTCACACACACATACAGTCAGACCATCCTCTAGGGGCCTCTTACTTCCTGTAGCTGCTGACAAACAGGAAGTCACCACGCGGCTCCAGCACCGCAGCCATCCGGCAGCCAGGATGATGATACCTCTCCATCTGAGCTATGCGTCATTTTGACATTCTCCTCATCCCGCTCACTTTCTTCATCTCAACCGTGCATCAATCTCATGCTCTCCTTCACACTGCATTCGTTTATCAGCTATTCTTCCTCCCTCCTTCACTCGCTTTTCATCTTCTTGAAGTTTATCCTCGTATGCTCGATCAGCCTCCTTCACTCACGCTGTTCCTCAAAGTTCACCCTGTGACTTCTCCCTCATTATCTTATCTTACTTTCCCTGCATGGTCTGCCACCATCAATATCTCAAAGTCAAACAGACTGAGATTTTGTCTCTTTCTTCTCCTCTGAACATAACTAACAGTTTCCACTGCTCAGAGAAAAAGCATTCACATCTTCTGGTGAATGCAGTTTACAGTACGCTGTAAAAAATTTACAGAAGCAAAGGAACAGAAGAAAGCTTGAATGTGCGGCAGCTTAAACCTGGCTTCTGTCCAAGAATGACACCAACATCTGAGCGGTTACTCAGGCCTGAGTATCTAAATCCAACCCAGTCGTTTCAGTTTGAGCCCAAACTGAAACTGGTTTTGAGTGGTGTAGCATTTTTGCAGACCCAAAACTGATAAAACTGACTGCCTAGACAGTATATGCTAATACTAAAAGTTTAGCAACATGTAAGTGGAGCAATTTTGAAGAATATTTCTGAATATAATTTCATAAAAGCTAATGATCAAACCTGATGAAGCACGGATGTGAAACAAATTGTTCGCACCACACAACTTGTTGGTGGCGTGTGGTTGGGCTTGTTTACACGTTAAATATTTTTAGAATGTTTCGTGTTACAGAGGTTTCTCACCTTATTTCAGCATTTTTCTTGCACGTGGTGCAGTTTAACGAACATGTTTGTCAAAGCAGATTCTGATATAAGAGAGCTTTTTAGATTGAAGGCACAAACATATGTCTGATACAGGGCTGCAACTAACCATTATTTTCATTATCGATTAATCTGTTGATATTTTTCCTCGATCACTATTTCCCACAGCACAAGGTGACATCCTCAAAACAGTCCCCAACCCAAAGATATTCAGTTTACTTTCACAGAAAAACTAAAGAAACCAGAAAATATTCACATTTGAGAAGCTGGAACCAGATAAGTCTTAGAAAAATGACTGAAAACAATTAATCAATTATCAAAACAGTTGGCTGTTAATTTAATAGTTGGCAACTAATCAATTTATCGACTAATCGTTGCAGCTCTAGTCTAATATATTCTGTGCAGTGTATAAATGCAACCAGTTTGACCAAAAACTGAAAGATTCAAGGATTCAGTGTCTCCCTCTAAATGTTATTCTATATGAACAATAGTATTAAGAAAATCATAAGATACTAAAATCTGCAGTGAAACACAGACTAATAATGATCTGATCAGGTTATGTGAGCAGATTTTACAAACTGTCTCTGTGATGTTGTTGAGTAAAACAACCTTATATCTGTTAAATCAGCTGTGGCCACTAAATCATATGATCAATATACTGACCTAACCGTAATACAGATTGACCCACATATAAGGTCTTAATAACAATAAGCTGTTTACATGCATCTTTTATATGACTGTCCTATTTCCCCCAACATAGACTATGATGGGAAAAAAGCCCGTAAAGCATCACAGAGAATAAGCTTGTGAGAGCAGAGCGTAAACAGGACAACATGTACAGTACACATGCATCAGTGTCAGAGCTGAATCCTGCTGTACTTTACATGGAGACTGTGATTGTGTATGATGTTTGCATGTACCCACACT
The DNA here is from genome assembly GCF_963924715.1 of Thunnus thynnus. NCBI lineage: Eukaryota > Metazoa > Chordata > Actinopteri > Scombriformes > Scombridae > Thunnus > Thunnus thynnus. The sequence continues at coordinate 26,033,043 of NC_089530.1, forward strand.
GAAGTAGAGTACTAAAGAGTGATATTAAGGGGAAGCTGGAGTACATAGAAACTACCTGCGCTGCATGTTTTAATAGAGTCACATTTCAATCAGTGACACCTCGGCGAGGATTAATAGCTATAGGAGAAACTATGATCTGCCTTCACTGGTTAAAAGAAATCTCAGTTTACCAGTTTAACAGTTACCACCTGCCAGTTAGTGCCCCACTCAGTCTCACATCGAGACTTCTTACACATGTTAACAATGTTTAGACTTCATGGTAGATTAACAATTTAATCCAAAACTTTGTCAGGACAAATGGAGAGCAGGAGGAAAAGGTCTGGAGATGACAGAAAATTAAAAACAAACTGGGCCACACAGTTATGAAATCATCACAAACTTTAAAACACAGACTAAGTTTTACTACTATGATAAAATGTGTGCTCATAGTTTGTGCCTTTTCTTTTGAGTAAATCAACAAATCAAATCCTGTTAAATATCAAAATCCAGTTAAATGCTCTTCACTAGTCAACAGAGCCTCAAATCTGTTTACTTAGCATGACAATCAACCCAAGACCCCAAAGCATTCATTTTATGATATGGAGCAGAGAAAAGTAGGAAGTTATTTGCATTTGTGAACCAGCAGCTGTCTGCTGATCACTTAATCTAATAATAGTTTAAATGACTATTGTTTCAGAACTATTGCAGCTCATAATTCTAACCATGGTTATTAGGGTAAAGTTTTGGCTACATAAGACAAACTTCAGCTGAACAGGAAAACGTCACTCACAGCGGTGAACCTCTGTGCAAAAGTTGCCATTTGAAGTCGAGCTGGCAGAGTTAAAGATTTAAAGCCGAATGCACACGTGCACGTTTCCACTGTGCTGACAACTGCAGATGTTTCTATTTGGCCTCCTCCATGTTTGAGACCTCTACAGCAGATACATGTATTTCAGGGTATTTGATTACATGTAAAAAAAAAAAAAAAAAAAAAAAAATTATGCTGAACTTATGAAAGTTCAGCATTACATGCGGAACTGGAAGGGTAGGGGTTGCAAGAGGTGGTTGAAAGTAAACACTGTCACAACTTATTTCAGTCTATGGTGTAATTTTTTTCAAATATGGCTGACTAGCTTTCACGGTTTTAAATCAGGATACAAAGACAATCACATTTCCTGCAGCAGTTACGTTATGACACTGACACCACTGCAGATGTAAGGCCGGCAGATGAGATCAGGCAGGAAGACAGGTGCCGGTCTGGGTTTCGTAGGTGTTGCAAGTGAGAGGGGTGTGGGGGGTGTGGGGGGGTTGTGATGGAAAGCCCCCTCCTTGATAGGGTGGCTGACAGTTCAAAATATCCAAAAAACTGTAATTACTGGAAGCAAGCAAAGCAAATGTTCTTACGAGCTGACTTTCAGTCGGTGAAAGATTCACAGATGATACTGAAGCAGCTGGAAGTGAGCACAGAAAAGACATCGACTTCCGTCATCAGAAACAGGCCTGTGTGTTGAAATTTAAAATGCGCTACACAACTTCCCTTTCCCTAGCTCTTACTCACACATGCAGCCTAATATTAGCTAAGCATTCACAATGGCTCCTTTGACAGACAGACTGAGAGAGGGAGAGACAGAGAGAGAGAGAGAGAGAGACAGAGAGAGAGAGAGAGAGAGATAGACAGAGAGAGAGAGAGAGAGAGAGAGAGAGAGAGAGAGAGAAAAGACGGATTGAAGCAGAGAGGGAGATATGAGGGATTCAGGGTGGAGATCCTTTGAAGAGACACCGTCAGAACACACACACACACACACACACACACACACACACACACACAGAATAAGGCTCACATATGTTTCAGTTTACAAATGGCCATAAAAAAAGGCTTCTTCATCCTGCCTCTGAACCTCCTGCGCTCCACGACCTCATTAGAGTTACTGCACTCACACACATGCATGCATAGTTGCACACAATTTATAATCGCAATACAGCAGTGGTTTTTTTTCACCCTGGTCTACAAAACCTGTCCTTTCTTTAACACCCCAAACGGATCAACTCAGCAAATATATTCTAAAACTGGTGTATGAAAATGAAAATTAGATTTATCTCATATACTGTGTTCACGTTGGAGGCTGTTTAAAAAGGGACATAATGCAGTTTTGGTGTATTGTTATGTGATAAGAGACAGTTTTTGTGTCCATAGCAGACAATAAAAAGGCAAAATTATCACAACCATATTTCATTTGGCTTCAACTTCTGCTCTTTTCTGCTGCTCCACCGGGTTAGAAAACACCCAGTTTTGTGCAAATGTGGGTTAAGATTTGTGTAATTGTGACTATGAAATCTGATCAAAGTCAGCAATTGAAGCTTAATTAGATTAGATTATTTTGAGTAAGTAAGACATTTAAGACATTTTTTGGGCATCGCTTAAAAGAGGTTGTGGTTCGATGCAGGAACATGTGGTTTTAACAAGGGTGATGGTGGGCGGAAGTATGATATATCATCAAGTTGAAACCCTACCATCACTTCTCACTTAACCTCGCCCAACCTCTCAGACGGCTCGGTAGTAAACGCCAAGGTTTCAGGTAACAATTAAGACAAATCAAACACACTTAGAAACATCCAAATATAGTACATTTACATTCCTGTCTCCACTGGAATCATCAGGGAAAATTTCTAGAGCTGCTACTCATAAAAAAAAAAAAAAGATCAAAATCTGAGTCGATTTTGAAAGTGAACTAAGGGAAAAGGTAATCTGAGAAGTTTTCAGCGCAGCCCAGGCTAGTAATAAATGTGTTGGCAATGCAGGAACAGTGCTGAGTGGCTAAGCTAACATCCTGTGGTGCGTTCACATGCACTTGCTCACGCACACACACACACACATAGACACACACACACACTGCAACCAAATCAGGCAACAGATGTGGTTCTGCTGCTGGTGTTTTAGACTCTTTAGATTACTCAGCAGGACGTTCTTCAAATTAAGAATTAAACGCTGAATACATTTCATAACGGAAATGTTCACGAATGAGTGTTCCTCTGTTGAAAGGCTCTTGTGTGTTTGTCTTTTTATTTGAGGGACATCGATTTAGCAAAGATTCTTTGTGTGTGTGTGTGTGCCTGATACATGTGATATGAAACCAGATGTTGCTTAAGTAGATTTAAATATGCCTCTGAAAAAGTTACTAAACTTCAAGCTCTGGTGGAACAAATCACAGAGCGACATGAAACACCATCATCAAAACAGTTGTTTTTTTTCTGGTTTTCCTCAATGGCATAAACGACTTCCTAAAAATAACAAAACAATGCCATTTCCTTCACTTGGTGCAAAAAAAACTGATGATGTTTACAGCTGAAAAACCTTATTTCACCTCCAGTTATTCTGAGTAATCAAAATGCAATTAGCAGATATTCTAGATTCCACTTCTATTAATATAAGGTGACATACCAAATATGATAAAGCTCTATACATTAACTGTATATATTATAAAAGCACTCTGATGAACCAAATAAATGTCAAACAAGGACTAATCAGTTCAAATATCTCCTATGTATAGATACTGATTGGTAATGACATACCTTCATGCTCTGCAGTACAACTACACAGACACATAATCAGACAATCAAAAGGCATCAAATGCAATAAAAAGGACCTTCTAGTCTGTGTATCAGCTCTTATTGGACAAATACACTGATGACAAAATGAAAGCCATTTGGAACAATGAGCTTGACCCCTGACATCACTGCGGTTAGTCATGAACTGATCAAATGTCACGTTACCATCATCACATTTTTAGCTTGACAGACACATTCACAAGGTGTTTCTGAACAAGGCGACGTCTGCCTGCTCTGTAACGTAGAGGATATAATGCTTGAAGAGGCAAAGCTATATTCTGCTCACTCACTTTATAACAGGGTCTAATTCAGAGATAGTTTACTGAAGCTGGTTTGAGCAAATTTCGTCTCCTGTGCCATTCTCAGATCATACTCCTGTCATGTGGGTTAGCATTTTAAAAATACTGCCATGACTGAGTTAAACTGTGCCTGGCTCTCTCCTCTGCTGTCTTACACCAGATACAAATCCTTGTGTTCAATGACTAATTTTTTTGTTGCTGACTTGTATTACTATTTTTGTATTATTGCTAACACACAGGAAACACATTCTGAGAGACACTTGGCTTTAAACAGGACTAGTACGCTGATGTCCTCTGCTGAACTGCGGAGAAACCGACATTATCAGAAGTCTTTTTAACAGAGATTCTCTTCATAATCACAACAGGCAATAAATAACTATAAAAAGTGGTCAGTAAACTAGAGACAGGCTTCAGACCTACTCAAGCTTGTTCCTTTGACTTTTATCACCAAAAGAAAACACCCCAAAATCTTTTTTTTACATCTACAAGGTTGTGAAATATAAGACTACTTACTCAATCTGTGTCCATAGAAGAATCAGCAGTATGTTCAGAAGACAGTAGAAGAAGCACCTCAGTTCATTCCTCATAAAAATGCAAAACGTGAACAGCAGCCACATACAGCTGAAAACAGAAAAAAGCGGAAGATTAGCAGCATCTAAAAAACTTTTAAAAAAACCATTGTGCACCGAGCAGAACTTCTTGATTCCTCTTCCTCTAAACTCACATTACACATTCAGAGAAGTCCCTCCTCTTCACAGACATACAAAAACCTTATATACAGCACACAGCACTTCCTCTTTTTCAGTTCCCTACCTGGGGGAGGGAGGAGGGGTGGGGTGGGGGGGGGGGGGGGGGGGGGGGGGTGGTGGCGTGTGCTGGGGTTCCCACTGGAGTTTAGGTCTAAAATAAAGTCTGCGACGAGGTTATGAAAACTAAGTAAATATAAATCCACCATATTTCGGTCTTCTAGGTAGTCCAACAAAATGCATTGAGTTTGCATATATCTACAAGGCTGCACAATCCCCTAAAATAAATTTAATAACAGAAAATGTTTAAAAATAGACTCATTTGGTCTCATTTGGTGCTAGATCCATGAAATCAAACCTCTGAAAAAAACAAAATACATTGTAAATTCAATATAAAGTGGAAATATTCTGCACATTTCCAGGTCTGTGTTTATATTCTGGGTCTCTACTGGAATATCTTTGCATGATTTACAGTTTTTAAAACTCCTAATTTAACTCATACTGACCTTATTGTGATTATTATCTGATTTTTTCATATCACACCACAATGTAAAGATGTTTCATCATCTAGTCAGTGACACAGCTGATAATTGATCAATGCTGTGCTTCCTCTGTTTATCCTGGGAGAAGATGGAGAGAAAGAGGAACCCATGACATCAAAAAGACCAGACGTGGCTTGCTGTTTTTTTTTTTTTTTCCCCACACCAAAGTCTCATGAGAAACAGTGTGTACGGTTGGGTCATAAGTTTGACTGTCTGTGAAAACACATTGACGACCGCAATGGAGAGGTAAAAGACGACTGGGAAGAAGTTGAAGCAAATACTGACGAAGAAGAGAATACAAATGAGGATATGAGTCGTGGAGGAAATGAGGGAATAGATTAAGAGGGAGATGAGGCAAACCTGGAAAAGGCAAATTGGTGTGTGCTATTGTGTGCTCCATAAAATTCTCTGATTGCCTATTTCTTCTGTTGTGACTATGCTGCAAATTCTTAGGGAAATTGTATTTTTCCGTCTCTCGCTGCCGTCCTTTCAACAAGACTGGGCTCTGTCTGCTTGCAATTAATCCACCTCAGAAAGAGGATTTTCTCAAACTGCATTCTGAAATATATTAAGACACCAGAAATCTTTCACACATCACATGTTAAAAAAGGAGCCTTTGCTTATGTTTTTCCTGTTAGAAAATGAAGTACAGCTTCAACTGAATGAACTGAAAGTGAATTGATCCCAGCGCTTGGTGCTGCTGGATAGATCCCCTGCCAGAAGAGAACGGGTTAGCATAGCTCCACAGCAGCCACTTCCTGTACTCTCAGTGTCACACTTCCTGCCTCGCAACACAGTCTGCCAACCATCGACTGCATTTCAAATACTCTCCCTCTTGTCTCTTCTTTCAAGCCAACTACAGCACCAGAGCTGCGTCTTAAAGAGACACCTTGGCTTTCTCCCATGTACTCAGCTGTTTTTCTTTACCAGGGACCAGTCTTCAGTGAGGGGGAAAATGTGTCTGAGCTGATACTTCAGTTAACCATGAAAAAGGCCAGTCTTCCCCACAGAGGCTACTGCAATCGGCTAATACTGCAAGAAAAAACGCTTACACTATTAAAAAAAAAAACTGCAAGTTAAATGAAAAATCAGCACATAGGCTTATCTATCCAAAACAAATGTGCAACAGGAACTCAATGTGACTCCACATGTAAAGCTACAGAGCCTTTTCTACTAATGCAGACACTGGAAGTGAACTGATACTGGTAAAATGACTGAGAATGAAACAAACATGCTAAAACTAAAAATACCTCTACATTCCCATAAAAGGTAATTTCTCATAAATCTGAAAACTGTCCTCAATCAGCGTTCTGCGACCTCATATGTTTCCAATTCTATTTTTTAACCCAGTTTCATTTTGTTGGTGGACAAAGTAATATAAACATTTACATTGCAATACAATGCCCTGCAGTAAGCAAACATAACTTTATTTATATAGCACATTTCATTCCAGGTGGAAGCACAATGTGCTTCACTGAGCGTGAGCTACCACAGAATTTGCAGTCACAAAAACTATGTATGGATAATGTACACGTTAAAGGTGCAGTGTGTAGAATTTAGTGGCGTCTGTTGGAACAGACCTGGCAGAAATGGAATATAATACTCATAAGTATGTTATAATTAGTGTATAATCACCTGAAAATAAGAATTGTTGTATTTTCATTACCTTAGAATGAGCCCTTTATATCTACAGAGGGAGCGGGTCCCCTTCCATGGACGCCGCCATGTTGCACCACCATGTTTCTACAGTAGCCCAGAATGGACAAACCAATCACTGGCTCTAGAGAGGGCCATGGGTTCATGTTTTTTGCGAGTTTCGCGGCCACCGTAGTTCTCCTACAAGCTTGGAAGGGGACCTGCAACCTCACCACTAGATGCCACTAAATCCTACACACTGCACCTTTAAAACATAAGTAAACACAATTAAAACAAACACATAAATGATACACCTCAGTTAAAAACCATTTAAAAAAGTAGGAATAAAATAAAATGATTAAGACCGGGAAATCTGATTAATGAAAGGCGCAGCTAAAAAGGAATGTTTTCAGTTAGTTTTCAGAGACAATAGCGTTGTAGCACACCTAACACGATTGGGCGGGATGTTCCAACGGCTTGGAGCATGAAAGCTAAAAGCAGTTTCACCAATTTTCGTGGAGACCTGAGGAATAACCAGAGAGCCTGCTCCAGATGACCTGAGGGACCTACCTGGCTCATAGCTCAGAGAGATATTGGGGTGCCAGACCATGTAAGGCCCTAAAAATGAGTGTTAAAATTTCAAAATCAGTTCTAAAATCTAGTAGAAGCCACCGTACAAATCATACCATTACAATAATGATCGAACATCTGGCAACACTGAGTCTAGCCGACTGGAAACAAAATCATGGACGAGTTTTCCAGCGTCCTCCTGGGATAAAAAGCTCCTCATCTTCGTGATAATTCTAAAATGATCAAATCTGGTTATAATTATGCTGCTAATGTGGCTCTGGAGAAGTCAGTAAGTAGCAATTTGGTGGGAAACTGTTTCCCTTTTTGTTCCATTTTGTTGTTATTGAACTCAGTCAATTTTAAGATTGTTGATACAGAGATCGATTACGCCGTCGTCAGTGTCTGTGATACTTTTTTTCTTTTTGCTGAAAAGCAGTTTTCTAGTTTTGGTATGTGCTGTCATGATTTCTGAGGTGTTTTCCTGTATTACATTATCACATTGCAGTAATTGTGAGTGTCCCATCTGCAATTTTCACACCAAATTCACATGAGAAACAGTGACCAGTTGGGTCATACGTTTGATTGTGCATGTAAATATACGCACACTGACGACCGCAACAGAGAGGCATTGAATAAGAAGAGAATACAAATGAGGATATGAGTCACGGAGGAAATGAGGGAATAGATTAGAGGAAGATGAGGCAATGCAGCAGTAAATTTCAATAGCATTTATTGGAACATCTGTAGGGTACTTACAAGTACTTACATTTGGGTACTTCCTCATACCGAGTACTGGTATGAGTATTTAGTAATTCCATTGCAAGTCTAACAATGACTTTGAAAACATGTTTTATTTTCATCACTTTCTGAATGTAACAAATTAAATATACAACATGAAGCCGTTGCTGACATTTTAACCTTCCTGAACAAACATGGCACTGCCGCACATTTTATTTAAACGTTACCTGTAACATTCAGTGGTTTCAGTATCACACAACATACAACTGTAGCAGATCAACTGAAATGATATGTGATGTACGTGCTGTCTGTGAGGAATAAGCCTGTTTCGAAAAGGTGAGAGGCAGGTTCTTTCTGATAAAAAGAAGCTTCTCTGCATTATCAGCTGTGAGCCTGTTTCTGTTTTCATCTACAATATGTGACACTGAGCTGAACAGCCTTTCACTTTCCACATTACTACATGGCGCCTAGAGGTATCTGCATGACATTTGGGTCAGACTGTGAAACCGCACTTTGTTAACCCCCCCAGTACTGCAGTGGTTCGTCTTCTTGAGAAATTGTGGTCTCTCCAAAGGTCTCTAACCGTCTGTAACTGAATGGCAGCACCCACTGGTGTACTACTCAGTGATGTTGATGCTTGCTCATCTGATATCTCATCAAACAAATCTGGGCCTTGCGTTGCCTTCTGGCAGGTGGTTCTCCCAGATCCTCCTGCATGTCTGCCTCTCCTCCAGACACCTTCTGCAGCTCCAGCATCACCATCTCTTCGGCCTCTGTAGCAGTGTTGATGTTTCAGAAAAAAACATCATTATATCTAAAACAGAGAAAATAATATTTTAGCTGGTAACAGACAAGCTAGTCTGAAATTGTCAGAATGAATGTCAAAAAGTTTGAGGTTGGTTATAATGACAAAGTTCTGTTTTCATCATTCTGCTCAGCAAACAGACAGACACACACACGTCCAATTTTGGCGACATTACATGGATTTGTAATAATTTCCTGAAGACTTACCCTAACCCTAACCATAGCCACTACTTATATAACCCTAACCCTGGTCTAATCATTAACCAAACCCTAAACTTAACCACTGAGCCAAAAATCTGCATTTTACCAATTGGGGACACAGCTTTTGTCCCCAGTTGGACAAGCCGTCCCTCAATTAACTGGTCTTTAGTCTGAAATTTATCTCCAAAAGTAGCCTATGTCACACATACACACACACACACACACTTTACCTCGGATCGAGTACAGTTGCAACGCAGTGGCGTCCATATCAGAGTAGCATCTCTTGACGGCTGCAGCTGAGGTTCCCTTCATTGTTTTGATGCCATGGTCTGTTTCTTTGGTCAAAAGTCTCTGAAGCACGGTCACAGCAGTAATCACATCTGATACCAAAGCATCAGAGGAGCTCACTTTCCGGGTTAACTCAAACGGAGCCAAAAACATTTGAGAGTCTTTTCCACAAGTGTCCAGTGGTGAGCGGTGAGATTGTCAGGGAGCTCATATTCAGCCCGCCTCTGCTCGATGTCCCAGCTGGTCTACATCTCGCTGGAGTCTTCTTAGCTGGTTAGCTGGTTGAGCTGCTCCTGAATGTCTTCCAGGAGGGAGTAGGCTAAGGAGGAACGTTTAAAATGTCCAACTATTTTACAACCGACTGCCACCACATCAGCTACACCTCTCTGAGCCAAAAGACCCTTGTTAACAGCCAGCTGGAGTGTGTGAGTGACGCGGTAGGCTAGGGAGTCCAGCATCACTCATGGCCTTGATCGTATTTTTGGCGTCATCCCTGAGCACAACATGAACAAAACTTTTCAGAACCCCCACGTCTGAAGCATATCATCAAACGAACCTGCGATGACTTGGCTAATGTGCGAACCCCGGAGCTGCTTTGCTTGTAGAACGACTCTCAGGGGAGTAAAATCCTCATCAATCCACTGCACAGTCAAACTGATGAGAGACACGGGGCTGACACTGACAGTCCAAATATTAATGGTGATGTGCTTTTTCATAATATCGTGCAGCTTTGGTAATACAGTTTCTGTGATGTGGTGACAGCTGGGAATCTCATACCTCAGCTCCAGTAAACTGAGAAGACAGCTGACAACGGCTGGTCATCAAGAGCAATGTACTGGATAAAAGCTTCTGTTACTTTTACCGCCCATGGGTTGTCTCTGGACATTTTCTCTCACTTCTCCAGCGTTTGCTGCAAAGTTGGTTGTCGTTGTTTCCCACTGCTAGCATTAGCAAATTCCTTGAACTTGGTGTTGTGTTGGTTCTTTAGATGTTTTATCGAATTGCTTGTGTTAAAGGAGCTCATTTTCACCCCTCCTCTTGATAATTTCGCAGAGCATAGTTTGCAGTCTGCTATGCTTTTTGTCATCATCGCTTATCCTAAAATATCTCCAAACTGCTGACATTGCTTCTCCTCCGCCTACTTGCTCAACTGATGAGAGGTTCATGTCACGTTGCTGTCAAATGGTATCCGGTGCAGTTGTATCTGAATAGTTTTACAATTACAAGTACGTGAGCACAGTATTGGACCGATACCTGATACCGGTATCAGTGCATCCCTAAATATTTGTGAGTCATATTAAACTGAATACCAATTATTAAGTCAGCAACAGTTCAACATTTTCACTTTATGGCTGAAAGTTAGATGAGACGATTGATACCACTCTGCATCACCAGTCATGCATGAGTTTTCAGGGCAACAAAAGGAAACTTGCAGAGGTATAAAGGGGCCAGAAGGTTGCTAATAAAATGCTAATGCATCAGTTGCAAACACTGCGTCATTATGCATCGTGGGAAGGGGAAAATATCAAAAATAAGTTGAGGTTAATAAGTTGAATCAATGCCTTTGACTATTTCAACAAAAAAATGAACATTAAAACCTTCACTCAACTGTTGTTTCATATTATAATGTTTTTGTACTTCCTGTACATTCCTCAAGATCATAATATCATCACTGCAACTCAGTCCTTTTCAAATGTTTCCACAGTCACAGCCAAACTACAGTCTGGTTGGCAAAATGAGCCAGGTTATGTCTCAGTATTTTTTATATTTCCCCTTGTCACTCCTCAACATCTGCACCAGCTACGCGTAAGTCCTGCGTCTCAATACACGGCCTGAAGTAATGTCATCAGGGTCATTAAGTGTTTCTCCATGTTTACTCATCTAACCACAGAACCTGAAATGTGGTAGTTGCTAATGCAGTTCCAAAGAGCAAACACAGTCAGGAGATTCATTAGCATAAACAAGTACAGAAGGTCAATGAAGACTGAAGAGAAGAGAGGAGAAATGACATGCCTCCCATCCTGTATGTCACAGTCACATGAATATTAGTGCAGTTCGCCTGCAGGCTACTCAGTCACTTTAGATGCTTTGTGATCACACATCACACCACAAATGACTCATATACTGTAGGCCAAGATGAAGAAGAATGTCATTCAAAAGCTTCCACTGTGTGATAACTTGCTGTGAAATATAAAACTGACTAAGTGTAATACAGTTTTCATGACAACCTCTGGTTTGACTCACTGAGAATTTTCTCTGGCAAAACTAGAAACTTTTAACTTTATCTGTTTTACTCCAATTCACTTGTGGAAAAAAAAAAGATATCATAATTTAAAAAATGAGATAAAAAGATCAACATATAGCTTTGAATCTAAGATAAGCAGAGAGCAACACACATTATTTCAGTGATTATATTTTTGTAAAGCTATAACATGGTCGATTATTTTCTCGATTAATCAATTGGTTGTTTGGAAAAGTTGATCACTGTCTCTCAAACCCCGAGATAACATCCTCAAATGTCTTCTGTGGTCCTGATCAACAGTCCACAACTCAAAGATCTTCAGTTCACTATCACAGAAGACTAAAGACACCAGTAAATGTTCACATTTGAGAAGGTGGAATCAGATAAAACAAGCAAATTGAAGACATCTAAGAAACTATGAAGGCCGTTTTTTCACTATTTTTTAACATTCATTGACTAGATGATTAATTGACTAACTGAGAAAATAACCAGCAGATTAATCAATGATGAAAACAACCAATAGTTGCAGCTCTATAATATAATATCCATACATTTTCTCCTGGGAAGGGCAGTAGGTCCCAGCATGCTTTGGGCATGATACTTCCTGAACAGGTTGCCATCAAAGGACAACTTTGGACTGTGGAGGCAAACTGGACCTTTTGGATATGATCATACAGTTTATTCTAAGTGGTGGTAGAGTAAATAAAACTTAGCAACATCAACCTCCACTTTGCTTTTACATCTCGTGTTGTTGAGTTACCACATAAATCTGTTCTTCATTTGAAAATCACGACTGTGGCTGTTGATGACTTTGGCTCGCTGCATTAACAACACATGAGGCACATGGTCATGAGTTTCTGTGTTGGATGGACAGAGAGATGCCAGATCACATGCTTCACACAGGAAACAGAGCCGAGCACAAAGACAGAGCATATTATGCATAAGGCTATGTTTCTACTACCCACACACACTATATAGCACACTCTATCCTCAGACCGCAAAAAACACAAGAATTACATCGCTAAACAGTGTTGCAATTCTTTTCACATGATATTTCTTTATCTCTGAACACACACACACACACACCAGGAAATGATGAGAGGTTCTGTGAACGCATTTCTACAGAGGACACAAGATATATTTGAATAAATGGAAGAGCAGGGAGATTCAACCAGCCCCTCACTTCCTAAACAACACTGTGCTCCTGAGGAATGCCCACAACTCAGAGCTACAATGAACTAAAACTAGTTCTGTAACAAAGCAAATGAATGAGAGGACAACCAGAGACAACATGAGCACATAAACAAGGCTGTTCTCTGCTGTTGCTATGACCAAAACATCTCCCTTTTTAAGTTTTGATGAAACCCATGGTATACTGACAGGATCCAAGAATAACTGAACTGCCTGTGTGTGTGTGTAGTGCTGCTGCTGCTCCTCCTCAGCAACAGCCAAACCCCCCCCCCAAAAAAAAATCAAAAAAATATCACTGATTCAGGAAAATCCCATTGTTCTTTGGCCAAACCGCAGCCTATTTACTACTACTACTATCTGCTCTGAGACAGATCATATCTGTTTAGTAAACCTATTGTGAGTTCAGTTTCAACTGACACTGGGATGAGCAGATATTGAATATGTTTTGTTTTGGAGTGTACAATATGTGCACAATCGGCATTTCTACACAAATATTTACACATACACATTTTAAATTCCAGTGTAATATTATTTGTGATGATATGATCACATTTACTAGCTTGGAGTTGAGCTATTGAAGGTTTTGTGTGATGTAATGCATGTATGCTCAACATCCATTTGATCATTTTATGGGATTTTGCCATATTATGATAAAAAGTATACCACTATCATAAAAAAATATTCCTTTTTATACAGTGATTTCAACCATATTGACTAGACCTGCTTGTTGCATGATTGCATCTCTGACATCAGGGACTAACAAACCAACCAGCCAGCGAAAGAACTACTCAAAACATGTACGCTTCCACTTTACCGAGAAAAAGCCACTCAGGCCACACAGAGGCGCAGCCAAAGCAGTTCTGAAGAAATCCTCAAATCAAGCCATCTGTAAATTTCAAACCGCTGAAATGAATCATAACAGTCACACTGGGACCAGAGAAAAGCCAGCAACAGCATCTATCTGCAAAACTGCTTCGTAATAAGGAAAACTACACAGGCCTCTTCGCTGTGGAAAGCAGTTTCATTACCCTGCTTCCCATCAGATTAGTCGTTGCATCGACGTGTGTTTACTCTGCATTCCTCCATTCAAAGCAAGCCGTTCTCTATAAACTAAATGTTTACAGAACTAGCTCAGCCTTGGAAGTGTGTGTGTGTGTGTGTCTGTGTGAATGCATGCAGAGTGACTGCTTGCAGCCAAATGGCATTCAGTCAAACTGGTTGCGAACAAACACATGCACACACACAAATTCCTTTTTTTTTTTCCCTTCAGCTTTCTGACTTTCTGACATTTAATGATGCGGATGAAAGTCCAGCTGAAGTCAACAGCATTTCTTTATGAGTGCATGTATGTGTGTGTGTGTGTGTGTGTGTGTGTTTGTGTACACACCAGTGGTCCCTTCTCCCTACAAAGCTCTTCGAAAACAAAACCCAAATATGTCAAAACATTGCAGTCCATTCCCTCAGCTCTTTCTCTCCTCCCTCTCACTGCTCAAAACACATGCTGGACTGCATGAGACCTGCTATTTCCCCCCACAGCAGACCAGTCTATGGAAACACAAGGAGTTTTAAAAGAAAAAAAAAAACACGTTTAATACAAGTCTCACATTGACCATCATTTGATGGTAGAAGAAAGAACAAACCTTGGCTTGTTGCCAAAACCTCTGGCAGAGCCTTGTACGAGTTTGCAGGACGTTTATAACCGACTAAAAGCTTCTTTAGACGGTGAAGTAAACAGTAAACAGCCATCACTGCTGGAATCATTCCCAGCTGCCTTCCCGGAGGATGACAACTTCTTTTTTGCTTGTGTGAACCCGAACTCGGGTCTCACGGTTTCCGCTTCAATGAGGTTATTTTCCACACACGCACATAGACATAAAAGTTTGACCAAACTTAGGATAAATGTCTGCTCAACCTACCTCTGTCAGCGTGAAGTACTGTGCACGGCTAATAGTCTTCCATCGACCGTCGATATACTGTAGCTGGCGTTGAGCTCCTCTGTGCAGCCAATCCTGAAGTCTGCAGAGGTCTGGCAGGCAGGCAGGCAGGCCAGCTAAACTAGCCTCATCTAGAGCCGTGCAGACACCGGGTTGTGCTAACTCTCGCCTACTGAACATGCTGGAGGAGGAGATTTATCGTACTGACACCATAGAGCATTTAAAATGGCTAGATGCTACCACGAATAATACAAAACTCTCTGAAAACGTTTTTTTTTATTACATAGCGTACAACTAAAGCGCTTATTTTGTTAAAGGATATGTTCACAATGTTTCAAGTGTCTTAAAACAACAGTCAGGTGTCCATGTGAACAGTTTCAAAGTTTTATCTGAAGCTTATATGAGGCTTCAGCAGTCTGAGTTAGTTATTTCATGTTCATTTAGCATCAAATTCGCTCTTTGTGTTTCAGACAGTGTTTCCTTGTTGAGCTGCAGTGGAAGTATAGTAAGAAAAACAAAAACATTGAAAGATATCTACTTGATTTAACTCATTTGGATGCTGAATATTATTCATATTATCTTCAGATAAATTTTTAAATACATTTTTGCACTGGAGGAGGACTGTGGATTTTGTCACACCTTAATTTACATTGTAAGTGCATCATGAAGGGATCTTCTAATGGCCAGTATGAACAAGAGGAATGATTATGGCAAGAAAAACCTGTTTCAGTGTTCATTTGGACTCCTGACTGTTGTTTTAAGACAGACTTGAAAAATTGTGAACCTGTCCCTTTAATGTACTGACACCAGAGGGCATCAAGTTGACTAAATTATATCATAAATAATACAAACATCTCTGGAAACTTTTTTTTTCACACAGCATACAAATAACTAGACAGATAGATAAACTTAATGATCCACAAAGGGGAAACTACAATAGTCACCACATGTCAACATATACGACAAGAGGTAAAAACAGAACAAAGACAATCAAAGCCAGAATAAAACAGTTAAAACAGTCTGAAAGACAGCAACGCACACATGGAGAAGTAATGTGTTTGATGTTTGCTCCACAGAGCAAATTAAGAGTATAAAAGGTCTAAACAGCCAGCAGTCATAAATAATCATAAAGGACACATGACTCTAGCATGTTGTTCATCACCTAACACTAACACTAGCCTTTAGCTTGTCTGCTAGCTTATGTGTGGCTAACTTTATAAATGTAACAAATGGCTACATTTATCAAATTAGGGTTTCGTTGTTTACAAAAATCTACCTAGCAAACATTATGTCTGATAACAAACACTTTAGACCATCTGCAATCTCATTTAACATGAAAACAGCTCTAGAGGATCATGTTTTCTTGGCCTGACAAAACTGTTTAACCATAAATCTAAATGTTCTTATATGATGTTTAGAAACTGTCAGTTAGCCCACTGTCAGTTATTCCCGGCCTCCTGAAAATGGCTCAACTGGGGGCCCTGAGATAATTATCCATCTCCATGGCCCCTGTCTAGCCTTAAATCATGGCTGCCTCCGCTTTAGTTTTCTGCTCTTCTAAACTACAAATTATTGTCAGTATAATACACATAAATACACTGTAGCCTGCATTTTTGTGTTTGTCTGGCTACTTTCATTTTAATAAGTAACCCTGCTGGCTTCCTGAGCTGCTTCTTGTGACTCAGTAGGCTTCTCTCTCTGATCCCTGTTGTTTTGGTTGACTAAACTCTGTGTATGCACGGCTCTGGCTTCAGGCTAATGCAGCTGTGCAGGCTGGGTCTCTTATCCGGGGTTTTAGCAGTGATGCAATGTTTCCAGATGTGAAACAAGAGGGAAAAAATTTGAATTAGTCTGGCTTAAGGAACAACAATTACTCCCCCAAACAAATATGCCTGTAATACTATTGTAAAGGCTTTACTATACAGAGAACTTGGAATAGGGTTAAAGAATGTCTTTCACGTCCAGAATCAACCACAAGTTTGTGGTTTTTGTGACGAATGGCACCAAATATCTCACACAGAGTCAGGATTGTTTACATGATCGTCCTTGTTTACTTCTGTTTTCCGACAGTATAGGTTACACGGGAAATTGTTCACTGTGATATTTTCATAGATTTTTAAAAATTGCATTAGGTTACATGCATTTAACAGCCATTTCTGTGCAATGCAACTTATATAAGTGCAAACAAGAGCTAGATCTCAAACTATTTGTATCATGATAGTTTTATTTCTACAGTGTTTTCCCACAGTTAAGCTTCTGTCAGTCAACCATCTGTGTAAACATTTTTGATAGAGGAAGCATCATATATTATCATATCTGTGTAGCTTACATTGCTTTGAAACTACCTGCCATGTTGTTTGGTTATGAAAGATTTGTGGCAGCATTAGTTTCCTTATTGAGGCGGGTGTGGGTGGACAGGCATGTTGGACGCATCTGAGCTGTGGTTTGTTCTGCCAGATATCCTCCTAAAATCTGAAGGACAGAAACTTCAAAAATATCTCCGCCTAAGTGAAGTGAACCTGCGTGGACAGGACAAGAGCACCTCCTGGTGGCTTTATATGGATGAGTTATATGGAATTTTACTGTGTGGATCGTTCATGACAGTCAATCTTGCTTTTGCAATATTTTCTTGTGCACTGATAAGTTGTTTTCATGACTAAATACGTATAATGTTCTTCATCATAAATGGCAGCAGTAACCTGGATGGGGATGTTTGATTTTTCATGGTTCATCATTTAAATTTGGTGCCAAAATTCAGTATTGTACTAAAAAGAGCAGTTGGAAAACCTTAAAAGTGTGTTTTCAGTGCTATCACTTATTTGTGGTTCAAGTGAATAAGTTGAGAGTTGAAAGTCGTTACTATTGTTTTGTTCACCTCAATGTACATCCATTAGGGTGGGGTAACAAAATACTAGAACACTAATACAATACACTACAACAAGTCAGTGACACAGCTAGTGTCAACACAATCTGAACATTATGGGATTTACTGCAGGTCAGAGTCTACTGGTACAACTGAAACACACCAGTGCAGAGAAAATCAGTGACTTAAATCAGTGCCTTGTAAAATATTACTATTCAAATTATGTTATCATGATTATTTCAAATTATTTTGTTTACTAGGATCTGATAATCTGTTAATATTAGTTTATGTCCTCCAGAGAAAAACATTTCCCTGAGTTCCCTTAAAAACAGCTCTGGCCTTATGTGTGTATGTTTAAATACTAGACTTGCATGTCAAATTTTGAATTCCCAGTTTGCTGTGTCCAACAGACAGCAGACAGGTGAAATGTCATTCATAAATTGGTACACTTTCATCCATCTTTAAAAGATGCCCTCAGGAGACATAATATCAGGTATATATTGGTAATTTGTAGTGAAAAGCCGCCAGTTATTTAGTAATACTTGCTGGCCAAGACCAAAAATTTCAATGCCTGATGATATTTTTTTTATACCTGAAAAATAAAATAAATAAAAAAACAAAACACAAATATGTTCATCATTTTATTTTCATTACTGATCTGCAATCTTTTACTAAAATTTCAAAAGCATTAATATTATATACAGGTGACGATTGTTGCTGCAGATTTTCAGAAGACGTTGAGGGCAAATATTATTCTAATAATGATTAAATCCATACGTTACAATACAAATTACATAATATAAACCCTGAACTTTTTAACAGTGATGACCCTAAAATTCACAGATAGAAGAATAATTTCTCTGCTTTGTCTAAACCGGTTTGCATGATGATTATTTTATTCTCTTTGAACTGGGATTCCCTACACTTCCCTACAAGAAACACTGGAACAGGAACTCTGTATGATCCTGTTTTTTGCTGCATCAGTGTCTACCAGATGCAGCTATTCACATCTGGATCAGTGATAGTTGGTCAGACAGATACATCTGAGTTGTCAAAGAAAGAGCCAAAGATGATTGGCTGTTCGGTGCGTTCTGCTGCACAAATCAGAGGCTGAAAGCAGAACATGACAAAGCTGATTGGCTGCTCAGATGCTCCTGGAGGTCAGGCACTGGTTGACCACCTCCAGTAGCGAGGAGTTCTCCAGAGCTGCTGCCACTCTCTCTTTGTCTGCCAGCTGTTTGTTCACTGCACACACAACACAATAAAAAAAATGTCACATAACATGTAAATAAAACAAATTATTTAACAATGAGCTGTAACTATTATCACCTATGACACTGTAGCTAACAGCTGCTTATTGAACTGGATATGAACAATGCCCAAACGGGAGATATGTGCAGTAATATTGACACTAAATGGAAAATATCATCATCTAATCACATCTGCTGTCTCTGTGTGATATTTCCTACCTGCTTCCTCTGAGGCGTGAGTCCCTGGAGTGATGTGGACGTCAATCTGAGCAGAAACACAGACTGCATTTAGACGAAGACACGCAGAAATCCAACAACGTCCAACAAGCTGTTATTATCAACTAACGATCGACCAAAGGAGACGAGGTGTTAAAGGTGCATCCCCAGTGTCAGCACACGTTCACATACTTTGAACCTGTCCGGCAGGGAGCGAAGCAGCTTGACTTTGATTGACAGACCGATGAGCGTCGCCATGCTGCAGTGAGGGATCGTGGGTGTGAATTCAATACCCACAGTGCTCTCTGCATCGTTCACCTGAGCAACACAGAAACAGAAAGAAGGGAGCTTAATAAATACAAAGTTAGTAAAAGGGAATTCAAAACAGGAAGACATTTATAGGTGGCCTGTTGTATTTAAGACCTGGAAAAACCTTTTTGTTACTACATTCTTTAGTCCTTCAATATTTTTCATTCTTGAAACAACAAAAAAATCTGCCAATAATTGATTTTATTTGATATCAAAATAAACCAATTTGTCTCCAGAATTTTATTGAATTGGCACTATTTTCTTTCAGGAACCATAAAAGCAGTAAATTTAGGTTTATAGGGGACAGAAACATGGTGAAAAACAGTAAATCGAGGTTAAGTTTAATCCTGTTTTCATATTTTAAAAAAAAGAAAGATTATATTTAAATTAATTATCACGCTTTTTTTCCACTCATCCTGTAAACAATCTTAAGAATAACATCAAGACACAAATTTACAAGGACATACTTTGACTCGGATTTGCTCCACGACATTGAGTTCCTCCAGAGACAGGGGGTGTTCTGGGTCATTGATGGATCTGATCAGATGTAACTTTAGTTAAAGACAAAAATATGAAAACAACACTAGATCTACCTCTGTTCTGAACTCTAATGCGGTCACTATATTATTCCTTTCAATCAACAAATAAAACAAGCAGTTCCTAACCCTAGACTGAGATTTGAGCTGAGATTATAGGGATTAGATTTATATAAAGTCTGAGACCACTTTTCGTCTCAGATATTGAGACCCTACTGTAAATAAAATTACAATTATGAATCTAAAAATCTAACAAACACATCTGGAGAAACAGCTCTCCCTTTATAAGAAATGTTACACTTGGTATTCAGAGATCCTTGGTTTTTGATCTGGAAATGGTCTAATGTGGTCTGGATGGAGAAATATCAGTGAAATCGCCCTTTTTTCTATTTTCATAAGCAAAATAAAGGTTTCCCAAACCTAAAAGTGGGTTTAAACAGCGTTAAGGCTTTTGCTACGATGTCCAACACTCTTTCATAAGTGTAAGTGGTGAAAAAAAGGAGAATCTGCTAAATATTATTATTTATGCTTCCGTTAACTTTCCCCTTAATGACGGATAAGAAGCTAACTTCACCATCGTCGATTTCACTGCTCCCCCCCCCATCCAGACCACGTTAGACCAGGTCCAGATCTAAGCCCACTGTATTTAAACTTGTCAAATCTGGACTAGTTTACCAAGGAGACTCTAGAGATTGATTAAAACACAGTTTCACGTCTGTGAATCTTTTATTCTATTTGTGGAAAACGAAAAAAAACGCACTTTCACCGTATTTCCCCATCCAGACCACATCAGACGTTTCCAGTTTTCACTAATAGAATAAAGGTTTCTCAAATCTGAAACTGTGTTTTAATCAATCTCTAGAGTCTCCTTGGTAAACTAGTCCAGATTTGACAAGTCTAAATATAGTGGCCTTTGATCTGGACTTGCTCTGATGTGGTCTGGATGGCGTAACATCAGTGAAATCGCCCTTTTATCTATTTTCATAAGCAATATAAAGGTTTCACGAATCTGACATTGGGTTTAAACAGCGTTAAGGCTTTCGCTACTATGTCTAACACTCTTTCATGAGTGTAAGTGATGAAAAACAGAGAATCAGCCGCTAAATATCTTTATTTATGTTTCCCTTAACATTCCCCTTAACCCCGAATCAGAAGCTAACTTCAGCATCGTTATCAATTCTCCATTTACTTAATAAGTATCTGGTATTTTTTTCTTGCTGTTTTTATGTCTTTGTAAAGCACGCTGTAACTTGTTTCTGAAAAGTGCTACATCAATAAAGTTATTATTATCATCTTTAGGTAGCTGTTCATGTTAACTTAATGACGCAACAGCCAGTAAAGGAAAGAAATACGTCTGCTGTCACCAGTATAACCAGCCAGACAAGTTAGTGAGTACAGATATATTTGTCAGGAGTAAAACCAATGTAAAGCAGAGAAAAACGAGCTGTGAGTTAGTGTCAAAAACAGGATATCGAATATTTCTCTGTCGTCGATGGGGTCGTGGACGTCTTCATCCTCATCGGACGCTGTCAGCAGTCTCTCCCCGGACCGCTGGAAAATCACAGGGTTTGCGTTCTCCAAACGGGTTCCCCCAGACATTTAGACGGTGTTTCAGTCCAAGGTAAACTGTAAATACCTCTTTCTGAACCTGTGATGCTAGCGTTGAACACACTGCGCAACCTGTTTGCAGCAAACCAACACAAACACTTCCGGGAATAACGGAAAGCGAGAGAGCCCAACAAGTAGGGAAATAATCTTAAAGTGACAGTACACCCAAAAAGTTCCACCTCTAAATACAAAAGACGGTTTTCTATTTAAGAAGTTCTAACTACAACTGCTCACAAGTGACAATAAGGTGAATTATTGTGTGAAACTCTGTCCTTTTATTTAGAGAGACAATCATCCTCCAATTTTTTGAGCCATAGCTTGAAATATGTGACCCGTGTCTTGTTCTGTGTCTCTTCAAATCACGTTCACATTCTTTTACCTTTTTGTATCTTTGTTTTCATTAGTGGTGAAAAGTACGTTTACTTAAATGCTATACTTAAGTACAATTTCGAAGTACTACTGATGCTACTTTATACTTCCACTCTACTACATTTCAGAGGGAATATTGTACTTTCTACTACATTTATTTGACAGCTTGAGATACTTTTCAGATGAAGATTTGACACAGTGGATAATATAACAAGCTTTTAAAGTACAATAAAGATGAAACCAGTGGTTTCCAACCTTTTTGGCTTTTGATGTCTTACAAAAAGCAGTGTGTAGTCGGGGTCACATTTCAGATGTCTATGAGTTGTTAACAGCTCCACCAAATAGTGATTTTTCCCTCTAAACTTCTCACATGCTTTCATTTCAATAAATGTTTTAATGATCCAATATTACACCAAAAATCAAAGATTAGAGAAAAAGTCCAAAAAATGAAAACAGATTTGTGTATCAGAACTTTGTTTTTTCTTGTTTCCTCTCCCATTAATCATCTCACGACCCCTCAGATTTATCTGGTGACGCTTTGGAGGGGCCCGACCCCTAGGTTGGGAACCACTGGACTAAACTAGCTAACTGTATATAAAGTAG
Organism: Thunnus thynnus; assembly: GCF_963924715.1. Lineage (NCBI taxonomy): Eukaryota > Metazoa > Chordata > Actinopteri > Scombriformes > Scombridae > Thunnus > Thunnus thynnus. The sequence continues at coordinate 26,055,572 of NC_089530.1, forward strand.
TTGAAACTAGCTCCACCTCCAGCAGCTACAACAGTAACATGCTGCTCTAACACTGATGCTTCACCATTAATAATCTAATGATGTCATATATAATAATATATCAGTCAGAGGGACCAAACCACTACTTTTACTGCAATACTTTAACTACATTTGCTGCTAATATTTTTACTTAAGTAGGATTTTTCATGCAGGCCTTGTATTTGTAATGGAGTATTTTTACGTTTTATTTTATTAGTACTTTTATTTAAGCAAAGGACTTGAATACTTCTTCCACCACTGGTTTTCAAATGGCTTTCCTTTATGTGTTTACACGTTAAGTATTAATAAAATATTTTCTTGGAATAAGTTGTATTGTTGTTTGAGGTGAAATATTCCTTTACTGGCTGATCATGACTCCTCCTTTGTCCAACAGATGGCAGAAATGGTCTATTTTACCTCAACAACAGCAACACCATTCAAAGTTTATTACACTGCCAAAGGACAAAATTATCTCCAGGAGTTTTGGTTAAGAATAATCTATCTGTTAACCTGTAATTTTGTGATTAATTCAGTTATCTCAACACCATGGCTGTATGTGATGAAAATGCTCAGTTTGTTTTGTAATTGACCAAACAAAAAAACAGAATAGTTTGTTAAGTTTTGTGCACACCAGTCTTAGTCAGACTTCTCAGATCTAACTTACAACTCCTTCTTTTAACCACAAACACAAACCACCCTGTAGCACTTAACAGGGAAAGGACCTTTCTGGGTAATAGACACAGAGAAAAGTATGATGATGAAATTAGGGCTGAGTAACAGATCGTGGCGTCAGTAAGCTGAGACGATCACCTTGTTATAAAGAAACCAACATATGCCTGAAATCAGTGAATGCCTTCTGAGCCAGTTAGTGGTGTAAAGGACAGAATGAGAGAAAACACTCTCCATTACTGTCTCCCCTGCCGGTGATTTGTCTGCTACTAAACAAGTGAAAGCTGATAGGTGGATTAGATAAACACTTTTTTGAATTGAGACATCTCCCACTAGCTTTCAGTATAACTTATACTATTTAATTCAAACTTAATGTTTTTTCCTATAGACAATAAATACTGTCCCGAGTGTCACGTTTCAGCTTTAAAAAAAACAGTCTGATTAAGAGAAACCCTCAGTGGACAAATGGCAGGAATACTTGTATGTCTCTCACCTGTAATACAGTGATGAGATCATCACCAGCAGAGCCTGCGGCCACATCCCAAATGCTGATTTCATCAAGACAGAATCTTAATGAGCTGCTGAAGTCAGTGGAAATGCAGGAGACTGATCAATATGATTTCAACATATGTTCACCTTTTCAAAAAAAAAAAAAAAAAAAAAAAAGTGCATATAATGAGGCTGAATATAGCTGCTGACACCTACATGACATTTTGTAATATAAATGTCATGCAGAAGGGCAGCAGCAGAGGAAAAGGGTGAAATATTTGTCTAATTGTGACAATTTGGATGAACAGATAACAAACTTTTAGATAATTTTATGAAAGATGGATTCTATGGAAACAGTCTCTCTAATAATTGGCTGACTTCACTAAACACGTCAGATTTGTTTGAGCAAGAATGATGTTTCCCTCTCCTTAGTTTGGTTTCTTGAAGAATTACAGTTATTATTATTAATGTGTAGCCATTGGTAGCATTAATATAACATTATTCTCCTGATACTTCCCAACAGACACACCATTTCATACCTATGTCACACATATCTTTGATATTAAATTCTTCCAGAGCTTCATTAATAAGGAAATCTATAAATCACATAACGTGGTACAACAGTCATTATACCTGATCCTAACAACTTTATCATTTTGTGATGAAAACTTTGCAGTTTGCAGCCAGAATGTCCCCGTCAAGCTGAAAGAGGAGAGTTAAAAACCTCAGATTAATGCTGTGCACTACCAGAATGACAAATGCGACTTTGCTGCTGTAGGCTGTCGAGAATCTCGATGAGCTTTTAGTTTGACATGGCATCCTGTGGAAAAAAAAAAACAAAAAAACAACAATCCCACGTTCTGTTTGACGTCTAAACATTTCCGGAAAATGAGCACTGTTTGTGGCTAGTTAACAGTCAGAGTGGTACAACCTCAGCCTCTCTGCATTTAAACTGGTCTTTTTAAAATTCCTAACAATACCAGTGGAAGCAATGGGGCTGACTACATATGTGGTGAAAATGAGACTGTCCCGCAGCTGTTGTGCACTGTGTGTAATAGATGATTAATTCTAGTTTGTTCTTAGTGTTTCAGTACACAGTGGGTCCCATATTTACACGGAACCAGATCTTAATCTTCGACTAGTTTGGTGTTGATGGGCCCAGAGCAGCACACCTGATGCGCATATAATGAGACCGCAAAGCTGTTGACGACAACAAGACAACTTGTAATATAAATTGCATACAAAAGGGCATCAATATTCAGAAAACAGGGTCAGTCAGGTGTTTCAAACAAAAGTGTTTGATGAATTGTTGAATACCTTTCCAATTTTGCAACTGTGAGGCCTGCCTCCGACAATTTTTGTAACTTTTCAAACACTCTGAAAGCGTTTCCGCTTCATGTAACGACTGGCCAGGTGTGCAGAGGTGAGACAGAGTAGGCAGAGTTTGAACCTCTTTCTCAAGCTCTCGTCACACAACTATAATCCATCACTTTTTGTATGTTCAAATAAGTGCAACACCATGAATGCCTTTGAGGAAAGAATGTCTAAAAGTTTGTACCATTATGAACACTATGTATAATGGCAGGCCTTCACTCTGGCTTTGTGTGGCCGTTCAAACAGCTGTAGACACTTTTGCCTTTAGACTTAGTCAGAGAACACACTGTATGAACTAGTATGAAGGCCGGGATATGCTTGAAACAATCACAACAAGTTAGACCATTGCAAGAAAGTTAAAAACAACTAATTTTAATGTATCACGTACATTTCCGGATCTGTGTTTTTACTCTGGGGCTCTACTACAAAAAAACCTCCTTATTTATCTTATACTGGCTCATTATGCAGCCTCTCAGTTCAGTCTCTAAGGCCCCCCACCAATGAGCCCACTCTGTTCTGATTGGCCAGCTCCTGAAAGCCACATCTATGTAAACAAACAACAGTAGTCAGATTTTCTTTCTTTTCTCGTTCTTTACTTGAAATGGAAACTTCTCAAATGCATCCGAACATGTTGGAGCCTGAATCCGATCCAAAATAAGCAAGTGGACGATGTGAACAACCTTAGCAACAAAAGCTACAGAACAGACGGCGATTTGTGGGCATGCTCGAAAATCTGATGTCATCATGAGGAGGAAGTAGAGGTAATATTGTAAGTTTAACATAAACAGGGGGCATCATAACAGTATAAAATTAACAGAAAATCACAAAAAAGCATGATATATCCCATTTAAAACCTAAAAAGTTTCCCCCAGGTTATCTCAAAACACTGCAATTACACTAGAATCTAAGCATTACTGCTTGGCATGGGTACTGTAAGTGGCAATAGCTGCTAAAATAAAGTGCAAAAGGCACCTTCCTCTTATGTATCTTATGCACCCCAAAGTGCCTTCCAAATAATTAATCTGATAAGCAAAATTACCTCTCTGATCATCCCAGGTGTCCTCTGCTTAGCTCAAGCGCTAATCTGGTCTTCAGGAGCTAATTGGTAAAACTGGCTGCTGTCTTTTGGTCTCTTTTGGCACATGTTTGCTTCTTTCTGTGATGTGTTGAGACCACAGCAAATCAATTACGGGACACACCGGTTGGCCATCACAACAACAACACACACAACACACAACCATAATCACAGAGAACTGTAGGTTTTAGGCCCTTATTAATATTTAGATGATCAGAATGAAAGGGCTCCGGGCTCCTGAGGAACAGAGAACCACAACTGTAATGTTTTTGGTGCTTTAATAAAGTGGAGAGATACTCTCCAGAGATACTCAAGTGAAGCAAGACGAGGACAAAACTCACACACGGCCCGCTGCATACATAGCTCCGAGGCAATGATATAGAAATAAATGTCTTGATTTTATAACAGCATTTTTTTCAGATTTTTAATGTTCTAATGTGATAAACATGCAGGCTGACAGCTGACCAATAATTCATTAAGTAATATATTTTAAACTGACAGGTTTAGATTGTTTAAGATTTCTTCCTTCTGTATAATTAAGCCTACAGAGACGACAGCCTTTTATTATCCTATAGCTTACGGCCACAGGAGAAGCACATAGAATGTATTATACATATTGTATTTTGTTAGCGGGTTTGTTGCTCCACAGAGCCTCTGTGTCTTCCAAGAAAGAGAGATTCTCTCCATCATTTATGATTTACTGAATGAAAAATACAGTCGCAAGGTCAAAATTATACCGAAGGCGGAGATAAACAAAGGTTTTTTTTTTCAAAGCCACAGCGAGGAATACCAGCTGAATAATGACAGTGAAGTTTAGAATGTAAATATAAACCAGTATATAGTCTCTGTTCACACAGAGGACGAGCTGCTGACCATCATTTGTGATTCATGTAATTAAACACGCATCTTCAGCTGCAAGGTCAGCTCAAACACTGTCTTAGAAAATACAAAGACAATGTGCAATGATGTGGTGTCCAACAACATCCTCTATTTAAATAGTCTGTAGGGTTTATCAGTAGAATAAGACAGGATCAGGTAGGATGCTTACTGATTTTAAAAACAGTGGAAAAGCACATTCTCCATCATGGCATACAGGCAAAGTGCGGCAGGTTTTGAGGCCAATTTAACATAGTGGCCAAACCGTGGCATTACAACTCCAGGTCCGACAGGGTCCCAGCATTTTTCCTGCACGCAATCATTAGAAAACAAGCGGCTGTAAAATGGTGGATGAATTTTTTGAGCTTCACAACCCCTGTGAAACGACTTGTTTCATTATCAGAATTAGATCCATTTGTTCCGATAACATTTGGAAAGTCTAGAAGAGCCGCATGATTGAATTATTTTAACCCCATTCAAATTAGCGGAGGACTAAACCAAAAGTCAGCCGTCTCGGCCAGTGGAAGTCTCTAGTGAGCATGCTCTATGGGTGCTGGGGCCCATAGAGCGTGTTCTCTTTATACATCCATGCAATTGAAACAACACAAGTCACTTCCTGCCTTTTTCCTATAGTCTATTAGCCTACAACACCACATTATGGTCTAATGTAGAACAGAACAATTAATAACTGAATACAACACCTTCCTCACATGCTCTGTTCAGTAAAGGCAAAAATACATTTTAAATACACAATTTCATGTCAGATGACATATTTCTCTTTCTCTGATGAGAAGAAGGTAAGATACGCTACAAGTGAACAAGAAACATTAGTTTGTTAAAGGAACATGTTAAAATATTATTTACAGAAAACTTTTCTGAATTCAGGCAATAAATATAGTGAATTGTTGCAGTTAAGAATAATAACCATGTTTTGTATAATTGCATTGCATCAGAAACATTCACATTTCAGAAGTTTGTCTAGTTTCCTACTTATATGCACATTCAGAAACACTGAAACAGCCAAGAAGAGACAGTTCAATAGGGAGAGACCAGTTGGAAGTGCATCACAAAATGTATTGATGTGAGCAACAGAAAGATTTTTGGCAATTAGACTCCATCAATGTGAAGCATCTTCATGAAAGTGTAGGCCCATATGAAGTCTATATGATGGTGGTGGTGGATTGGAGGCAGCAGGTGGTTGATGGAAACCTTTGTGGGTGAGTGTCCCTGGGTTTGATGAAGGTCATAGTGGTGATGGGAAGGAGGTGGGGGTGCACAAGGCTGAAAGACAGAATAGCAGTATTGCAGCAATATTTAAAGAATGGCATCTTGGGACTTACTGACCTTGGCTCGAGGAACGTGAATAAAGTGATTTTGACAGCGTGGGAAAAGCAGTAGTAGTAACAGGAGGAAATAGCAGACATTCACTCATAGTGGAATAAATGGGACATTTACAAACAAATTTAGCTTGGGGAAAAGTTTCCAGTCCAATCAAATTTAGCTAGAGCAAGCACCCAATACTATGTTTGTCATATAAATTGCCAAATTGTCTAACACACGGTCTAAAACTGTCTCCATAACAAACCTGTGTTTTTATCTGCCAGTTGGTCTGGCATCATGTGAACCTGATTGAAGTGTAAATGTTGTGTGCTGTAAGATTGCTCAAGGAAAAAAAAACAAAAATCTATTCGTAACTAAATTACATATGTAACAGTCTCTGTGTAAAGCTGCTGTGGAATTTTTCAGGCAAGTTTTTGCAGAGAAATAATCAGTTGAACGATTAGTCATTACCATTAATTGCCTAAAAGTGTTTCAAGGGTATAAATTAGCTCCCAATTTGTAAACGTTGCTCCAGCATTTTGCGTGCCTCATTTAACTTCAACCAGCGTTCATTTTGCTCAGAGACAAAACACCACTACGCAACTGTTTTTCATCTGGTGCTTTTAGTATTCTGAATGAGCTCAGCTCTCCAGTGTGGGTTTGATGGCACTTTGCAGTGGGAAGGGGTTTCCTCCCTGAGTGAGTGTTAATTAATAATGTCATTATTTTTCTTCAGGAGAGGAGCAGCACTATCTGGAGGGACACACAGAGACTAACAGAAAGAGAGGTGAAAACATCGAGATGAAACAGGTTGTTCATTTAGGCAGAGTCACTTGTCATCTCTCATCATGGTTGGGGCTGTAATCACTCACTCTCTTCTTGGCGTCGCTGAATGTCAAGAGAGCTGATGAGACCCACTTCAGTTCAGTCACACGGGGAGGTAAGTCAGCTTCAGATAAGAAACATATCAGTCTCAGTTCAGAAACAAAAGAAAATAAATTAACTTCAGGTCAGAAACACTAAGTATAGATTAGCTTCAGTTCAGAAACAGAAAGTAAGTGAAAAAATTCTTTGACTGTCCTGGAAACCTGAAGCTTATCTTGTGTGTATAGACCGAAAAAACAGCACACTCAGACATAACCTACATTCACCTGGACCTGGGCTATTTAATTATATCTTCAACAGGAATACAGAAAGTATTTCCTCTGCTGACATTTCACACTGTTACTGAGATGGTGAGAACACTCTCTGTAACAGCTTTGTATTACTGACACATCTCGTAATTGAGCTGTTATACTTAAAAGAGACTCCTCACCATGCCCGGATTGAGCCTCAGGACCGGTGGGCCAATTCCCGCTAGCCGACCTGATTCATCTCCTGATTGGCCTGAGCTGTCAGGCCAGTGTCAAAATACAAAATTATTAAGGTAAATCACGGCAAAAACATGGTGAAATTGCCAAAAATCAGCGATATGTTTGCAAAAAAGACACAAGGTCACAAACACTAGCCCACGACAGGTGTGTATACACTGTAGCACATAAGCTAAATTGCTTGGATAATCAATGCATTTCCAAAGGCTGTATTATGCTAACTAATTAGCATCGCAATTAGCAGCATCACTTATGTTAACGTTAGCTAACAAGCCATGGGAAATAACTGTTGCACATACCTTTTACATATGTTTTAACAGTTACAAACTGAACATAATTGCGATCTGAAGGAGTAACTTATAAGTATTTGGTGTATGAACAGTAAAATTACATCCCATGCACAGAACATGCACAACCAGAGTAGCCTAAGCTACAAACTATGTTCAAAAAAGCATATTTCAATGGGAAAAGTGGCACCTTTTGTCTTCACTCATACATTATTTTCTTATTTCATAGAAGAGCTTCTTGTGTTTGCCGTTCAGGCCTTGATTGCCTGCTGTTGCTGTGTTGCTGACTCAACTATTATTCTGATTGTAGCTTAATATGATGATTTCAGTCAGTTTAATTCTGTAGTTGTGGTGTTATGCTACTGTGACTGGGAGATGAAATGAGAGCACCTTTGTGATGCGCTTTGAAGATTTAGCTGTGCGGAAACATGCAGATTTATGTCTGGATTGTCATTTGTGTTTGTTTGTGTGGATCTGGACTGGAGTCCTCCTATTGAGTACACCTGGTCTATGAGGTAGCCTGGGTAGGTGTGAAATTCCCGGCCTGAATTTTTGTCCCAGTCCAGCCCTGCTCCTCACAGTTTGTTTGAATTTGAAAATCTCTACATGAGATACCATTAATGATGAGGAAGAAACTTTCTAAAACTCTGAAAGTGTGCTTATGGTTCCTCATTTTGTGTCTCCTACAGGCAGCTTCATCTTCACACCAAGGCGGTATTGAGCTTGACACTCACCAACGTCATGGGGCTGGAACGCAGGTCTTCCAGTTGATTAGCAGCCTCCCTCTTCACAGCTTCATTCTCAGTTTATTTATTATTGACAGTCACACAGACACTCTGGCCGCCGGCTATCTCCACATAGGAGCTCCTATCAGGAGAGCAGTGTTTTCTGGCTCCTCATTGTGCTGAGGGGAAATGAGCCTTCACAAAGGGATGAGCAACATGACAGCTCACTGATAGCAACATGTAATATTTTATTGGCACAGATGTCTGCTCTCCACACTGGCAACGTTATCCATCAATCACAGATGCATATATGCACACACACATACATGCTCACACAAATACACACACACACTCAACCCGGTGACAGTGTTATGTGATATTCTCTGTTGTTGACTCTTGGCAGAGGGAGTTGTGAGGGGGTTTTATCTCACGCATTGATGCAGTTTTCCCATGTATGGTTCTATGGTATTTATTTGTCACTGTTTCTGATTTCTCAGCAGCAGATTTATCATTTTAAGACCATGTTAAAGGATAAGAATGGACATTTTCTATATTTTTCTTATTGTGAACAAATCTCATGTGCAGAGACAAACCAACAATGAATTTATCTTCCAAGTACTGTTTGTGTATCCAAAGTCTGATATATCTTATTCCTCTGTGTTGTAGACTTCCGTTGTTCAAAAACTATTAAAAACAATGAGTCACACCGCTGCACTGGGTGACATGTTCCTTCCCTGAAGAGAGCGGTTACTGGAACTTGTCTGTAAATGTCTCCAAAGAGTAAAAACAGTGAAAGATAGAAAACTTCAGAAGGAGCATGTCCACCCAAGAAAAACAGCACAATAGGTTGTAATGTCAGTCGGCCATAAACGACCTGTATGTGACAGATGCCACTCAGGTGGTAGGTTGGATCGATGGTTTAACTTGCAGTAAGTGGACTTTGCTTTCCCATTTCCAACTGCAAGTGTCACATTTTCAACCACAAGTTGAGACAGTTTTTTAAAAAACCATAACTAGTGATCATTTTAATCCAAACCATGATCTTTCCCCAAACCTAACCAGACCTTAATCACATCATTAAAAAAAAAAAAAACGCAGACAAATGATGTTGTCCTGCCGATTACTGCCGATCAGGGTGCCAGATTAGAAAAGTCACATGGTCAAACAACATATTTGGTCGTTTAATTTGGAGGGCTTGACACACACAATACTTGTAAGTAGGATGAGTTCATCGTTGGTTTGGCTCTGCACATAAGATTTGTTACCTTGTGAGGCAGCTGGACCTGCGAGATAACGACATCACGAGATCACATGAGAATCCATCTTGTCAGGCTTCAAGTTATCCACTTGTGTCCGGACCACTGGTGGTGTGGGCCGATCAGCGTCGTGAATCCAGCTGCCTTGCAAGGTAAGATGGGGATAGATTGTGATGGACAGATGTTTCATCCAATCACTTACCAAGTTTTTTTTTTTTTTTTGGAAAGTGCCCGTCCTTTTCCAAACAGTTTCCATGGACGACTTCAGGTTATAAGATTTGTTGACAATAATTAAAATATAGAACATTTCCAGCCTTACCCTTTAGCATGGTTTTATTCAAACATGTAGCCTACAATAAAATAATGACAAAACAATGGATGACACACAGTAGGAATGAAGTGCAACATTCTTCAGTTACGTACTTAGTTCACATAGTTTTAGTTTATCCAACTGTACAAACTAAATTAACCTAAACATAGTTGGATGATTTACTCTGTTAACCTATTTTTGATTGTTCTTACACTGTTATATTCAAACAAAAATGTTTAGAGATCTAGGTTTATAGATCCTTTTTTTGTATTCAGGTATTCCTATCTTCCATTTACTTTTAGGATTCTGGTGTTGTTGCCTTAAACCATAAATCATTTCTGTTTTCATGCAATCAATACTTTTCAATTTAAACATCTGTTAAAATGAGAAATGTAAAAAAGAACGCTCTGTGATCCGAGGGACATTTTAAAATGTTCGGTGTAACAGTCTTGACAACATATCCTATGTATAAAATGAAAAATATAAAAAGTAAAAATTCAAATAAAGAGCTGAAGAGAAGAGAAAATCTTTTTTTTTTTTTCAAACTATCCTGCATGGTATACCCAAGAAGTCCAGAATCTATAATAGCTCATTACATTCCCAACACGCTTTGTGAGGTCTGATAACTCTTCTGAAGTTTGGTGTGGGCTGAATCCTTGGAGGTCATACATTTCCAAACATAGCCGTATCAGTTAATGTCCAAATTCACACTGGTAAAGAACACAGGATGAGTTGCTTTTATTTTTCTGTGGAAATATTTCAGATGTTGGAGAGATATATCAATGCTTTGACTTTCCTCCCATTGCTCTATTCCCTTGTGATTTTTTTTTTCTCAAGATTAACCGCTAAACATTTTGACTGCTCTCATGTGTGGGATTCACACAACAGAAAATATCTGCTTTTGGAAGATTGTAAAATAGATGCTTTTTGATGTCTGTCATTCTTTCTGCAGTTACATTTCAGAGCCCTTTGCTTCGGCTAGACTTTTGATTTCTCCCTGCAGGGCATTTTGGTTAGTTTCACATTGTAAAACCTCTAAAAAAAAAAAAAAAGACCCTGTGACTCCAAGGAATTATCTTTTAAAAGCCATAACTGTAGAGCCTTCGAACGGTCACCTCCTCTCATATCTCTCAGTATGAAGGAAATGTGAAAAAACAGACCGCCTGGTGGTGAAAAAGCCTCACGTTGAATGGTGAGGATATCAGTTCAAACCCTGATCCTAGCAAACATTCAGACTTTAAAGCCAATATGTGTAGAGTTTTTATGTGGCTCTAGCATCTGTCAAATAGCATCTTTCAAGTTTTTGTTTTCAGAAAAAGGTAGAAAAAAAACAATTACTTTTCTCAAGAAGAAGACGTAACAGTATGTTCTGACTGAGAGGAAGGTTGCAGGGAGTCTGTTGATTTCATAAAAGCATAAAAACAACATGATCACAAAAACAGGCTGACTACTGGCTGATCATAAAAACAATAACTTTTATTTTTATAGCACCTTTTAAAAACAGAGTTCACAGAGTGCTTTGGCAGACAAAGCAAAAGTAGAATATTCAGAAGACAATATAACATCAGAAAGCCAAAAAGTAAGGCCAAATAAAAGGAAGACAAAATTAATATACAGTTAAGATAAAGTTAAAATAAGATGCAAAAACACAGTAGAGAGAAGACAGAAGGATGATGAAAGATAAAGACGTTAAAAGAGATAAAAGTTAAAAAATGTAAATCTAAATAAATACAAATAAAAATAATAAAAGCAATAAAAAGCCACATAAAAGTAAGTCTATAAAAATGGGATGTAAGAAGTGATTTAAAAGAAGTCACTGATTATCTCCTCAGGCAGGTTGTTTCAAAGCCGAGGGGCCCTGACGGTTAAAGCACGGTAACCTTTAGATTTAAGCCTCGACTTTGGAACGGTCAGAGGGGCCCACCTGAGGATCTAAGACTGCGAATTGGCTCATATGGGGTCAACATTTCTATTATGTAGCTTAGATGAGCTTTTAAAGTGATCGGTAAAATCTTAAGATCAATTCTAAATTGAACAGGGAGGCAGTGGAGAGACGCCAGGATTGGGGTGATGTGATGTCGTCTGTTAAAACCAGTAAGAAGTAAGCCGAGCTGCTGCATTCTGAGCTAGTTGGAGGTGAGAGAGTGACTTTTGGTTTATGCCAGAAAGGAGGAAGTTACAGTAGTCAAGTCTAGAGAAAATAAGTGCATGAATTACCTTTTCCAGGTGAGAGTATGAGAGCACTGGTTTAATTCTGGAGATGGTTCTTATTTGAAGGATTCAGGACTGGAAAACTATTTTGATCTGTGTTTCAAAGCGTAAAACTGAATCAAACAGTACTCCCAAAGCTCTGGCAGCAGGCTTCACATTAGCAGACAAGGGACCAAGGCCACTCTCAATGAGACTGATTGGGTTTGGGGGACTGAACAATATGATTTCTGATTTTGGGTTACATCACTGAGACAATCTACAGCAGCAGATAGGCTTTTTTCTCAGGGGAAAGTATGACTGTGAGTCATTTGCGTAGCAATGAAAAGAGACATTGTGACGTTGGATGATTTGGCCAAGTGGAAGCATTTCAATAGAAAATAAAAAATGGACCTAAAATTGAACCTTGCGGTACACCACAGGTAATGTGAGTTGTAGAAGACGAGTCACCAATGGTGACTGAAGAGGTTCTTTCTAAAAGGTAAGAATAAAAACCAACTAAGTGCAGTGTCTCTGATGCTAACCCAGGTTTAAAGACAGCCAGTTAAAATGGCATGATCTACTTTGTCAAAAGCTGCACTAGTCTAAAAGAATTAAAATTGCGCTCTCCCCCCCCCCCCCCCCCCCCCCCCCGTCGGCTGCTAAAAGGGGGTCATTGGTTTTCTTGAGGAGGGCGCTTTCTATGCTATGTAAAGCTCTAAAAGCTGACTGAAACTTCTCAAAGATGTTATTATGACACATAAAAGCTAAAAGTTGGGTTGAAGCCACTTTTTCTAAAACTTTTGATAAATGTAAGAATGACGATGATGAATGTACCCGCTGTCTGCGGAGTGACAAGAGAGAAACAGAGAGAGAGAGAGAGAGAGGGGTTCAGAGGCAGAGTTCAGTATTAAAGGATTATAACTTTGTGGTAGAGTAGGTACAGACAGTGACACATGAGGGTGTAGAGGTAGAAAGGATTTCATATTGATTTAACCTCGCACACCAACACAAAGATAGCTAAATACGAACGCTTTCCATCACCAATGTTTCACCAACAACAAATTAAACCTTGATTTGTTTAAATCCACATTTTAATTCATATTTTGTCCTCTCATAGTGATTCAATCGTGACTCATCAGCTTAATTGTGACCTCATATCTGCTTGAAAAATCGCAGCCAAACAACCCACCACTTATTTATCAAATGATAAGCTTTTTGACAAATTTTAGTCCGCATCTAAGATCCAGCAAAACCACACTGGCTGGGCTGACAAATTATCTTTTGGTTACTGATGACTCAGACCTGCGCTCCTGGTGCTCCGTCAATAGTAATGATCATTTTTAGGTTTTCACATAAATCAGCCTCTTGTGGACATGTGAGCAAATTAGTCAAGTCAGTTTATTTATAAAAGCACATTTAAAAACAACAAATGTTGACCAAAGTGCTTAACAGAGAGATGACAATAAAATAAAATCACATATGAAGAACAGAATAAATAACATTTAGATAAAATCATAAAAACACAGCAGCATTGCACAGAGAACAAATAATAAAAATAATAAAAGCAGAGCGTGACCAGTCATGTCTTCATAATGACTTTTAAAAGGCTAAAGAAAAGAGATGAGTCTTAAGATGGGTTTTAAAGATATCATTTGAAGGGGAGGGTGTAATAATGAGAGGAAAACTGTTCCACAGTTCAGGGCCAACAAAGGAAAATACCTGATCGCCTCTGGATTTAAAGTGGGAATGTGGAATGAAGCAGATCTGAGGGGTCCAGTGTTAGAACAGGGTGTGAGGATTTTAGAAAGATAAGCTGGTGCCAGTCCATGAAGTGCTTTAAAAAAATATTACTGTTCTGTCTCAGAAGCAAACACAGAAGTGAAGTGATGATGTTACCACGTCGAAAAACCTCTCAGAGTGTAAAGTGTCAGACTTTAACACTGGTCACTGTTGTTTTTTTTTTAACCATCTTTTGATAACGTCAAACAAACGGATTTAGTTGAATAGTTAATTGTTTTCTTGTTTAAGCTATCCACATATGAAATACCTTTTGGTGTCTTTCTATGTTCAGATCTCTTCTGTAGAAATATGTTATCACTTGGTGATATAATCCACAAACAAAGCACTGTCTCCCATGAATTACATTCAAATACAGCTAGTTCTGGATGAAACATACTGCAACCAAGATTATGTGTTAAGTGTTGTTCTATTTCTGTTTTGTCAAGTTAATTCAAAGGAATAGTTCATGTCATTTATTTATATATTTATATAGTTCAACATCACAAATTCACAAATCACAAATTTGCCTCAAGGGGCTTTAAACCCCCCCAAAAAATCACCTTAAATGGGGAAAAAATGGAAGAAACCTCAGGAAGAACAACAGAGGAGGGATCCCTCTTCATGGATGGACAGACATGCAATAGATGTTATGTGTACAGAACAGACCAAGAAAGCTAAATTACAGTATGGAAGAACAATTCATAACATAAGATTTTGGAAAATTTGCATCTTTGCCGAGAAGTATGAGAAGATTGATACCAATTTCATGTTTGTATACTACTTATGAATCTAGAGCTAGACTGGAACCTGGCCTCCAGTCGACAAGACCTGAGGAAGGGAATTCAAATGAAAATCATTTTTACATTTAGGTCGCCTTAAAAAAGTCTTGTTCAGCGTTTGGTTGTACTAAAAGACCCTCTACCCAGATAGCAAAATTTCTGTGGCCCAGATCCGGGTTCACAACCAACACTTTTGGCACTTTCATCCGACCCACATACCGTGTTCCCAGATCTGGGCCACAAGCAAACCATAGCAATGCCATATGTCAACCAAGAACAAACCAGATAAACCAGAACTGGCCCACATCCAGCGCGAGCATCTTTACCTTAAAAGGCCCACATTTGATTTGGGATATTTGGGCCTTATTTGCTATTTTACATGTGGACCATTTCAGGCTCATATCCATTTTGTCAGTGCCAGACGTCACGGTGACTACGGCCATTATTCTTTACAGTCTCTGTTTTAACTGTAAAGTGTTTATAAATATTGACTTCATATAGTGTTTTACATTTTGGAGCAGTGCTCTTTAGAAATGAATGTATTTCCTGCGAGGCTACTGGAGGGATAATCAGCTCTGTTTTTTCTTGTGTGTACTCTTCTTGACCTTGTCTGTCTCATTATGTCAAGAAATACAAGAACACACAGGCTTTGTTCTAATGAATTTATTATAGCAGCCTTACATCAAGACAGAGAATCACTTTGTTGTTTTGAAGCCGCCAGCGGAGGTTGATTTCAACAAGAGAGAACAACAACCTTGGCAAATAAAACATTGATGCTACATTGTTTGTGTTTGTGTGTGTGTTTTGATGTTTGTGCACATGTGCAGGTAGGCTCCATGATGTTAGGTCGTGTATATGTAATTCTACATATGTTGTATCTTTTCTGGATGCGATAACATGTTTTTAACGGCACATTCTCAACTATCATTAAAAGAATAATAATTTGGTCATCATGTGATTCGACACAACAGGGATTCAACCTACACCCGGTCCATAAAAGTTTCACAAGTACTGTTTCAAACCCCTCTGGTGTCTGTTAGGTCTTCACACAGAAAAACCATGGAGAGATGCATTTCCTGCAGCAGCAGTGACAGCAGTATGTATTATTGGCATAAACACAAGAAGAGTTATTCAGCACGAGCAACGATATTCAGAAAGGATCAGACAAGGTCACAATATTAATTCTAAACAGGTTTTGAGTATATAATGCATTCATATTGTAAAAGTAAATGAATTACTCAATTTTTCAGTGTGCTGTTGATGCACACTGTGGTCCCACGATGCAATTCATTTTATTTCAGTCCTGAACTTTTCTGTCCCATGAGAAAATTTGGGTGTGAATAATATAAACACAACACACAATACAAAGGAGTAACTGTAATTAATGATTATTATGGCAAAAACATTGCAAAATTAAATTGTATATCATTTTTATTTATAAAACAGAAAGATGAGAACTCCCGCAACACTTGTAGTATGAGGAACAACTTTATTAGTTGACCGACGCGTTTCGGCTTGTGGCCTTCATCAGGGTCATCATAAAACACATTACAAACACCATTTAAATAAAGTAAGTTGGGTATGAAAAAAGGTAAAAAAAAAAAAAAAAAGTATAAAAGACAACCAATCATATACAAATAGACACATATCAGCTGATGGGACATCTACAAAGATGGGTTGGATATATGGTCAATGTGGTTTCAGGCCAATCGTTGTCAAAGAAGGGACATGGGTGACACTATATTTGGTCCCTTAACTAGAAAGGTGCAACTAGGGGGTGGTACTTGGGTTCATCCAAAAACGTGCCTATTAGATATGGCATACAGGCTTTGTAAAGTGCTTTATATAGAGGGTCCTTTTACCTTTTTTCATACCCAACTTACTTTATTTAAATGGTGTTTGTAATGTTTTTTATGATGACCCTGAAGGCCACAAGCCGAAACGCGTCGGTCAATTAATAAAGTTGTTCCTCATAATACAAGTGTTGCAGGAGTTCTCATCTTTCTAGACTTATTTCCCTTCTCCGTGCACCTTGGAAGTAGGTGAAGTTGTGCCAGAGACCCTCACTCTGCATTTATTCATAAAACACGGTCAGATATTTGCTTAAATGTGGGCACAAGGTGACCACACACAGCAAATGTTGTACACAATGTGACGTATCTCCACTTCTGGTGCAGACAGGAAATTAAAAGGCAAAATTACAGAGTCAGAGCACTTCCTTGTTGCTGAGAGCATAAGTTCAAATGCACAAAAAATCTGAGAGCAAGGGTAGAGATTTGAGAGCACATGTTTCACAAGTGCACAGAAGCAGCCTGAATACAAGGAGAGGGACTATTGCACAAGCAATAATACAGTATATCTGAGTGCAAGCAGAGAAAATCCACAAGCATACAGAATCAACCTGAATACAAGAGAAGGACTTAAACTGGAGCACACAACATCTGAGCAAGTGAGAGTATGTTTGAGCGCAGACAGTTTTGAGCAGGAGCAAAGCAAATCTGTACATGAGCAGGGACTATTTGAACATGAGGGCAGGGTTTTTGCAGGAAAGCATTACAAAACCTGAACATGAAATCAAGAAATCATGTTTCAAATTGAAAGACCACACTCCTGAATAAATATAGAAAATTCTAGTGTTATACTGAATACAAATATGTTATTCAGCAAAGCACAAATAGTGGGTTTTTTATGAATATTTGTTTCATACAAATATTTTAAAAATTATATGTTTTTGGGAATAAAAAAAAAGTCATATACCAGCGCACAGGTCGGTTACATCGCTATCTCAGTCTCTCTCCACTGCTCCGCTGTTACATCTATCAGCAGGTCTCAACGAGGGGAGTCACATCCACCTGCTACATGACGCACATTTCCTTATTTGGACATCACTCCCGGAGTTGGGGGTGTTCCCCAGAGATAAAGCTGAACTACTGACACACACAAAGTGCTCCCAAGGGACTCTCCATAACCTGCTGTTCCCCTTCTCCTTTCCACAAAGTTATGTTGTAAAAAATAGGCTCTGTGTTATGGGAGTATAAATAGGTAACTCAGTAGTCAGCGCAGTCGTCTATGATCTTGGAGACTCCAGTTCAAGACCTGATGTGGGTACTTCCTTCTTAAGGTAGTTTATTCATGAATATTTATTGTAACACTTTAATTTTCTAAAATTAAAAGTGTAATAAAAACAAAAACAGGATTTTTGAGCCTCTTTCCACTTTTATTAGAATACAAATACAAATAATTTTGCTGCCTCAACAAATACATTTATAAATACAAATACTGAGCCCTCTGCACATCCCTAATACTTAATACATAGTACATGTTGTATACCATAAGAAAGTAGTATGGACCAAAAATGATGAGCCTATATAACAGTATAGCACTGGTGTTTTACAATAATAAAAGTTAATCTAACAACAAACTGGTTCTGAAGTTTAAACAAGTTTAAACACCTTGGTTAATGACCAGCAGCTGTGTCTGTCTCTGCCAGTGTGTAACACTCTCTGACTCAGCCAACATTTCCCATCCTATCGTTAGAGCAGATTGGGTCTCTGTTGACCTTTTACTGTAATTATGTTCTGTCAGTGCGGCCTGTCTACTGCCCTCAGTCTAATTCATATTTGGCTCTACAGAAGGAACTGACTAACCGGTGAATTAAATCTGCAGTGATGGGCATTTTAATCGAGAGAGAAGGAGCGAGAGCAAATACAGAACAAAGATAGATATGTAAAACTAACTTCACAAAGAAAGATGTCAGTCTGTCCGTCTGAAAACAATAAGCATAGAAGCCCTGCAGCTTTCCAGGGCAGTGGAAAACTTCCAGCTGAGCACCCAACCCATTTTACTTCAAAATGAGACACAGTTACGAAGAGGCTGTTTTAAGGACAGTAGTGATGTTGCTGTGTGATCTATGAGGGGTTTTAGTTTAACGCCCTCATGCCTGGTGGAGGAGAGGCTGAGGAGAGAAGGGACAGGCCAGCACACAGGGTTTCAGAGGAAAATAACATCTGTCTGAAGGAATGGTAATTGAAGATTCTGGCTCCAAGTGTCGGGCATTTCTCAGAGCAAAACAAGTGATGAAAATTTTCAAGTAGTTACCAGTGGTAAAGTAGATGGAAAAAGCTCCACTTCATAGATTGGCTGCCATATTTTAGTCATACATAAAAATATTGTGGGAGTGAACTGTTCATTTACACTGGTCTTTGAATTTCCAGTCAATTTAGAGGCTGCCGGCATTTCAAAAGAGGAGAACTCAGCTGGAATATGTGATCAATATAGTATTACATTAAAATTCTATGAATAGTGATATCTGGGGAGCTGCAGCTGAAATCCTTCACTATTAAAAACTATTAGTCATGTGCAAATAGTGGCATTTCTGGGTCTATTGGTGGCTACAGGTATTTACTGTTATCAGCTGAAGGAAAGAGCTTACATGTGACATTATTCAGTCATTAATCTAAAACAGTACACACCGCTGCAATCACATTAAACGCTATATTTTGATCTGCATTAATATCAAAGTGAAAGAGCCAAACATTTCAGCTATTTGTTCCAAATCGATACCAAAGTTTCGGCACTTATACTAAAACATTACTTTTAAAAATACATTTATTTATTTTACCTTTTTTTACTGAACAAAACATGTTCAGTGCATCAGTGTTCAATAAAGAACTAAATAAATTATGGTCTAAAGTTAGCGAAGTCTAATGATTTACATTAATCATAGAAACCGTAAACAAGCCATGGATGCCAACTTTTCAATATTTGATACTACATAGAAAGGTATCAAGGTTAGATACCCAGTTTTACTCAACTTGCAGGGGTTTATTGTGGTTTTGGAGACTTAATTTTGCACACACATGTTTGTACTTAATTAAAAACACATTCCCAATTCTTTAACTTTAAACTTAAAGGACCAATGCGTAGGATTTAGTGGCATCTAGTGGTGAGGTTGCAGATTACAACCAACTGAATACTGATATATATATTTTTTAATCAAACATCACACGGTTGTGTTGTGTGATATGAATTACCAATAATGAAACTTAAATATTTTGAGCTAGGTTTTCAACTGACATCTCACCAAATCTCAGTGATTGCCGTGATTACAGTGATTTGCCATATCTTGATCTGTGTCCAATCAAGTTAATCTGTTCCAAAAGTCGTTCATTCCTCAACTCAGTGACATAAAAGAGGCTTGTTGGAAGACTTTTATTACATTCATTTACTCTCAAATTACACCTGATGATATTCTGTTCTAATCAATAACACTAATAATCTAAGAGATGCTTGGGATTTCTTTCATTCTCATAAATTAAATTCTCATAGATTTAAACTTTTTTTTTTTTTGGCAAATTTAAAATTTAAAAACTTTCTTAAAACTGGTTCAAGTGAATTAATGACATCTATGAACCTTCAATCCGTGCTGTAAATAGACAATACCACAGGGCATTCACCGTTGCACTACACTATATATAAACTCTTCACCATATTGTGTTTTCACTTGGCCTTCACTGCCAAATTGACATGATTCAATAGATTGTTCGGGCTGAGAGGGAGATCTCTATTAAGATAAGCCTGAGTGACTGCAGGCTTTAAGAGCTGAGCAGTCTCTCTCTGTCCAATAATGGGAAGCAGTTCAAACCGGGCTGAAGCAGGACTGGAAAGACGACGAGTACCGCGCCGGCTGATTGAAACCCTTTGGGAAGCCGGTCTGCTTCACAGAGCACAGTTCAGTATTTATGGACTCTTTTGTCCTATATATGGACTCTATTAGAACAAAGGGCTGACCATTTTTGTTTTATTTATTTCACTTGTGTTCACGGGGAGGGTTTGCTGTGTATGCATCTCTTTCTACAGCCTCACTTTACTTTCAAACAGGCAGCTCAGCAGTGGGGAGTCCCAAAGCGCATAGAAGATAATGAGAATGTTAAAGTAATAATCTTGAACATTTTCTCCTATGATACATGATACAGTGCAACTTTGCTGTGCCTCTTTCCTTTTTTTTTCCTTTTGTTCACAGGCAGTGATGCATTATATGTCTCAGGCAGCAGCAACAAAAGTCTCTTTGGAATAAACAAAGTACCGTGTGTTTAGTATGAACAGCATGAATGATGAAGAAAACAATCTATTCACAACAAAACAGAGACATATTTCGCTGCGAAAATCTGTGCTTTTCTAATTAACATTGCCACTAACCTTGCTAAATCTGTCTGCTAGCACGCAAGAAAATGTTTTTTGCAGAGCACATGTGTCACAGAGGCACTTTAAAAACCAGAACGGTGGGCTGAAGGAAGCAGAATTTCACACATTTTGCACATTTTGTGTTTCTGTTCAACTCTGAGAAAAACAGAGGAGTTGCACTTTCAGTTGTTTTAGTGGCTGTGCATTTACATTCAGTCACTTTACCCTTCTCAAGTCTTTTAATGTTGTCACTCATGTGGTCGTCTGAGTCGTTTGTTTGAAACCTCAATATTAACCAAACAGTGAATAAATAGAAGATGCTGTCCATCTTTTCAAGGGGAGGGGGGGGGGGGGGGGGGGGGGGGGGGGGGTAGCACTAAATGACTGATCAGGTCAGACTCATGACCAATGACAGACTACAGTGAAAGAAGGCTGTGTAGTTTATTCTAAAGTACTACAAATGTTTTATTATTCAGAGATTATTCAGGGTGAATATATACCTGAAACCAAGAGAGAATAACTTCAGCCTGAGTGTCCATTCAGAAACCAGCCTGGAATAAGAAAATAAGAGGAAAACAGAGAGAAAATGTTAAATTAAATATGAACCGGGGGTGTCTTCTCTCCCATCTCAAATATTTACTGTTTCCAGCTTATTCAGAAAGATCTTAAATTCCATCCTTTTCTTCTCTTTGACTCTGTGGACATTTCACTAAAATGACATTTACTCCTTGTGGGAGATGTCACGGGGGTCAGTGTAAATGCTCCCCTTTCTCTCAGTTTGAAATGTATGTAACACAAAGTTGGTGAATATACTAATTAATCCAACAGAACCACCCATGGAGAAGCAACATTTGTGTTTTGTTGATGCTGTTGGCATTGTAGCGTACTGATCCTGGGCTGCATCCAGAGAGTAAATCTACAGCAGCAGGCCATAAAAATGACAATGTTGGTATTGTCATTTCTGTTTGAGCTGCCATATTTGCAGGTCAAATAAAGCATAGCATCCAACTGTCTCTCTAATAATTTCCTCTTGTGGGTTTTTGAGAGCCTTTTTTTTTTTTTTTTTTTACTATCCCAGATGCTTTCGAAGCATTTCTGTGTTCGCTCTTGTTAGCTCTTATGCTCTGGAAATGTTTCAAATCTTTTGCCTGATTTTTTTTTTTTATCTTTGAAACTTTCACTCCCTCCCTGAAGGCATTGAGAGAGTAGTCTTCAAGCTTAAAAGCAAAAACACCCTCAGGATCAACACAAAGCATCCTTTCTCTCATTGTATGTCAGCCAGTGGTGCTTCTTTACAAATTCTGCCTACAGCTAACAAAAAAAGCTAAAAGCCTTACTGCTAGTGTCTTCTCCATTCTCTACATCCTCAGTGTCTCTGTCCTGAATTTATTTTTAGCTGAGTTTCCTCCCTGTCAGATTACAAAGATGTGACCCAGGGTTGTATGGACATGGGAGGCATGATATCTGGCTCTGTGTTTGCAGAGTAGGAATCTGCTCTGGCTCTTCTAACTTTGCTTGAACACACACACACACACACACACTCTTTTCTCACAAATATAGCCCAGATCATCATTTATTTGACATTTAAAAACATCAGCAAAAAGCATGTTTATTTAGAGGTTGATGTTTCTCAGTAGTTCATAACGCAGAGCCACATAGTTCAGTTTCCACACGGTGCTAAGGAAAGCCTCAGTAGAAATTTACATACAGATTTCTGGAGCTTCAATCATACAGGGATTCCTTCATTGGACAACAGAAGGAAATATGAAAGATCATAGAAGGTACCAAAGGTTCAGGAACTTGATTCCTCCAATAGCTGAATTGTGTCAAAGCACTGTGTGTCCTGAGGATGAAGACAGTTCTGCAATACAACCTTCTGTACTTTATACGCATCTTTTTAATTTAATTATACTAAAAGTTTAAATACTTGAGTCATGTCATCATCTAAACACTCCTCAGAGAGTTCACAGCTGCAGAACTCGAAAAAGCTAAAAAATCTCACAGCAAAACTTCTGAGATTAAAGCTGTCTTTAAGAGATAGCGGTGTACTGATGTCACAAAACTGCTTTCTCGGCTAAAAAGCATTTCAACATTTCCTATCTCACCCTCTTCATCTTCTCCTAAGGCTAAATATTTGATTAAAAGGTGTCAGTGTCACATTTCTAATTATAACTGAATTCATTTCATCACACGGTAACACTGCATGTCGTTATTCACACATCTTACACGAGCACAAATACTTTTGATCTGACCAGTCACACATGATGTATTAAGATTTTATGAATTATCTAGTTAAATGGCGGATCTTTTCCATGACCTCGCCGCCTCCCACTGCACCCTGACATCTCCTGTTGATGAAAGATGAACGTACTCCTCGAGGATATCACGATGGTACCTGTTGAGTAAAGAGAGCATCGTTGATCCGTCCTTCCTCGCTCAAATTCATCTAGTCTAGAAAGTTGAATCTGACCCTGTATGTAGTAAACACTGTGGTCCATTTATTCCAATGAAAGCTGCTCAACTAGCATGTGTGTCAAGAAGGTTTCTCCCCCTTCCTTCGTCTTTTTTTGGCTCGGACTCGCTGACTGACTGAAATGGTAAACGGCTGCATTTATATAACACTTTTATCTGAAGCGTTTCCTCTGCTCGTTCACCCGTTCACACTCACATTCACGCGCACACTCACACAACGATGGCAGCAAGCTACCATGCAAGGCGGTGGCACAACCATCGGGAGCAATTTGGAGTTTATCTCGGACACTTCGACATGCGGACAGGAGGAATTAGGGATCGAACAAACGACCCTCTGATTAATGGACAACCTGCTCTATCTCCTGAGCCACAGCCGCCCCGACTGACTGCACACATCAATGACACAAAAATAAAATCTAGAAATCACTCTTGGTGGCTTTTAAAGAAACAGTTTACCTTTAAAGGACATTCTGGGAAATGCTAATTCAATTTCTAGCCAAGAGTTAGATTAAAAGAGATACCGCTCTCATATCATGTCTGTGAAATGTGAAGCTACAGCAAGGAGACAGGCAGCTTAGCTTAGCATAAAGACTGGAAACAGAGGGAAACGGCTAGCCTAAACTAAGCTAAGATAACCATCTCCTGGCTGTAGCTTGGTATTTAAAGTGCAGACATGATAATGGTATCAATCATATTATCTAATTCTCTATAAAGAAGGCGAATAAGCGTATTCCCCGGATGTCAAACTACTCTCTGAAGTATATATTGCAGCTAGAGAGTTTGGTAGTGGTGTATAGATAAAAGTCTTGTCATGTGACCTGCTGTCATGCATGTATGAATTATCTCCAAGTAAGTTTATGCAAACACATTCACAAATTTTTCACAAAATTCTGCTTTTTTAAAATTTATTTATTTAATTGATTCATGCAGTTTTTCCACATGCTCACAAAATATGATATACAAAGACAGGTTGTGAAACTTTTCTTAAAATCATGCAAGCTCAAAAATCTTTTAGAGCCCTTTTGATCTCACTTTAGTCCCGAGCTCTACCCATTCTGTTCATCAGGACCATGTGCGATGGGATATATTATACTTCTGTTGTTCGGATGAGGAAGACATCCAGACTTCCCGACAATCTTGCACGACCAGGTGAAGCCGAGATGAGTGTGAAATGAAAATAAGAAGTCGCAGCCTTGCAAGGCGGTGAACAGAACATTTCAAGGTGTTGAACATTTCATAGGCTCATATGAATTCTCTCTGCACTCGGAGCAAAGGTGCCAATTTTCTGTGACATTTTGGCTTGATGAGTGACGGCAGAATGGCATGTTCCTGAGTTAATGAGATTTATCCAGAAAGGCCAATCTGCTGATCGAATGGCATTTCTTCACCGCATAGATTGATCATTTAGTGGCCAGAACAGCAGCCTTTTCCCCACAGGCTAAACAAGAGGACAAGACTCCCAACTTCTTTCCTTTAAAGCCATTACTGGACGCCTTTAGGAGCGAGGGTTATTTGTTTCATAGCAGCAGTAAAGAGCTGGTAAATCTCTTCCTCTGGGTGCTGCAAACATGAGAGCTGACAAAATGACAAGACTTTAAAAATTGGCACAGCCGAATAGACATCACATTACCTTTGGTGAACATGACAAATGACACAGACAACAACAGCTAAAAGCAGTATAACTAATTAGAGGAGGGAGATCCAACAGAAATTAAATATGAATTGTACTCAAGGGAACAAATTGGCAGTAAAATGTTGCTTTAAACCAGCCCAGTAAGCATGAATTAGCAATCTAACATGTAGCTACTGTTTCAACAGCATTTAAATGACTGTATTTCAATATGCACTGTAGCAGATACTAAATACTCATTCAGATCTGATTTCATTTAAAATAACATTTAATTAACAACATTTAATAAACAGTTTTACTCATTTAAATTTCCCTCAAAATGAATGAATTGTTTTATTTTCGTGTCTGGCCATTTACATGACCTAACTCTCATCAGATTATTCAGACACATTAATCAACAACAAACCAAATATGTTTATATGAATGCCCACCAGCATCTAACAGCACAATTTATCAACCTCATACAAAATACAGTAGATGCATATTTATGTACTCCCAAAGGAATTTAATTGCCTTTTTATGGACATGTTCCCTTTTTCAAAAAACTGTTATAACCCCATATACCTGAAACATAATCTAAAATGGGACAGGATGAATAAAGCTCTAACTTAACTTATCTTAAAAGCAGTCATTGAAATTATGTTTAAACAGAAGCGATAAGTAACCCAAATGTCTGAAAAATTCCCATTTTCAACTAACTTTTTCCCTGATTTTAACTTTTTTACCTGTAAATTACAGGATAAATGCTCACTGGGAGAGTTTTAAACTTCAGAAAACTCAACACCTGGCAAAGCAACCATCAAATCACGCATTAACATTACATTATTGTGCTGCAGTCCAATACAACACTGTAACATCCCAGGGCATCAAAAACTGTATGATGATGTGATGTATGTTGCAACATATGAACATTTCTCTGACAGTGTCAACAAAAATTGAACATGACAAGCTTCAGAAACATAAAATACGCTGCAGCGGTTTGTACAGGTGTTCAGTTGACCCACTTGTGAGTGTGTTTGTACTGTTGTATTTATCTTTCTGAGGACCAGTACAGTAACAATAGAGACATTTTAGAGAATTGAGGACATGTTGTCCTGATCTTCTGTTTGAGGTTTGGTTTTAGGGTTAAGGTTTGACTTAGGTGTAGCTGGCAGTAAAGCCATGTTGTTATTGTGATGGTGTTTTTGTTCATAGAAAAAAGGCCCCATAACTGTCAGGATGAGGCGGAGCTTGGTGATCTTTCAACTGCTGTACAAATTGCATTTACATCTGGCTGACATCTGAATACAATGTGAGCCTGATCTCCTCGAAAAATGTAGTCTGGCTAATCGGATCGCGCTCCAATCACAGTGCCTTTACATGTATTTTTCTTTATAACATATCTAGATACAGGTCACATTTTAATGCCAGGTGTAAAAGAGACAATCCCAGTGAAAAAGGTTACAGTAAATTTCAGGTTATAGTACAACATATAGGCAGAATGTATGATTTTGTGTTTTTCTCCATGTGTGAGCTTCATTTATGTGTGTGTGTGTGTGTGTGTGTGCATATGTTTACACCCCCTGATGGCAGACTGTAATCCTTTCACTTTGTAACCAGCAGGCTTGAGGGTTCACTGGTCTCCACCAAGGACGAATGCTAATCAGATATTAGAGCAGATTAACATACAAGCGTCAAGAATCTGTTTTCACACATTTTTTTTTTTTTTTTCCCCAAAAAATAACACCGTGGGCCACTTATGTAGCTCCTGAGCCACAAACTGGCTGAAAGTCAACAAGTTAACTTGAAGTGACTTTGTCCACCTCAGTATCTTCCTCACACAGTTTTACTTTTGCGTATCTTTTATTTTCACTATTTCATCATTTTAATTTACAGTATATGTGATACTGACATTGTGAAAAAAAAGACAAAATGTCAGTATAATCAGTTTAAATTATCTTCCTCCCAGGTGTTCTATTAATCATATCTATAATAGATATGCAATCAAACACACTTATCATATTCATTTACTCAGAGGTAGACAACACTAACGAGCTAATATCCACATTTTACTGAAATGTTAATATCAGCAAACAGTAGTCTAATCCACATAAATCCATAATGAACTCTTATCCATTGCTACTTCATCTTAATGGGCTCACGACATGAAATATGTAGTGCTCATTTTCACTGGAATCACTTTATTTTTTTGTACAAGAAATTTCCTTTGTGCTCCAACTTTATATGTTTTTTATATTCTGCACCCCCAGTTAAACTAAACTGTCACAGTGATAACCAGTATATCTACCCATAAGGGGTTTAAAATGTTACATGAAACTGTTACCATGACTAAATTATGAAGGATCTAGTCTGTAAATGTGTTATAACTCTGTGAAAATCAGAAACAGAGGTTCAAGTCCTGCGTTTTAATGTGCAATCAGTAACTCTCAACAGTCGCTGTCCTCTTTCTATGAAGCTGGAAAATTAATTTCAGTGGGAAGAAACAAACTGCAACACAAAATCCATTAAAAAATGCATTCGTAGAATGAGATTTTACAAAAACTGTATACAGCACATCCTCATGATGAATTTCCCTACTGTTGTTTTCCTTCCCAAGAAATTGGAATTGTGATTTATTGGAAAGTAGAAGCTATTAAACCTCAGATGTATGGCATTGAATTAATATCACAAATCTCTACAATATGCCATTTGTTACTGGGTGTGTTTGTGTGTGAGTGTGTGTGTGTGTGTGTGTGTGTGTGAGGTCGTGGATGTGTTGTTGTTGATGTTACACCCTCACAAATACTTGTTAACATGTCAGTGCTGAAGTTCTGCTTCCTCTGGTGATTATCTCAACAAGTTTCACAGGGGAAAGCAGAGATATTTTCAGCATAATCATCCACATAATCACCTTCTCTTTTGCTTTCCCCTGTAAGTGTGTGTGTGTGTGTGTGTGTGTGTGTGTCTACAAGTGTGCATGCTGGGCCCATATTTATCAAACTTCTCAGAATCACTTGGTCACTAGAAATCATGCTGAAAATATAACTCTTAGGAATCATTTATGAAACTTTCAGTAAGGAGAAGGACTCTGAGGAGAGAGTTTGTTGTTCTATGATACTCGGAGCCACAAAGTAGAAACTATGATGATGTATTGTAGTTCTCTTACATAGATACTGTATATACACGCTGTTTAGCTACTCACATGAGTTAAAATGTAAGCTTATTTAACTAAATTAAAATAGTACGTAAGCCAAATTTGACTCAGCAACCACATTACAATTCCCATAATATTGCAGCATCTTGCATACTGTGTTGCTATGGTCACCACTGTATGGCATCTTCTCTCCCACTGTGCAATTCACCTTTAACTACACTTCCTGTTAACTGAAGTTCTCTATATTATTATGGAAAAATAGGGGGAAATTATTTTTTCTGTAATTTCACAGTCTTGGAAAATGCACAGTGAACATAATCTATCTCTAATAATAAGATTTAAGACCTTTTAAAAAATATTTTACCTGCTGTAATGAAGATGAGAATCATTAGCCTATCAAGCCAGAGAGACCTGATTGTGTTCATGTAAGTTTTAGTCCAATGTCACATGTGCAATATCAGTATAACGATGGCCGAAGAGCAAAACCTCCTATCTGAAAAATGCACTTTTTTGAGAAAACTAAAAAAACTTGTTTTCTTGCAGAATGCTATTTGTTAAGGATACCCAATACATAATACACTGTTTTTGGACTATATTATTATATTATGTGTTAACAATACCGATTAGATATTAATGCCTCGCAAAGTGCAGATAGGAGCTTTTGCACTTGATGCAAGTTGGAAGAGGTTCTACAAAACGATGCTCTAAATTAAGTTAATCATTAAAGTTAAATTAAAAATAAAATTAAGTTTGTTTTCAGGTAAAAAGATGCAGTAAATGTAATAGTTACTACATTATAGTATACTAGGCTCAGAATTCCTTAAATTCAGTATATTTGCTTCCTTGTCCACTGGAAATGAATGTTCAGTGATTGTGTGACCCACTCGTGCTGTAGCCTCTCTACACATCCAGGGACTCTGCGTTGTGTTTTTGTTTTGTTGTGTGACTTTTCTGTCACAACAAAGGGCGGGATTATCTTGCAGACAGACTGAATATGAGCAGCCTTCCTTGTTCTCATCATCCAAAGCGAAATCCACCAATCAGAAAATTCTGCAGATAGGAGGTTTTGCGCTTTGGCCATCGATAAGTTAAAGTTTGATTCATCACTGTTGCAACGCTGCATGTTCCCCATTACAACACTTTTTGGGGGAGTTAAAAATACACTTTCAATACACATATTATTATCAAGCTTTCATAAAACATCTCTCCACTCACAGAATATCTTTGCCTGAATGCCAGGTGAGGTCTCCTCTGGAGCTCTCCTAAATATTGGCTGAGATAGGAGTAATTCCCTAAGTTAAGAAAGTTTTTTGGCCAGTTAGGAATGATTTCCTTCTCTAACAAGCTTGATAAATACGGTCCCTGAACTCTGTGAGGAGCCATTTGTGGATCAAGACTCAGATTTTGGATTAAATTTAGAGTTAGGATCAAGTTTAGGTGAGAAAGTTTACAAGCAGTATGAGAATCTTTTCTGTGATGTTTTTCAATCCACTATCCACCTGTTATCAGACTGTGTGGGGTCTTTTTGCTTTATAGAAAATGAAGAAGAAAACAAAAATTAAAGTGAAGGAGGGCCGTCTTCTGAGAAGACTTCACTGAAAATCAGAAATCATTCTGCTTTCTCTTCTGTAGAAGTAAAGACATGTCTCCTCCATGCTCCCCTTTACTAATCTGTGTTGAAATGAAGTCTCTGCCAACACAACAGGCCCTGGCAATCACAGCCACCTGAATTAGTCTGGGAAATCACTGAGCAGTCAATCAACAGCACCAATCACAGGCAAGTTGAGTTTAATCAGGCCCGGAAAAATCAGTTTGCTCCATGTAAGGCATGTTAACGGCTTGGAGGATGGGCTGAAGTGAAGCTATTTTAGAACGGATTAGTTTAGGACTGATTATTCAGTTCTGCTTTACCACACTGCTGCTGCCAAGCGGAAAGCACCTGGCAGCCTGTGATGGTTTGAATGCTGTGTGTGTGTGTGTGTTCAGGTGAAGCTAATTTGATTTTTTTCATGCAGAGACTTTGGGAATTTATCTGGATTTATGTTTAATAATAAAATGGGTGGAAATGTGATTAAAAAATTAGTAATGCAAACATCTTGGCAATAGTCAGATTATAAGAATAGATTGTGCAGTGAGAATAGTCTATTTATAGGAAAGATATTCTGAGCTCAACATGAGAGGACCTTGATGTAAACAGAGAGTTTGCAGCAAAAACAGCAACAACAACAAAACAACTTTTCTGATGTTTGGGAACATAAAATACAATAAAATCCATGAAAAATTGAAAATCAGGTGAAACCGATCTGCTCCTTTAGACAATATCTGGGTATTTGTTCTTGAAAATAAGAAGAAAAAAAAAAGTAAATGATTAGATTATGACTAGTTCAACCGCAGATGTAAAATAAACACAAAAAACCAAAAAGAAAGATAGTTTGAGGAGACTTGAGGCAGGGATAGTGAGATAATGTCAGTAAGTGTAAGTGCTGTAACGGTCCAGATTATTTGACTCATTATAGATTTTGTCATTTGGATGCAGCTAGCGACATAGCTGGCAATGTTGGTCAGTTGGTCCAGTTTGGTCCAGACTGTGAAATACCTCAATTACAGGATTAATAACCATTAAGTTTCACACAGACATTCATGATCCCCAGAGGATGACCTTTCCTCTAGTGCCACCATGAAGTTGACAGTTTAGTATTTGAATGAAATATCTTGAAAATTATTAAATGAAATTTGCTACAGTATTTAATGACCTTCTAGAGGAGCAATTCTAATTACTTCAGTGATCCCTTAACATATCATTTTCATGCTATAATCATTGTCCAATAGGCCTACTTTGGTCTACATGTAAACCTCATTATATTCTGTTCTCTTACATCTGTTCAGTGCAAGATTAGCAAATATTAGCATGCTAACAGGCTAAACTAAGATGGTTTCCATGGTAACCTCTGACCAACTACACATCAGCCTGTCAGCACTGCGCTGTGAGCATGTTAGCATTAGCCCAAAGCACCACTGTGCCTTTATCTTAAAGATTAGCTCTTAGTCTTGTTTTTTTCTCTGCCTTTCTCTCTCTCTCTCTGTCACCTGGCAGGACTTCAGATAATCAGAGGAACATCAGAGTCTAATGTTAAATAAATCAATAATGATACTGATAAAGAAATAGATTGTCGTTGGTCCTGCGTTATGATCGGTCTTCATCAACCGCTATCTATGGGCAGTAGGAGTTGCAAAAACATCAGAAAACTTAAACTCTCAAGAATAAATTCACATTTTCACAGTAGAATTAATTAATCATTAATACAGAAATTACTGGCAAAGACCTGATGTGTCTAAATAATGAGATTTTCAGTCTTTTCAGCCTTCCTAAAGTGTTTTGGAGCACTGGTTGCTCACAGAACCTTCGTTTCATCTCTTTAACCCCGCTCACCCTACTGGTTAGCCTATTAGGCCTACAAACTCACGCTGTGCAGGCAAGTTTTGTTCAAATCCACAGAACCATGGATTTGTAATTCTGGTGAAGATCCCAAAGTTTCCAAAGAGAAACGCTGAATCGAATTACAGGGAGAGGTTTAAAAAATGATGCACAAGACATCTACTTCATCTACTGCAGCTTTGAATATTTCTCGAAAAGCAAAAGATTATTTTACAGGTTAGAAAATTATTTTTTTGGTAATTTTAAAATGACTTGAGAAGATATTTAAGGGAAAATCTGGGTTCAAGTAGTTAAAACAGACTATCAGCACCTGTTGAAGTTGCACTTTCACTTTTGTACGTGTTGTGGTTTTTGTTTCATTTCTGTATTTGGAGCTCATCTCCATTAATGTTTGTGCTTTCACTCTTGTATGTGCTTTGTACTTAGGGGCCTCATAATTCGTAGGGTATCATTTTTTAATTAAAATGATGAATACCTGATTTAGAAATTGCCATCCTTATTCTACAAACAGTAGCTGAGAAAAAAGAACCACGGTCTCACCTCGGACTCCTTATGTCCGCCTCCTCCGCTGCCTTGTGGGTTTTAAATCTTTTTAATAAAATACACCTTCATCAGTGGGATTTAACAGGAACATCCTCCACACTAAATAGCCTCCATTCAGATTGTTCAGGTTTAGTGCAGAGGACAGAGCGGCTTCATGCCTTAGTGACTTTAATCTGCTCAGAATAAAGAATTCATAATTACTTCTAAGGGCTGTGTGAAAGGTTTTCAATGACCCGAAGCACAATAACCTTTTGTAGAGTAACTGTTCAGGTTGAGGGAGAGATGATTAGTTAAAACCCGGCACTTCTTCAAAATACAGGGTGGAATAATGGAGGGCCTGTTAAAACTATAATTAAGGAAATTAATGGCAGCTAATGAAGCCACAGTGGCACTTAAATGCTGAATAATCTACACAGTGTTTTAAAGGTTCAGCAAACAGGAACCTGTGGAGTTCCCAGGGTGCAACAGCAAGCTTCTCCGTTAAAGTGCAACATCTAAGACAGCAATAGAGAGAAAATCCAACATAGTTAGGTGTGTTGACAAAGCGTCTGTATTTGACGACCTGCGATGAGAAGGTGTTGGAACATTCAAGATCTAGTGAAATGACTAAGATTGAGGTATTAATTATTTTAAGGTTACTGTACATGTTATGTCTACTCATTAAAGTTGAGTTGGGTATCTTTTGGGGTTTTTTGAGTAGATTTTGAGTCCACTTCTTATCAAATCCTGATTCCAATTCTTCTTGTCAAAGGATTCACACATGAAAAGAAATTAAAATATATTAAAAGCAAAGCCCAACATATTCAGAAGCAGCAGATAGTTTTGCTCTAAAAAGTTATTTGTAACATTACAAATCCCTGCAAAGGTACATTATATGATAGATAGACACACACACACAACAAAAGTTGACCTGTAACAATAAAAATTAGGCTGTAACAATCAAAAATTAGCTTTAACAATAAGAAACGGTCCTGTATGTATGGAGATTGTTGATGTAATAGGTGCAAAAAGAATGTGCAATGATAGTAAATAAACAGTACATAAACTTACTATGACAGTAATTAAAGTGACTATCATAGTAAGCAGAGGTGCAGAGCATCAGGTCCAGTACTCAACTCTCAACGTCCTCCTGAGCTTAATGGCTCTGGGGGACAAAGGATCTTTGACAGCAACCTGCCACTGAACGTACTCCTCTGCTTCATTACGGTGGTATGCAGTGGGTGACTGTCATTGTCCATGATAGACAGCAGTTTGCAGGATTAGGATCCTTCTCTCTACCACCGTCAGCTCCATACCAACCACAGAGCCAGAAATGCCAACATATGAAACATTATGTCAGTAATTTGATTGTAGCTTGATGCACTTGCAGGTAATACAAGCTTTTATTTACATGGACTATGTTGGTATTGCTGAATTCAGGTCAACTTTCTCCCCGACTTTATGCAAACACTTTTTTAAAAACATTCTCAACTAAATAAAGTGAAGATAATTAATTTGCATATTAGCATCCTTATTCCTCCCTGAGCCTCGGAGACTCTCGTGTGGAAGGTGTCTGAGCAAAGATGATGTAATACTCTGACCAAATGTGTTTTTGGATGCTGGACATCAAATTGTTGCTAAATTGCTAAATGTGCCATTTTTAACACCGATATACAGAATCATTGTCAAATTAGCCGTGATACATCGGTGTAATTACTGTAAACAAATACGACCATAGTTGGGGACATTTGCATAAGCATCATTATTCCCTCTTGAAAAGACGATGTCAGCTTTGGTCTGCAACTGCAGCTCTCTCACTGTTCTGGGCTGTAAAACAATACAGCAATATTTTGACATTTTGGGAAATAAATGAATTCCCTTTTTTTGCAGTGAGTTCGATCACAATATTGATAACACTTTTATGTCTGAGTGGTAAATATGTAGCTGGAGTCAGCAGCCATTTAGCTTAGCTTTACACAAAGACTGGGCCCGGCTCTGTCCAAGGGAAGTGGTGACTAACACAGCTTGAGGTTGAAGCCAATGCAGAAGTAGCTTAAATGCTACAAACAGTCACTAGGTGCTGGTTCCAAAAAAATCCCTGGCTCCAACTGACTCCCATTCAAAAAGCGTCAACTTCTCTCTAGAAATACTAAATCAAATAGCTTTTTCAAGTCATTATGGTCTCAATTGCTAATTTCGGGCACTCTAATAAGTATGCTGGTGGTATTTTAGAAATTATTGGTCCGTTAATAAGATTTGAAGACTTTGATGTCTGCTGTGTGATTGACAGCAGTGATTGACAGTCCGTGCATTGACATCCTGTCACAGATCTGAAGTTAATGTTCACCTTTTTATTAAACATACCACAATCTTTATCCAATTATTTTAGTTGCCTAACCCTAAACCCCAGTTTATTTGCCATTTAAATGATTTTCCTAACCTTAACTATATTATAGTTGATGTGTACAGATTGTAAGTGAGACTTTTAAGACTGTTGTCATCTAATAGTTTGAATAGTTGTTGTCTGGTGATGAGGTTTGTGACCCTGTTATTATCACACAATATAACCAATAAAAAAATTTCAGAATAGCCTTGAATGTTTTTATTTATTTCACCTTTAATTGGATGGTTAAAAGGAAGAACAATAGCAAATAGTGGATAGAGAAGAGTATGACATGACACAATAGTCTCCTGCTGGACGAAACTCTGGTTGTCATGGTTACATGGTAAATACATGTAAGATCATTGGTTCAACAGGACGCCCCCGCTCAAGAGGTTACACAGCCAGATAAATACAACCGATAAATGGTGTATAAACACATTACCTATCCTGCACTCTAAAAAGTAGTGGTCAAATTATACTCTTAGTGGAAATTTGGGCCCTTTTAATGACATTTCAATGTTTTTTTTTCCCTCTGAAACAAAAGAGGGAAAAAAGCCGGAGATGCTTTATTTATAACAAAAAAAGGGCCAACGAAAGGACAAGCTCTCATCCAAAAACAGATGGCTGCTCTTCACACACTGCCAGCCAAACACACAGAGGCAGGTGAGGGCGAAGTGGGGGAGAGATCCAGTCCAAAGTGTCCGGCAGCAAGGCTGACACTTGTAGGGTTAGCATTTTTGTGTATTTGTTCTATGTGTATGAAAGAGTGTACAAATCTGTATGTGTGTGTCATCTTCTTAATCTATTCAGTCTGAAATATCTACTCAGCACCTGGCGCACAGCCACTTAAAAAATGCTGAGCTGGAAACATGCTACAGTAAACCCTTTGCAATGCATATATTTATTTATTTATTTCATTTAAAAAGGGACAGTGTGCAGCTCAAACATAAATGTCACCATTTGATATACCGTACCAGATTATAGCTCCAAGCTAATTCGCATCTGCAGTCCCTGGGCAGTTCAGAGCAAAGAAACAACACAATAACAAACAGTACAGAGTAAAAAACAACATACAAAGTTATACAAAAAGAACAAGCAAGATGCACAATAAAAATCTACATGCAATAGCACATCACAAGTGTATACTTGTCCAATAAAAGCAAGTAATGCATACCATAAAATAGAATATCAAAATCAGTGAGTGCAAAGCTGAGCAGCTTTTAAGAGACTATATAATTAAATAGAATATAAAATATTTAATATAATAAGGAAACTAAACCAGGACTGAAAGGAGAGGCTCTCTGTGGGCAGCCCACTTAGTTCAGGGATGCAGAGTGCAAATTTACATTTTGTACATGAATTCAGTGTTCTTAATAACTTATCATTCTGACCTGGATTTGTTGTTGTTTTTTTTCTCTTCCTAATGTTTTTATTTCTTGCATCCTGCAGTGATGCCATCTTTCTCTCTCTCTCTCTGTCCCTCTTGTTGTTGCTGGCTGTTTATATTTCCACTGCTTCTTGCTGCAGTCATATGTCATGAATAAATATCGTGTTTTATTAATGCATTTAAACCTGCTTCACATTCACCAAACCTGCTTCTATCATAGAACACCAGATAATGTGAAGGAATGACAATATTGTGTCATTAATGTCTATGTGTCCGTCATACCGAGCTGCATTTGACATAATATGAAATGGCTCAAGAACATTGAGCAAATGATTGTCGTTGGTCAAGAAGAAACCAGCTGACTACTTTACCTCTCTGGTACTGCTGGTTGGGCAGGATGACACCCAGAGAGTGACTGTGAAAGTGATATCCACATCCACGCTAAAAAGAAAACATTTTTGGTGAGTTCTGCGTTCAGTTAGAGGCTGAACTGAACACAAACACACAAAAACACTCAGACATAGATGGTGTGTCTGTTCCTAGCTAGCTTACAGCTAAAGTACAATTAGTACATTGGGTCTATGGGGTGAATAAACACAATTGGTCGTACGTTCAAATTTCGCATTCTGTCTGAACACATCTTGAGGCTGTACTTTGAGCTAAATGACAACATCAGCATGCTAACATACTCACAATGACAACACTAACATGTTAACAGCTGGCAGGTAATGTTTACCACCATTCACCACCACCATCTTAGTTTAGCTAACTAACTAATTTGCTAATTAAAACTAAACACAAAGTATAGCCAGGGCTGATGTGAACATCATTAACTTTGCAAGTATTGAGTCATAAACCCAGGTAGCCTATAGGACAAATTGAAATGTCCTAATGATGATGTCACAGTAGGTGAAAAGTTACAGGATCACAAAAGTTATTGCAGTTCATCCTGTTGGAGACTTGGATGTCTGAACCAAATTTCATGGTAATCCATTTAAAAGCTGTCAAGATGTTTCACTCACAAATGTGAACCTTATGGCGGCACTAGAGGAGAGGTCAGAGGATCACCAAAGTCAATATAATTCATTATCAGGGTACCATGAATATCTTTACAAAACTTCATGGCAATCCATCTAATAGTTACTGACATATTTCAATCTAGACCAAAGTGGTAGACTGACAGTGACAGACTGACATTATTATTCCTACCGCATACTGCAAGCATGGCCCAACATCTAAGCACTGATTGCACTGAGGTACTTTGAATAAAGACATCCCCCAAAACATTGTATTTCATATGACACCAATTGAAGGTGCAATCTGTACAACACAAACCTTTTACATTAATGTTTATAATCAACAGACTAAAAGGGGGGTTTGCATTTTTTTTTTTATTTATATCATTTGAGAAACAAAAAACATTAGTTTTTCATCATCCACCTCAACTCTATGGAGCCCCAAAAGCCCCAAAAGATAATGTTTTTTTTTATCTTGTGCACACAAGATAATATATTGTGTCATCTTTCAGGACCTCAGAGGCTCTGTACAACTCATGTGAAGTGCATTTCTTTTTGTTTTAATGAATTTAATGCTGATAAAATGTTGTTTTTGAAATATATCTTAAAGAGCGGGAAGATCAATTTAATCTGCACTAACAATGTGTGATATTACACCACATCTGCATGCTTTGGCCTTCGTCAGACGCTGTTATCACCTCCAGCAGTGAAAGCCATGCGTGGCTCCTCTTTGATACTCCACACCTGCACACTGATAAGGTCTGATACAACAGATTCAGCCCCACAGTTTGCAATCATCTGTTCTTCTGACTGTGCAGAGCTGTTTATTCATCCAAGTTGACTCACAGATAGTATCGCTGACACTCTGTTGACACCGTCCTGATACAAGTGGAACCGCTGCTGGTTTTTAATGAAACAAAATAGCACTCTTCTCCACACATCCCTCTAGCCCCAATGGTAAAGTGTCTGCAAAGCTCTTAACACATACGCATTTTCATGTCTCCTGCTGCTTCAAGCTTGTCTGTGTGTGTGTGTGCATGTGTGTTTGCGTGCACATGTGTGTTTGTGTGTGTGTTTCTGTGTGTCAGCCAAAGCAAGGGAAGAGGAGATACACTGAATTAGAAACATAGAAAAAAACAGAGAAAGCAGGACAGAGAGAAAACACAACCAGACACAAAGCATATGGAGAACCAGGTGGAAAGAAATCCTGCTTAGTTCTGCTTCCGCTCAGACATATTTCATGCCTCCGCTCCTCTTAACACATCAACAGTTATCAAATCATTAATTAAACTGCATCAGATCTCCAGGGTTCAGTGAGGGAGAAGCAGCAGATATCAAACACAATCAGCCAGCTTCCAACATGTTGATACAATTATAAGGAAAATATTAACACTCATATTGATATTCATGATTATACTGCTACAGGTAGAATGCTGTAGCTCACTTTTTAATTTGTATTGTGTTGTTTTTTCCCATTTTTGTATCTAACTTATTCAATAATTTAATGTTTTAATGCCTTCTTTGCATACTGACCCTCTGATTGTCATTTATTGTTCTTATATTCGTCATTTTATGTTGTAACTGAAACAAAAAATAATTATTGCAGGTCTGTAGGATTTAAAACATAAGCCAGTTTCACTTTTCACTATTTGTGAGCTACTTAAGATGAGAGGAAAAAGGATGACAGGTGAGAACAAGGAAATATTTTCAGATTTCAGAGCATTTTATTTATAGACCGTCCTTAACACCGTTACAAAGGTGTGTGAAGAGGCAGAGCAGCTAAAATACGAAGATGTATAAAAACATTGAAGAGCACAAACAAGAAAATGAAAAAAAAAAGACTTGACCTTCGCAGATTTCGAGGTGATACCGGGCTACGAGATAGAAATTTCACTGATAAATATGTATGATGGAAATTAACAAAAGTTAAATGATAAAAACAAACAAAAAATGATGACAGTATGATTGAATTGATATTTCTGGAGCAGATGTCTGAGGTCCTGCTCCTCTCTGAAAACATGACTTTCTTAAAATAACTGAAAAAGAAATAAAATAAATGAAATGTTCTTGGCTCCATTTGAACAAAGTATGAGACCTCTCTATGCAATAGTGAATGTCATTATAATAAATGGACCAAAAGGCAATTAAATCTCTCCAAAAGCTCCAAAATTACTTACCATGTGACCGTGCCGCTGTTGAAATGGACTGAAGACGCTAACAATGTTTGCCAGGTTTGCTGGTTTGAGATCAGCGTTGCACTGCATGTCTTATTTTTGACATACAGGCCAGTGAATGTTAAAAATCACACCAGTGCAAACTTGAATACTAAATGGTAAACAGTTTGATCAAGAGCTGTGATGAATGATGAAAAGGGTTTATGAAATCAAGCCCTTTTCTTAGTAAACTGTGCGTAGAAGTTACTGCATACGCGCTAATAAGGCAGAAGCCCCTTGAAACAGATGCTGTATCACCTTTTCCACACTCGATTTATGTGAAGGAGCTTTGAATATAGATCTAAGGATGATGAAAGTCCTGCAACACACCGGGGAAAAGCCACTTATTTATTCAGCAGCTTAGGCTAGAAAACTTACAGATAACCAGATTCAGTTGGAGGCCACCAGGAAACAGTCGGAGCAGCAGAGAGGTTTGTTGAGCGGGGAGTCTCGAGCCTCACGCTTTGGAAAACATAAACACTGCTGTAATGTCTTTGAGCAAGACACTGTTTCTCCTCCTGGTGTCGTTCAGCAGCTGGTCCTGGCCTTTGAACTCCCCGGAGGACGACAAGTGAAAAGAGAAATTCTCTACAGAGGGGAGTAAAGCTCATTGAAATGATTAAAGCTACTGAATGTAACTCTTTGCCTTGAACCATCGAATTACACGACTCACAGTTATACTTGACCTCAGCGGACGTCACATCCTGTCAATCATCTTGATGAGCTGTCTGCCTCTGAATAACATCAGTCCTGAAACGACGGTAGTGTCTGTAAAAGCACCAGAGGACAAAACAGATGATGAATACATGCAATCTGTGGTTATAATAGAGGGAAGGATTATGCTCACAGTGTTTTTGCACAACTGCTGCATTCTCAACATTTAGCTTGTTGCTTCAACAAAGTCCACTGTTGATTTTTCTTGGTTTGACCTCTCCGGCGACCACAAAATGGTATGACATGCACAGAACAGACAGCAAAAGCCATTTGTATGTACACACAAATATTTACAGACCATGTAATTTAATAGCCAAATATCATAAGGTAAAGCAGTTCTCCAGGCTGGTTTGATGGCCCTGCTGCAGCTGGATCACAATACTGCTACTGTTTACTTATTCTAATTTTTCCTATTGAACTAATGCAGCCCGCCCCTTTTTTTTTTTTTGCTTGTCCAATTTCTGGATTTGTCTCTCAACTTCCGGTCGGTATGACTGGCTAAAGTAAATACAAGTAAAAAGTTGCGGCCCTGATTGGTTCACACAGCCTGCTATACATTTCTCAAAGTTTGGACCACATATTTGAGGCAGTCATATGACCTGACACGATCACATTCACCACAGATATCACACTAAAAAAGATCTTCGGCGCAAGGTTACGGTTGCCATTAACTCAGCCCTTTGCCCTGTCCGTTATTAAATGAGTCAGTTATTTGCTAAAATGTAGGCACAAGGCAATCACAAGTAGTAGATGTCAACGTACAGAACACAACATTTACCAACTTCTGATGTAGACCAGAAGTTGAAAGACAGATTACAGAGTCGGAGTAGGTACGTGTTGCTGAACTGCATACAGGTCAATAAAGGTCGGGATATATACAGCAGGAAGGAGCAAATTAGTGCAGATATGGCAGCGAGTCAGGAATAGTTGTGACTTGGTTAGTTTGTCTGAGTAGTTTTAGCAGCATTGTGATTCAGCACAGTCCTATCACACTTGGCCTTTGCAGGCCACATTTCATGGTGCAAATCTGTTAACTTTCATTTCATAGTCCACTAATGGAGCAGTGCAGACGGTCTTTTAGACTACTGATTGGTCTGAAGTGTGTGTGTGTGTGTGTGTGTGTGTGAGGAGCTGATAACAGGTAAACTTCACAATCACATATTCCTTTGAGCAAACAAAAGAAGCTAAATCACGATGAAGCATGCAGGGCGGCTCCTCTGCCAGCACCAGCCTGACAAAAACTGTAATTTCTGTTTTTAAAATGTAATCAAAGCTCCTGGATGGGCTTTGATTGTGCAGAGCAGCCAAAACGACACAGTTTGTGTTTCCACAGTCATAAACAGAATACCAAATGGCAGCATGGAGCAGCTGCACTCTCAAAGTAAAAAGACTTTGAAGAACATTTAGGGATTTTTTTTTTCTTATAAAAAAAATCCCTTAAACTTCCTTTCAAGCCTTCACTCTTCAGTGACTTTAATGGTTCAATAATAGAGTTCTTGAAGAAAACCTTTAAGAATATCTGAGTTTGAAAAACATTACGAGACCAAACCAGTTGTATGTTGCTACAGTATAATACTTTACTTCTTATCATTTTTAAAATCATGTTTCTTATATTAATTTACAACCTTGCAGGAAGGCATCACTTCATTTAATTATATGATTGCTGAAAGCACATTATTGTTATCCAAAGCTTTATTATTCTTTTTCTTCTGTATGTTTTTTGCTGGCTAACTACTTCTGCATACTTTCATTTACAGAATCCATTCATATATCAATATATTCAGTTCGTTAGGGACATTTATGCTGTTACTTTTTATTTTTATACTTTTTAAGATATTAAGCTTTTTTCAACATTGTTTTTACAATATAAATAAATGGGAGCAAATGAAACACATACAGACTCACATATGCATACTGGTCCTCATACTGTACATACCTACCTACATACATACAGAGATCGGATGAGGGGATCCGGTGGTTCTGTCATGCTGTGGGGGGCATTTTGCTGGCATGCTAATCAGTACAAAGTTGTTCTGAGTGATCACTTTTATCCTATGGTGAAACATTTCTATCCTGATGGGAGTGGTCTCTTCTAGGATGATAATACCCCCATTCACAGGGCACGAGGGGTCACTGAATGGTTTGATGAGTATGAAAATGATGTGAATCATATGCTATGACCTTCACAGTCACCAGATCTCAACCCGGCTGAACACCTATGGGGAGATTTTGGACTGACGTGTTAGACAGCGCTCTCCATCATCATCATTAAAACACCAAATGAAGGAATATCTTTTTGAAGAACGGCGTTCATCCCTCCAGAAGAGTCCAGAGACTTGTCGAATCAGTGCCAAGGCTGAGGAACATTCACGCAGAAAATGCATTTCTACTCACACTGTTAAAATCAACCTGCATTTGAAGCTTGCTTGGCATGTAGGTTATCAAACAGAGTAAATATTTATTCCACTTTACTTGTTGGATAGAATTACATTATTGCATTTGCCGGAGGGGACCTTTTGGATAAAATCTTGCTCCATGTTGTCAGGTGATAAATAGCAAAAGCGCTTTAAGATAATATCAAATCAACATTCTTCTTTTTAATACTTTCATGACGTTTCCTGACAAAGTAGCTCCCAGATGAAAAGCTTTTTCAGTGTTGAGTGTTCATGAATGCACCAACAAAGACAAAACAGTCCTCACTCACAACTTCACGATATGGCAAGAAACTAACTTTGGACAAGAAAATGGGTGACTAAATGTTCAATTAAAAATATTAGGCATCACGCTTCTGTGAAATTTTATACCGAAATGAAAAGAAACCAATGGTTGCCAGGGAAAAAAAAAATACTGCCAGTTAATAGGCTTAAACATCCAAAGGCACCATCCTTTAAAGAACCTCCGATGAAGCTCAAAATTCTTAGAGCTTGTGAGACCTTCCGAAATGAAGGACGACAAGAGGGAAAAAAATCATTTTTAAAAACTTGGAGGGGATCCAAGCCTCTCTTTTCCATTTCCCTTATCAGAGCTTGCAAGCGACAAACTGAAAATGCAACAAATGACAAATTTACAAAGGAACAGGAATACATTAGACAGACTGCTCGCTGCGTGGCCCGGTCTGAATGCAGTCCTTTCATCAGCCCAGGCTTTGTCACCACTTCTTGATTATCATTAAATGGACATGAAGGACCCAATTTTGGCTGTTTGTTGATTTAATACTTAAATGCCAGCACTGTTCGGAGCCAATTTTCAGTTGTTTGTGTTTGTCTCCTAAGTGTTTCAATCACGTGTCGGTTTTTGGGAAGAAGTGTGGAGAGATCGAGTCTGTGTTAACAAGTTGAAGGACATGACTACAGACACACACACACACATAAAACCCTTCATTACATGCCTCCAGGTGCAAAAGCAATATAGCAAACTGGGACAGGCTAACCCATTTCACAGTAATATGATCTAAAATATCTTCCCTATGCATTTATCCTGTATTTATCATGTGAAAAAGACTAAAACATCAGAGTCAAAATAGATAAATGCATCAATACAAATATTTTGCATGCTTTATCTTTAATATTTCACACACAACTAGGACCATTAGTAAGATCCTAACACCAAAACTAATTAACAAAACAATCTAAACTCTTCCACAACACTTAGCTGTGTGGGTTACAGATGACAGAGCAGTAATAAGATGTGTCACTGTCTGAAATCAGCAAAAATAAAGTTTTTATTCTCACTTCTTTTCCTCAGACCTCTTTGCCCCCGCAGACAAAAGGAAAAGTTAAGTTAACCTGATTTATCATCCTCTTCCTCCAAACAGACGCAGAGAGAGACAGAGATAGAGGCAGGCAGCCAAAATGAATTTCAGCTCAGATGAAAAATTGCTCACATGTCGACCTTCAGTGCAACAGGGAGCAGAAACACCACAGTGAGACAATACAAACCGCCACACATCCATAGACGTGTGTATAAATACGAGGCAGGTATGAGACTGCAGAAGAGCACAGTGCCGTCTGTAGTGAAGGAAGAGGTTGCTGAACATTGTGTGGTTTCATATCTTATCTTTTCCACCTTTCCACATACAGTCTCATTCATTCATTGTGGCAGCGTTTGAATGTGTTCACATGCTTCAACAGCTCTGACTGTTTCATTTCACAATAACATTCAGCTTCTTCGGTCTGAACAAAGGAAGCAAACTGCTGATTTTGAAATACATGAACCTGTTGCTACCTTAGTAGACTATATAGTCAGTAGTTCATTGCCACACATTATAAAACAAATAATATTTTGCTATTATTCAGTTTAAGCCAAACATCTCTGCTGATGTAGCTCAATCAGCAGAAGGTTGGCAGAGAGGAAACAGGTGTAGGTGGTGACAGACAACAATAAGGAGACACGGAGCAACAACAAAGCACTGAGGGAGGCAGAGAAAGACTCTCTGAG
Source organism: Thunnus thynnus (assembly GCF_963924715.1). Taxonomy (NCBI): domain Eukaryota; kingdom Metazoa; phylum Chordata; class Actinopteri; order Scombriformes; family Scombridae; genus Thunnus; species Thunnus thynnus. Next base: position 26,099,615 of record NC_089530.1, read on the forward strand.
CAGTCAGTGGAAAGCTTCAGTGTATAACTAATATCTTAAAAAAATAACTTTTTTTGAATACTATATTTGACCCTATTGAAATAGTGCTTTGATAATGGCATAATGAAATATTAATACCATCATTAGCAAACTACTAACATATGCTGTTTTCTATTTCGCAAAGGCTTTTCCAAAATATAATGTATAGGACTATTAATAGTTGAATTACACTGTGGAGTTGCTGGTCAAAACAAAAAAAACAACAATATAAGTGTTTTAATCAGATTACCGAATATATAGTTTGTATATTTCGGATGAATAATGTAGAAAAGTGAGAAAAAGAGAGAGATGAAGAGAAGAAGAGGAAGAAAGAAAGGAAGAATGAAGGAAAAATATTGGTTTCTCTTCCTGTATATCACTTATATGTCACAACTTTGGACAAAACGCCATCACAAAGACAAACGATCAAATGATTTCCTCCTGTGTCCTCTGTTTTCCAGTCCTCCTCTCACATTGCTCCTCCTACAGTTCCTCTCCTCTCCTCTCCCCTCCTCTCCTCTCCTCTCCTCTCCTCTCCTCTCCTCTCCTCCTCTCCTCTCCTCTCCTCTCCTCTCCCCTCCTCTCCTCTCCTCTCCTCTCCTCTCCTCTCCTCTCCTCTCCTCTCCTCTCCTCCATAACATGCTCCTCTCTTTCCTCCCTACATTGCTCTCAGCCCTCCATAGCAGATTACTTGCCATCACGGTCCTAGATGAGTAATACCCCATTAACCCTGTGAACCCGGAAGCCACTGATGCACAAAGAGCTCCATTACCATCCTGTACAGTCGTTAGGCTCTCCATTAATTCATCACCTCCATACTCTGCTGGTTTACCACAATAAGCTGCCAGCAGTAGGCATTTCAAACAGCCAAGTGATTAAATGTGCACATCTTTGGTGATTGAGACGGATCTCGTTCCAGAGGACGGATTCAGTGCCCTCCAACGTCGGGCTCGGCGGCAGATGCAAGCTTGAAGAAGCTGTGCAGCTTTATGGACCATCAAAATGCTGAATTTAAGGTGTTTAATGTGTTTCTGTGCTTCATCTGAGCACATGTTTGATGTTTTGCTTTTTTTTATTTTTTTCTTAATGTGAATGTGATGAGATTTAAAAAAAAAAAAAAAAAAAAAGATTTTATGGGGAAACTTCAGCAACTTCTGCCAGGAAGTTTGCATATAGCCGAATATAATCACTACATGTAGCTTCGTTATATGTTTTAGACCTTTACAAGATTTTAGGGCTGAAGTAATTGATTAATTAATTAATTAGTCAATCTCCAGAAAACGAATAAACAACTATTTTGATTGTTGATTATTATAAATGCTCTCTCTCTCTTTATAAGATCTCTTTGGTTTCAGTTTATTCAAGCAATATGAATGACATTTTCTAACTGCACAATTAATCAAAGAATGAATCAAAATAATGATACTGATTTGTTTTGTGTATATTTGTATTGCATGTTAACCTTGAGTATTCACTTTGTGTTTATTTGCCAGGGAATTACAATAAAATATCACAACATGAGAACAAAGGTTACACAGAGAAAACCCAGCTGTGTTTTACCTTCTGTAAAAGAGGACAATCAATTTGTTCTGATTAACACTGCTCGGGTCAGCAGAAGATTGGCTCAGAGGAAACTGGTCAATGTTGAGAGACACAAAGAGGAAACGTTAAAGGAAACAAACAAGAAAGAGACACACAAGAGATGACACGGAAAGGATTGAGGGAGACAGAGAGAGAGAGTCGTTAGCCTGGATATGGATGGTGAGTGGGTTGAAGAGCAGAGGTTATCTCTGTCGCTGTTATAAATTCGCCTGTTCCTGATCACAACGTCCTGAGCTGGGTGGCAGAGATACGTGCTGTACGGAGAAATCTGCAGAGCAACCGCAGAGAGATTTTTACTGGCTTCATAAATTTAGAGCAGCACTCACAGAGAAATGAAATAATGGCTGGAGGTGTGGGATATTTATAGCACTGCTGTACCGGACAATGTGAAAGAGAGAAGAAGAAAGCAGTGGGTCAACTTCACCCAATGATTATACACCGAGCAAACCCACCGCAGAGGTCAGAGGTCACCACTGTGACTGATTTACTGACTGGATGTAATGGTGTTAACAGAAATGCAGGTCAAGACAGAGCAATATCAATCTTTAAACCAATTTCACCGGACAGTGTTATGTTTGTGTTTGTGGAAAGTGATCACATCTGTTTGACATGTATATTGTAAAATCTTAACCAGGATGTGTCACCGGCACACAACACAAGCAGAGTAAAGAGAATAAAGGCTTGAATAGTAGTAAATACCAATATGCTGCTAAAAGCATTCTGGCTTTCACTGGCTCGAAAGCAGATCTGAAAATAGTTTTAATAAGTAAAATCATCATTTTGCTCGTTAATTTGTACAAATAAATAATACAATATGAAAAGCAAAAGTATCAGCAGCATATTTAAAGATTCCCTCCTGACTTTCAGCAGACAAATGTGAAAACAGCCTCCCAGTATCAAACTCTGCACATACATGATTGTGTACAGTGTTCAAACATTCATCTATAGGAAGAAGAAGAAGAAAAACATTTCAATTCTGTTCTAGTTTGAACTGTTAATGAAAAATGGAAAAGCTGAAACGCAAATGCATTCAATTATTAGTTTTCCTCTCACAGGAATCTAATGCACAGACATGCACATTTGAACCCTAAATATTATACTAATGAGCAGAAAATATTAATATAAGAACTGACTGACACTGTATGTTATGCAAAATTATCATGTCTAGGTGTGTTTTATGTTGTTTCCCTTCAGAAATGGTAACAGTCAAGTACAAATTATACAGTGTGTAGTCAAAGAAATTGTGTACATGAAATAAAATCTATAAACCAGATAAATCACATATTGAAGACATCTTGAAACAGCATTTAAACTGTGTGACACTAAATTATTTCTCTATTCAGCACTAAAGGACACTGAGATCCATGTGTCTATGTGGTTTTGCATGTATGTCCTGTGTCGTTTAGTGATCTGACAGCAGTTTCACCCTCTGACTCTCCTCCTGTTGTCTAACTAGTGAAAGTCTCAGCCCAAAGCAGTGTTTTCTTCCAGCTGAACAGCTCCTGTCAGTCACTGTTGACAGGTCAGCAATGCTTTGAGATCGTTAAGGCTCTGAGGTGTCCCGGCGCGAAGACCTGCACCTAATATCACGCTTCACAACCCCGTCAATACCCTGCAGCACTGTGAAAAAGCCAAGCTCAGCCTAAACACTCCCAGAACACCAATGGACACACATTCATCCACCCCGCTGCCCACTGAGGTCAAAGCCGCTGAGGTGAAATCAGCTGTCTTCTGTCTGGAGGGAAATGTAAGTGCAGTCAGTCAGTCAGCAAGCAGTCAGATATCCAGCCAGCCAGAGAGAGTTTTGTTGTGTCAGTGTCACAAACCATTGTTGTTTATGCTATTAATCAGGTGTGACTGGCTGGATCTAGCTTTAGTTTTACCCAAGCGAAAGTCATGATATCTGCATTTTAATCAGCTGTTGCATGAACCCACTTGCAACATAACGTGACTGTTCTGCATGCAATACATTTCAGTCGATTATGAAGGTGATACACGGAGCAACTCTGATATTTAGCTGTACACAAGTTACCAAGTCTTAAAAAGCTGTGTGTAACAGCGGCTTAAAAATATGAAAAGTAAACAAGTCTGTTTGTCAAAATGAATAGAGCGATCATTTTGCACCCACATTCAACAATGATAAGAATCAATCACAGAGGAAAATCAATAATAAGATAACTTTATTTGTGTTGTGCTTAAAACAGGTAGAGTGGAAATGTAAAATCACAAGTAATGTTTGAAGTATTTGCAGAAGCTTTATTGTAAAAGACTGTTTATAAGTCATGTTGCTTTATGGAGAAAAAGAAAAAGTCAGGCTTGGTCACTATAGCTGAAACTGGAAAATAGCCTCATCCACTGATCTCAGTTATATATTTTGCTATTTTTATATATGCAATGCCTTTTAAAGTCATAGAGAAACAAAGATAAAGGAAATTTCTCCTCTGGCAGCAGCCTTAATAGATGTGAAAGTAACTCAGCCACAGCTTTCGTACGTCCCGGAGGAACTCTTGTTGGCAGCGTGAAATCCATCCACTGCTTCTAAGACTTTAGTGTATTTTGATTAACTCAGCCCAACCCACAACACTGCCGCTGTCTGTTCTCTTTAACCTCAAATGCACACATGCTATACATTTTTTTTTTCCACTTTTCAAAGCTGGTTGAGGGGAAACTAAAATGCAACAGTTCATCATACTGTACACTAATTCCTGCAACACTCTGAATTTCACAAACTGATAATTTACTGAGTTTTCAGGCATGGATTTTTCAAAGCTAGAGAGCCTGAGTCTGAGTCGCTCTTTTTCATTGATGTTTCTTAACATTATTCATGAGGAGATCGTATCCAAGGTAGCTGTTTGGAGGACAGCTGTAGCACAAAGAAAACAAACATTTCTTGTGGTCAATAATGGAAACCAACTTGGCATCAATAATGGAAATGAAGCCACTTCTTTGAAATGAGCAGTATCATCCTGCACATAAACCAGAGGTCTTAATGCAGGGGAGCTCTGTTGTTTGTCATAATGTTTAAGCGAGGGCTGCGCAATTAAATGGAAAAAAAACCCAACAAAACACACACACACACACACACACACACACACCTGCTTCCACACAACTGCACAAAGAGGAATTTTTCTAGGAGGGAAAAGCTTCAGGTGGCTCAGTAAACAAAGAATCCTTGTGCTGCACAGTGTCCTCGTTCATAAGTCAGATAATCTTTCTTTCATATTCAAGGTGACCAAACACTGAGCATTAGCATTTCATTTCCTTTGTTTTTTTAACATAAGAGGCGATAAAAAAATGTTTAAAAGTCTGTGACGGCCCCAGAGTCTGTCGCCTTGGTCCTGTGTATTGTGTGTACTGTGTGTGCTTTGTGTGTCTCGCAGGTCCTTGGCTGGGTGGAGCCGAGGTGTCATTGAGCTAACTGGGAACACCTGGCCAGTGTCCCCAAGTTGCTTAATCCCGCCTGCCCAGATGCTTGTGTGTCAGTCCCTTCACCCTTCACTGAACTCGGGATGTTTGAACACTGACAACATGCACTTCATATCAGACACTGCAGTCATGCATACATCACTGATCTTGACTTTCACACCCCATCGCAATTATCGTTGTAATTTACTTTAATAAACTTCAGTTTGTTACTGCTATGTTTGGCGTTCATCCCCCTCTGTTGTTGTGGCTCGCGAGCCGCTCATAAATAAATTGCAATTAGTTTTTCATTAAGGCTAACTCCTCTTATTTATTTTTTGTGATACAACAACACTCTTAATGAGTTGAGTTAATTTAATTGTCATTACAACAAACTTGGTGAGCTCATAGTGCACCATAAAACCATCATATACACAAGAACATATAATACACAAAGTATCATATATATATATATATATATACATATATATATATATATATATATATATAAAACATAAGCTCACTTTGGGTCTTAATGTTTAGAGAAGAAAAATTAGGTCTACAAATGATTTTCATAAGGAAAAAACACATGGATGCTACATATGCAATTTCAAGTTGTGGTCTAACATAAAGTATTGGGAGACAGCTTCCAACATTTTAAATGTGGATTTACAGCCTTTATTATAGCTACCTCCAGTTTTTGAAATGGAATTACTTATCTTTTTTTAAAGTAAGCATGTGTTGCACATGTCAATATGTATAATAACAAAAAACATTGTCAGGGCAGCATCTCACATCAATAACAAATGAAGCCATCAGCACTCACAAATAAGTGTATATCACTTTTTTAATGATGCACAGCAGCAAAAAAACAGACAGGTTTCAGCCCTAGGCTTTCCTCAGCATTAGGATGGAACATAGGATTGGTTTTGATATGTAGCCCCAACACCAATATGTTGTGCGTCAAGACCTAAATACAATAGCTCTCTTTAGCCTCAAATAGCCTATAAGTGGCAGGTTCTGAAGAATGATGGCAGTGTACACACAATATATAAAAAATATCATGATCCTATTTTTTTGTATGGTATAAAATCAATATTTACCAGTAATTTACTGTAAATAGATGAGATAATCACATACAATTAAAGCCTAAAGTTCTCAAGATAGCTTTAATGGATGTTAAAGGAGGGTAATTTGAATATAATTTTACATAATTTTTTTGTGTTTTGCATCCAGATATCTGTGCTTTGATTGGACGGCTTTAAGGATAAACTGGATAATTCTATGAATTTACAAAAGAATACTATATAAAACAAGCCTTTATTTAAAGTAAGTAAGTATAAGGTATTTCTTCAATGTTTTTCATTTTTTTGTGCAGATTTATACATTTGTTTAAGGTTCTAGCAATATTTTATAATAAAGGCTTGAGGGGGCACAGCTGGGAACGTGGCCCAGGGGCATCGACAGGGCCCCTCAAGAGCCTGTAAGGCCCCCTCCAAAATAAATGTACATTATTAGTTTTTTTCTCATTCAGTTTTCATTAAAGTCGATCAAATTGTGCCATTGGGTCTCCAAATTCACGATGTACCTACAACACCAGGCACTAGGACCTGGGAGAGGCTGCTGCTGCTCTCTCAGAGCCCACAGTAGAGACTGTAAGGGTAGTCAGAAACTACTGAAGTTGTGACAAGATGTTGGCTAAGACTTTACCAACATAAACATAATATACAGAGTGAAATAGTAAGTAGTTACAGAGTGAAAATCATAACTCCAATATGAATTTGTGGCAAATGATGGTCAATGTAGTGAGCTATCAAGTTGTTACTCATTTGTTTCTTGCTTAACGTTCACTAACTTTAGGTTTAAGTGAAGAAAAGACAAGAGGATGGGCTATATAACACCAACGTTATACAGTGGAAATTGCTTATATAATCACAGTTACAGTAATCAACCGCTTATATGGATCAAAAAGCTCAGTCCAAAATCATTCTTATACAAATGCTGTTTGAATAATTCGCTTATAGTAATCAATAGTTCGCTTACAATGTTCATTTTTGGTCTTTTCATACATGAAAACATGAGGGAAAAAATAAAATTACAGTAACATTATTTTTAATTTATTTTACCTTACTCCGATGATACACATATGATATTGTAATTAGCGGCTGCGGCACCATTATCAGGGGTGCGGAGGTGTGGGGTGTGGGTGTGTTTATTTGTAACCACCGTGAAACAATCAGAAAATAATGTTTTCTTCCTCTCATTCACCGGCTTTCAGGCTACCACTACTCGCTCTCCTCATCCACTCTCTAGCTCGCTTGACCACTGCTTTTCACTCTCTCTCTCTCTCTCTCTCTCTCTCTCTCTCTCTCTCTCTCTCTCTCTCTCTCTCTCTCTTTCTCTCATTTTAAAATAAGTAAGCAGCGAAACAGCTGTACTATAATTTGAAACAGCTACAGTAAATAGTGAAGCTGGCCATTTCATTACTTTTTAAATCATGTAATAAATATACAAATGTCAATTAGATGGTAATCTCTATGAGAAATAAAGAAAAAGAAAAAAATATTATTATTATTAATAATTATTATAATTATATAATAATCATCCACTTACAGTGATTAATTTGACCCAGACAAATGTGATCACTATAAGTGGTTTCCACTGTACTAACTAGCTGATGAGCCAGCCAGCCAAAGTGTGAGGGAGTAAAAGAGATATAGATGTTATTGACAGCTCTTTACATACTTTGCTTTTATATGCCTCTTAAGAATTTCGAAACAATCATATCAGTAGGCATAGATTATTGTTTATAATCAGTCAATGTCAGTGAAAAGGTCACATTGTGTTGATGATAACCTAATTTTATATCCCTTATTTCCTCAACATGTAGATGGATATACGACATTTCTTCAAAAAGGTGGCAGCTCCTCCGAAGGCCGGTCAGGTGAGAAGATTTTGCCAGTTCAGACAAATACCAATTTAAACTGGTTGACCACTCATTAAGCCTTGAGTTATTGTAAATCTGAGTTTAATAAAATAACATGTTACTGAAAACAGGCGAGGAGAGGGAGAGGAGGAAGATGGAGACTGACAGGGCTGAAAGAGCAGGTCTGATGGAGGTTAGTGATCAAGAAGAAAGCAAGTTTGAGTTGTTTAAGCTTTCAGTAAAAATTAATACTGAATTTACTCATACTAGGCATAGACTAGCTTAAATGATTCAAACATCAAACATCAGTCTGCGTATCAATAACAGACTTAGGACCTTCAACATATCTAAGAGAGAGGAGACAGCATTCCTTGGCTTCAAAACCTTTGCTTGATCTGTGTCTGTTGTAAGTGGATGGATAGCATTTAAGCCATAAAAAAAATATTCCTCCCCCCAGCCCCCCTGGTAAAGGCCCAGCCCCCCTAACCATAAATCTCTAGTGACGCCTTTGGTTTTGGTGTGTAAATACATGGAAATCCTCAACCCACTGACCAAACTGTAAAACCCTCAGCACACTGGATTCAGACAAGTACTATGATTGGTAAACAGATAATAATGAGAAAGTGGAAAGCTGTAGAAGGTCCATTATTTCGGGAATGGATCTGAGAACTGGGTAAGGTGGCAGCTTTTGAGAGAATGTCTCATAGCCGAATAAATGAGGTAGAAAAATACAATAATAAATGGGGAATGTTTCTGTGGCTTCACTCACTACAGACGTACCAGTGAACACCCCGTTCTGAGTATTAGGTCGACTGATGTCATTAAGGGCTGGGCTCATAAAACACACAGACTATGCTTGTATTGATATATGTTTGTTACAACATGTTGTTATCTGTATTCATAAACATACAGAGACATTTTCTCTGTAGCATATACAGGTCTTTGTTGAGACCATTATGAATGCAGGAGGTTGGACAAAATTACATGAACACTATTTAAACATTCGTTTCTTAAGGACTGTGAGTGGACACCTAACAGTGGTACTGTTGACATCTGACAAATTTACACAACACGTCATTTAATACTGTTATTTTAATTCACTCTATTGTATTATTAAATATTTGTTTTTATTTACCTTTTATTATTTTATTATTTTTTTGTTCTTCTATTCTTCTTCTTTGTTCAAGTATTGTATTGTTATTGGGTTTTCTATGATATACTTTTGTATTACTGCAAATTTAAAATTCAATAAACTTTAAGTCACAAAAAAAAAAAAAAAACCCAACAAACCCTCACCCCCCCCCCCCCCCCCCCCACCCCCACCCCAAAACAACACACTGCTGTAATTGTCTCAAGCTATCATCACTGACAAAGTGCTCCTATACTTATGGTGTATAGAGATAAACTCTGTATTTACTTTTTCTCCCTTTCACCAAGTTTAAATCATCCCTGCTCACCTCTTAAACAAACTCTGAACCAAAAGCCCTCCACAGGCTGCAGCAGGTGTTGTGAATATAAAGTAGAGTGGGAGTGCATCAGTCATTGGCCGGCTTCATTTGGTATGCAAAATAAAAATGAGTTACACAAAACGAGGCCTGGCAGGAGGCTGCGGAAGGGCTCAAACACAGCTACAAAGCAAAGTGAAAAAGTCAATGCAAAACAAGCAGTAATTTACACAAAAATAAAGAGAGAAAGAAAACACAATGTCAAAGGAAAGTCATCTTTTTCACTTAAAAACAAACCAAATTAGTGCATCAGCTGTTTCAGATGTAAACAATCTAATTCAATGCAAAATGAATTAGGGAAAACCAAGATTTTTATAATAAATGTTACGTTATTATCAACATATTCAACTCCTACAGAATTCTGTTTTATACTTAAATCTATATTATCTGAGGACTTAATCTCAGACCTCAAAGGAAGTTTATATCACATCAGTCCCTCCAGGAGTCTTTTCATGATTATTGTGGCACATAATGACTGAATTTGCAGTCGGTCTTCATAAACTTTGAGTTAAAAGTTGTACTCAATTACACTGAAAATTGCAAGGCAGCTGTAAAACTTTGTGACTGTTTCTGTTTTCTGACTTGAGGAATTGCTTTGGATCTCAGGTCGGCATGGGCACTCTGGGAACACGAACTGGGCATTCTTTGCAGCAAGCAAGCCAAGAAGCTGGATGTGCTTCTCTAAGAATTCTTCCAGTTCGACCTTTTTTGTTGTTGTTGAAAAATTGCAGGAAGAAAAAAAAAGAAAGTGCTTTTTATATATCATGATTAGAAATTCCTGGAGGGTCTGTCACTTGATGTACATGTAGAGAGAAGATAAGAGCAACAGGTATAGTAACATTATATGCATTTTAAAGAAGATTGATGGAATAAAGCTAACTGAATTGCTGTAGGGCATAAAAAAGCCCATGCTTAAAGGATAGGTTCACTTTTTTTTCAAGTCTGTCTTAAAACAATATTCAAGTGACAGCTGAAGCCTCATATTAACTTCAGATAAACTTTGAAATGCACCCTTTTTCACAAAACGACTGTGGATTTTGTTCCGCATCACTTACATTGAAAGTTCATTTGAAGGAGATCTTCTAATGAACAGGAAGAATGGTTACAGCAAGCAAATCCTGTTTCAGTGTTGATATGGCCACCACCAATTGTGAACCTATGCTTTAACATCATAGCATGTTTTCTTCTTAGACAAAGAAGATCAAATAAACTCCTCCAAAAATCACAACGCTGCAATGAAATGAATCCGCTGGCCCGTTTCACTTCCACATCAAACAACGAATCGTCTGATGATACACAGAATTATTTGCAAATGCTGAGTAAATGTTTCCCGTGCAAATATTCACTCTCAGCTTTGGCATTAATCTACAGTAGCGGCGAATCTTCTCATCGTTTAGATAAAGCTAAACTGAGCAGAAACATATTTAGGATGTTAACTATCCATCCAAATGTAGGTACAAAATCCAGACATGAAAGGAGCAATTAGCATACTGTATGTGTGAAAACTCAGTTTCACTTTCTGTGTGTTCTGTGTCCACCTCTCATGTGCACAAAAACACAAACAAGTTTCTCTCTGCATCTCTTTTTAACACAAAATCTTCAGTTCACGGTTTCACACAGGCACACTGTTTCTATTTCTGCTCCTCTCGCCACACACAAGCCTGCCTCATTCACATGCCGCCCGCCTCTCTGCTCCTGAAAAGCCTCTCTGACATCCCTGTGTGTATGGTAAGTTATCGCGGCAGATAAAACAAGGACAGTGACGTGATCCAGGAACAGTCATATTAACTGCGATAATGCCGAAAAAGACTGCAGCATAATCTCTGTCTTCACGCCGAACTGAGATATTTACTTAGTATTCAAATATGAGCGTGAAAACCCAATTTAGACGGAGAAATGACTTCTCTCTCTATCCCATTGTGTGGTGGTTATCAAATGATAGATGACTGTGAAATGATTGTGTCAGACTTTTCAAATGAAAAAAAAAAGAAACATCTGTTCTTCAGACAGGAGAAATATCATCAGTCTTCTTTACTGTGTGTTTTTGTTTAATCATAAAGGCTGCAAGTTTGGAGAAAAAAAAACTTTCTGAAAGTTTTCTAAAAAAAATAGACTGAGATGAGATTTGAGATGAGATTTTGGACCTAAATTCTCAATAATATTGAATGCTGCCAATCGAGGTTGTTGCATATATGTGTTATCTGCTTTTGTATGGTATGCCACTGAGCCACTAAAGCACCCCAAGGACACAGACAGAGGTAAAAAAGTGTTTTTTAAAAAGTCAGACTCGGCTAACAAAGGTGCACTTTGGAATGAAGGGTCACAACAGTTGCAAGGAAGAAAGAAAAATCCACACACTGTGTCTTGAATATGATAAGAAACCTTTATTTTAATATTACATGACTGAACTGGTTTCAGCTGAAAGCCTTCTTCAGGGTGTTAAAAGCAGCACATCTTCACGATGAAATGACCACATAGGCTGATTGTACCTGCACTCCAGAAGGACCCATAGGAGCGTTTTCTAAAATGCCGCCTCTGTCGGCAGTAATCGTAAAAAATAATCATGTTTTATGGTGTGAAAATGTTGTGGTTAAGGTCTGGTTAGGTTTAGGCACAAAAACCACTTGGTTAGGGTTAGTGAAAGATCATGGTTTGGGTTAAAATGATCACTTAAAACATGGTAACTTCCGTAAAGTTGTCATGGCAACAGAAAACACAACGACAATCAAATTTATGGTTTTCAAAAAACTTTCCCAACTCACAGTTGGAAACGTGACAGTTGGAAACAGGACGCAAACAGCAGTCTCCTGCAGCTAAGTCCACTTTTTGCCATTTATCTATCTATCTAGCCATCCACCCAACCCACCAACTCTGAATATAAACATCTGTCACCATATATAAACATCGTCTGAACTGCATCACTTCCCTGGATCATAATTACAACGGCTGCTAGATGGCATCTGTCACTAAAACGTACCTATAGGTCGTTTTTGCTGGATGAAATTTCGACCTATGCTGTCGTTTTTCTTGTGAGGACGGGCTGGTTCAAAGTGGATGCAAAAAGAAAAGACGGCCTATATGTGGTGTGTGCATAGATCAAATCATAACTACTGAAAAACATATATTCTATTTCAACATCCTGACAAAGATTTTTAGCCAAAACACATTGGTGTCAGCCATGAAGTGTCAAAAGCTTTTTACTCAGGACTCAGTGTGCTTTAGATTTTTCCCTTTTGTACGCCGAGGAAGCTGATTAAACCTAAACTTGAATTTTGACATAAGGGGGGATGAGACAGACAAAAGATCCAGCTTTCTATGGAAAGAGTGCTCACCCACTGCCGTGAAAGAGATTTCACTTCCAAACTTTGATTTGCCTCCTGCTGTGAGTAGAGGATGACCAAATATTCACAGATTGAGGGCTCAGGACACAAACATCACACTTTCTGTTAAAGGCCTGTTGCACAGGTGCATTTATACACCAAATTCACACTGAGTGCAATTTCAGTGCAAAATAAAAAGCACATATTGATATTCTGCATGTTATATTACATTCATGGTTCTTAATATTTTCTTATTATGAAGGTAATATTCTTCCTCGGGCTTTGTCCTTCACATATGTGTACATTTATGCAAATGTTCTGCGCTCTCATGATGTTTAGATGTCAGTTTGCTGAGTTTCTTGGGTCAAAAAGCTTTTAAATATACCGCACTTTCCACTTGAAACAATGTACAGAGGAACCTGAAATTGTCAGCAGGTATTACTTATTATTTATTGTGAGATGAAGTCAGTTTTAAAGGACCTGGAAAAAAGTTAATTGGATGTTTTTTGAAAATTCAAATACTTCAATCCACATCTTGAGGGCCTATTGTTTATGCTCTTTTGTGCAGTGTTTGGCACTTGTGTTAGCCTGTTTATGTTGTCTGTAAAAAAAAAAAAAAAAAAAGATGTAAATCTCAATTTTACCTGGTTAAATAAATGAAAGAAAAAGAAAGAAACAGCTGAATGCACTAGCTTTCTTTCCCAGAAAGCAGTAAAAATCTTGATCAATTGGTATTTTAGCTGTACATCTATGTATGAGATTATATACAATAACCATATGGAGAATAAATGCAATAATTAGAAATAGTGTAGTGATTTTTATTCCTGTATCCTCTCTCAGTGGGATACTTTCACAATTGATTTACAGTGACTGAGTCACTGCTGGGAATTCCTTCCGTAGCCACCGGACCTGAACTGCTGCATTACATGATGACAAACAGACCGTGAGCAGCATCCAGGAGCCTAATGGGACCTGAGATGACTCTTTCTCAAACATTGTCAGAGCAGAATAGAGTAGCCTGCAGTGGGTTTTCTGCATAAGGATTTTGGCAGAGCACAGGGTCTTCAAGTCCTGTTAATGACTAAAGTATCCGGAGCTGTGACAGTAGTGAAAGCTCTCTCTCTCTCTCTCTCTCTCTCCTTCTCTATGTGTGTCTCTCTCCCTCACCCTCTTCTATCCCCTCATTCTGCAGAGTGCAGCTGAACAGAAAGCAGCTTCTTGCCTCTGCTGTCATCGCCGTGGAGGTGCAGGCGGATGTTGGTTGAGCGCTGTGGACGCAGAAGTGAAAAATTCATCAGGGATCTGGAGAGTGTGGAGGAGGAGGAGTGGAGTGAAGAGGAGAAGAGAGGCAGCTTGTCTCCTTTCTTCACCCGCCGGGCTCTTCTGCAGCATCCTTCCACTTCATCATGGATCTCTGGAGTAAAAAAGTCTGGGGAATTATTGCACAGGTCGCCCTGATACTTTCCAGCTCGTACGGGGCAACGAGAGGAGGTGAGCACAGTGACATATTTTATCTTAGAGGAGATTTGATGTAGGGTTGTGTGTTTGCTGCTGCCATACATTCATCTCAAATGTTTGAAAAAGTGTAGTTCCTGAGATAATACAGGTAAAAACTAATATAGTTTTTGTTGCAAATGAGTCTTTTTGAAAGACATCCGAGTTAGAGATTTATGACATGCTCAGCAATATCACTTCATTGATTTATTTTTATATTTCACGCACGGCTTCCCATGCAAAGCTCTTCAATGGGGCAGCGCAGGAAGCGTGTGGGTGGGGGAAAGTGAATGAGAAACACTTTCCTCTCGCTCAGCACATTTAAACAGTTGCCCTTGAGCAAGGCACTCAAACCTCACCTGCTCCAGTGCAAGCTGCAGAAGTTTGCGGTTGCACTTTGAAGTATGGCTGCATAAACGTGAATCGCTGTTATTAGAGAGGTTTGTAGTAGTTTCATATTTCAGTAATACATTATTCATTTCTTGTCAGAGGTTTGGATGGAAATGCATTCAGTGCTCATAGAGAAGAAAATGACCAGCAAGTGGAGAATTCATTTGTTTCTGCTCTACTGTATGAGTGTTAGTTGAGAGCATTTTTTGTTATATTATCATCATCTTTTATTCTGTCTACTTGTCATTCTCTTTTGTAGTGCGATGTTTCATAGCCCTCTGGATTTCTCCTGTATTTTTTGGGGGGGCACAATATAGTTAAGAGGCACTATTAAGACCACAAAAAGTAATAAAAAAGCATAGTTATTCAAAAAAGCCTCATAAGACTCCTCCTGTACATCATTGATAGTCCATTTGGGATCCACTGTGTTGATGGAAATGTCAGCAGGGGAATAATTTTACATAGGAGATGTGTGCATATGCCAAACAATACTGCTAAGACAGACTAATAAAGAGGGTAAATGTTTCTCTATCATAGTGCTGATGCTGTATTAAATGGTAGTCTGAGTCAACATGCCTGGGGAAACAATATTTGTTATACATTTGAAAAAATAAAATGCCACTAAGGGATTCAGGCTGAGCAGAGCGGGGACAGACAGATAAATGATAAATATTACCACGTCAGGTTTATATTCCCCTTGACAGACAACAATTGCTGGAGAAAGACGCACCGACATTATGGGCTTTGAAAGAGTAAAATAAAAAAAAAAATGAAACAAAGAGATAAAGAGATTTCTTTGCCCCGGAGGAAATGGTGTGGACTCAGCAGAGTGCCTATCACAAGCCATAATCAAAAGAAAATGTAGCTGTCACTCTAAAATCAATAAGTAGAGCTTGAAACCCTTTTTTTTGCCCTCGTCGAGAGCAAACATACAGTACATCATCCGCTTAATAATCTCCCATACACCGGCCATCTCTCTACATTTTATTTGACTTTGTATTAGTGTTGAGCCAGTGCCATAGGCAAGATTTGACTCAAGCTATTTGTCACAGTGAACAAAGGAGGTAAAACCGTTGTGAGAGGGCAGATGTTTGTGTTTCTGAAACCAATCAGAGTGACTCTTCTCTCCGCTGAAGCTGCAGCGTAAATATTTAGGGTAAGGAAGTGTATGGAGCAGTGACAGGTGTACAGGTTTCATCCCTCTGATGGCTGATAAATCTGTCATCAGCAGCCCTGTTTATCCATGAGGTGCTCAGAGAAAAAGAAAGAGTCTGGGTATACTGGAGCTCTTTGTGCAATGATGTATTTTACAAACTTTAAAGTGATTCAGACTCATGATCACTTAGTTAAACCCACTGACATGCATGTTGTTTGTCAGTGAACCACCTTTATACTGAATCAATCAAATTTTGATTCATTTTGATCAGAAAATATGCAGATTTGTGCAGAATTTGGCGACCAACTATAGTCACATCATCCAAATATGTAGAAACTTTGATGAAGATTAGATGGAATTTGTAGAAAAAGCTGAATAAAACATAAAATCAAAAATCTGTCTACTGTTAGCTTTGTTGTGAACTAAGGAATCACAAGGGAATGCTTCTATTTTCACACTAGAGACAATTACACTTGATAATTAAAGCAGACTTTCAACAAAAAACATCTGGAGAGGAGGTAATATATCACAAAACAAAGTCATGTAAAATGAATACTGCAGCTACAGTTGAGCTTCAAGCCAGAACCTTCGTCACAAGCTGTTGTCAAGTCATTAAAGTTGAACAATAACACTGTTATGTACATGTATTCTAACTATAAAAAGAGTTGCTGTTCCTGCAGTAGACACAGACTTTGAAAGGGGTCAGAAGCTAATTTGAAGAGGGTGGAAATGTCTCTAACTTACCTGTAGGCCTGGAGTAGAAACAGTTACTGCTACAAGGGTTTTCTGTTTATTGAAACTTTACTGCCAAGTGCCAACAAACACTTTATTTGACTAAATGACACACGATTTTTTGCAGTATTATCAATCTAAAAATAGTCATTCTGATTCAGTCATACAGTAGTTACTAAGTATATATCTGTATGTATCTGTCATACACAGATTTATTACCAAAATATTATGAGCAAAATTAACACAATTTGTATTCGCAATCTGTGTGTAATTTGCACCTCATATACAAACGTAGCAGACAGACAGGTGACTGCCCTCAGGTGCATTCTGGGAGTGTAGGAGAGCTCAGTAGAGATGCGGTTTAGAGGTGAGATTTGTCTGAGTTCACCAAGCTCAGAAAAGAAATGATATGCTGCATAGAAATGCTCTCTAATGAAGTTACGGTTGTGGCGGCAGCGCAGAGGGAACGAGATGCAGCGAGTGCAGCGGCTTCGAGCAGGGCAGGTGGAGGCAGGAGATGGTTTTGATATGGCTGATGTCTCACCAGCACACTGAGGTTAATGCAGCCAAATGCAAACTGTAAACATCTTATCAAGATGCAATGCAATAGTCAAGTTAATGTTAATTTAACTGAGCACAAAAGCGCAAGTCAACTCTTCTTCTTTGGTGTTTTAAAATATTGTATAATTAACACATTTTGTTGATTACTTGTTAAGACTATTTAACTTTATATAATTCAGTTTACTGTATAGGTAGACACCTGTGGAGTTGAACCACAGCATGTTTCAAGATATTCTGATTGGATGCTGTATGCTTTTTATGCCACATAGCTTTTTATACCACCACTAGGGGGGGCAATATCAGAAATTTTCAAGATCATAGGGACTTTAAACCAATTAGTTTTTGTGGTGGTCATTAAATTAAAAAGTTTAGTTCTTTCTGGTCTTAAGTGGTGCACAATTTTCCATGCAAAGCCCTCAATAATTGTGTGAACATTATTAGTCCAGCTGATGGTATCTCCTCCAGTTATCTGCCCAATGCTCCCTCAAATGCTGACTGTATGCATAAGGGGAGGCACTGCTGCCATGCACACAGTGCTTCCGATGAGCCAAAGTGCGCTTACAGGCTGCTGTGCCCGTGAGACAAAACACACACACACACACACACAGCTTTAGGTACACAAAGGAGACGCATGAGGCATCATAAAAATTTCTTTCTCCCTCTCTGTGTCTCTCCAGTGTTGTTGCATATGTCCTCCATGGGATTGTTATCTCTTCTCTCGGCTGATTTGGAGTCAGGGGAGTGTGTGTTCTAATCGCAGCCTAATGACAGATAATACCGCTGCACTCCTACTCTGTCTGTCCGTGCATATGTGCCCGTGTGTGTGCACGTGTCTGTGTGCATGTTTATGTGTCAGTGTGAGTGTGTGCCTCCTCAGATAAGAAGCAAATAGCCATGTGTGAACATGAGGAGAGCAAGGGAATGCTAAGTAGCAGATAGAGAGAGAGAGAGTGTGTGTGTGTATGTGTGTGTGTGTGTGTAAATGGTTAATGGACTGCATTTATATTTTGCCTTTCTAGGCCTCTGACCACTCAAAGCGTTTCACACTACATGCCAACATTCACCCATTCACACACACATTCATACACTGATGGCACAGGCTACCATGCAAGGTGCCAACCTGCTCATCAGGTGTGTGTGTGTGTGCACATAATGCAGATAAATGTGGTTTATGTACCTGTGCGTGCACACATTGTGTTCAGATAATGAATGACTCACCACTCACAGTCACTAGTCTCCACTGAGAGATGTTCTCAGTTTAAAACTAATGTCACTAAGTGTTTCATCTACAAAGAGAAGAGGCGGTGAAAGTGTTGTCTTCTCTCAGTTCAGAGTCAGATGATTTTGTTCCAAATCTGTTTCAAGGTGGGAAGTATTGGCTGATGATGGATGCTGAGCTGTAAATTCAGGTGCGTTAGATTATTTAGGAAGTGACTTGTGTTAATGTGAGGTACTTCTACAGTTTATAAGCATATTCTCCTATTTGGCAACAATCAGAGCTTGAAAGCTACTCTGTGCAAGCATATTGTTAAGCTGTGTGCAGCTGATAAGTTGCATCACAACCAACTAATGGTTTACAACTAATGTGATGCTGTTAACAGGAATATGAAAGTTATGTTACTTCATCACAAAAAGCACAAAGAGACATGGGACAAAAACTCAAATGTTGAGGCTATTGATTAGGTTTATGCTAATAAACTGACTGTGGTTAAAGTTAGGATTATGGTAAGAGTCCACATACAGAAGCTAAAATATATTTAATTTAAGTTAATACGATAATCTTTATTGATCCCATGCAGAGAAACTGAAAGTCAGAGCAGCAGAAGTACAAGAACAGGTGCACAGTATAGATAAGTACTTTAAATTACTAGATTACATAATGTTAAGCAACAAAAGAATGTAGTTTATATAAAATGTTTATAGAAGAACAATTTTTGCTCAAAAGTAAAACCTTGCTCATGGGGATAAAATTCCTTGCATGAGTTGAACATTGATCACTGAAGTGGAAGAAAAATGGCCTCCCAGTTCAACATGAAACTTTTGCCTTTTTCTTGTCATGTCTCGTCTCTGACTGTCTCTTGTCTTTCCATCAAGGTGAAAAGGTGGAAACTCACTTTTCACAGGGGTGCATTTCAAGTCATCATTCTCTGATTTTTTTTTATAAAATTTCTTGACATCAGCTGACTGAGTCATTTTGTGGCCTGGTCAAGAGCACCTAACCGCTGAGGGAGCAGAGATCTCATCTATTCCCTCCACTCATATTTTCCAACCAAGAGGGAAAGCATGAGAAGAAATTCCGGGTCGAGTTTTTATCTGCTGAAGTTTTCTTGAGCGAAACTCTGAATCCCCACCAGCTCCAACGTTTCTGTCCTGCAGCTCAGTAATCTGTGCCTTTTGTAAGAAGGCATTGATCAATAAACTATCACACAAATACCATTATAACTCATTTTAACTTGTAAAAAATAAGCTTTCATCAGATAGATGACACTGTTAGGGAATCTATTAAAGGATCTATTAAAGGGTTTTGTCAACCAGACAATCCAGATGTTGTCCCTCTCACGGTGTCTGCACACAGCCAGAAGAGCTGCATACTGTATATCAGGGTTTGTTATACTCCTCTCAGAAGATGATCTGTTATTCACACATGTTCAGTTTGGAAAAAAAGTTTTGAAGAAACTCCGAAAGGAAATCGATCGCTGTCATCATGAAGCTTTAATTTGGTTTGTTTTAAACTTGCTGTGCTTCAGTTGAGTTCAGTGTTTTTATCTCATGTTCTTCAGGTTCAGTTTTCCACTTAATTAATATTTTAAAAATCATTAACACAAAGTTCATCGGAGCTGCAGTGATTAGCCACTTAATCGATTAGTTTTGTCATTTTTTTAAGCAAACAATGCCAAACAATTGCTGGTTTTAGCTTCTCAAATGTGAGGATTTGAAGCAGAATATCTTTGGATTTGGACTTTTAACAGATAAAACAAGACATTTGAAGATGTAATTTAAAGTCAGGGTGAGCTCTAGGAAGGTATAACTAGCATTTTTTACTATTTTCTGACATTTTGTAGAGAAAATGATTGATGGATTAATTGAGAAAATAATCGTTAGTTGTGGCCCTGAAGTTAATGTTTAAATAATGTAGATTTTTGCCTACATTATGCAGTGATTCAGAGATCACAAGTGGGTTATTAATGACAAGATGTTGTTTCCTGCTTGATTTCCTCCAGGTTTGTAATGATCACTGCAGGCTAATAATGTGGTTCATTTGGTAGACTGCACTGGCTGTTTAATGATGTTTACGGTCAGTAAATGTGTCCTGCTCTTCTATTCCAGGCTCATACTGAGATATATTTTTATTAACAATTCTGAGGATAGAGCTAAAGGAAAAATTCACAATGCTGCCCATCTCAACCAAAACATCAGAATTTACTTCTTTCCGATGAACTGGATGTCTGTATTGAGAGGAACGTAAACCTGTGGATATAATCCAATTAGCGTGAATGAGCCGTGCACCTCCCTGCAGAAACCCACTGTCCTTTATGATTCATGAGACTCTGGAGTTTGTGACAGTGGAGATGGGAAAAGTGAGAGGAAGCTGAGGAGAAGCCCCCTCTCATATTTCTTCTTTAGTGTCATTTATGAAAATGTGTATTCAGAGAAGGGGGGGGGGCATGAATGCGATCTGATGAAGTCAAGGCTACATTATGGCAGCTGTGGCCACAGGTAAACGTGGAGATGTCACTCAGGAATCTAGATTTATTAACCCAGGGACAAGCAGTTAAGTGATAAAACTGACAGAGGCCTGCAGTCTATCCATCTGACTTTGACACACATTGATATTGGCTCAAGGCCAGTCCCGCTGGAGCTCTGCTTCCTTAAACACACATTCATTAATCACATGGTACTGTCATCACCTACGATGACGTGTAGTTGGTCTAAGAAGAGTGCTCAGTCGCTGGGCATTGTAGAGGGTCCCGGTCTGTACTAAAAACAAGACCCACTGGCTGTAAGTGCAGCAGTGAGGAGAGAGACTTCAACTGTAATGAGCTTGAGCATGCCTGACCTTTGACCCTCTAATGATGGCTGCAAGTGAGATGATTAGTATCAAAGTGACAGTAAAAAAAAGAAAATGATGATGATAGTGATCAAAGAAGAAGAAGAGAAAGTTGATGATGATGAAGCTGATGCTGCTGCTGATGAAATTCTGATCATGATGATGAAGAAAATGATGATGATGATGCAGAAGAAGAAGAAAAAGTTGATGATGATGATGATGATGATGATGACGATGAAGTTGATGCTGATGATGAAATTCTGATCATGATGATGAAGAAAATGATGATGATGCAGAAGAAGAAGAAAAAGTTGATGATGATGATGAAGATGATGAAGTTGATGCTGATGATGATTAAATTCTGATCATGATGATGAAGAAAATAATGATGATGCAGAAGAAGAAGAAAAAGTTGATGATGAGAATGGTGATGAAGGAGAACATAGTAGAAGTTTATCCCTCTGTATATCATTTACTGGTTACACAGTTCTCGACTTCACTCATTGCAGCTTTGGGGTTTAATTGTCTTGCTAGTACAGATGTTGGGCAGCTGCCAGGAACTGAACCAGCAACCCTTCAGTCACTCATTGACCTTTTTAACTTGTGATTGTCCCCTGAAGCAAAATAAAATCAGTTTATTACCTTCACCGTTCTCTTTGTGGTTGGTGTTCATATATTTCCGGCTTGTCATACATTACCACTTTCTTTGGTCTAATATATTAACTTAATGTAGCTCAAATAGATGCTGACAGGATTTGAATTGTCTCTCTAACATAAACTTTTTTTTACAATGACAGAACCAATATAGTGCAATCAGAACTCTGCAGACAACTAATCTGATATTCTGTAGTTGCCAGAATTGACTTCTGAGGCTTCTAGAGGAGTCTTGGGCATAATTTAACAAAACATCTACATACAGGAGCCGACTCCAGAATCCTTTAGACTGTAAATCACCATCTGTTCCCTCTTACACTCCAGGCTGCCTCAAGGGATAATTAGATCAGATGTGATGTCTTAGGAAATGTGAGTGCAGAAGACATGTCGTTGGTATTACGGACGATAGCTGACATTGAACACTGCAGGACAAATCCGAGTCGAAGCCGAAACTTTAAGAAGTAACATAGATAAGGTATCTGACCAGCAATGTAATGACTCAGTTCATGAGGTGGAGGAGAATGAAGAGCTGGTCCACCAGTGGCAGAGAATTGATTGATTTTAATAGTACTTCAGGTCAGGGTCAGTTACAGAAGAGCAGCCCTGCAGCTGGCAGGGATTCAATCAGAAATCTGTAGGTCACAACCAGGAAAACTCTCTTACTTCTTGTGGGAATTTGTGGTATCAGTTTTTTTGACACTGAATCATAAGGTGGTGTCATGTAAATATTTCCAATTGAAACCTCATTAAAATCTCGACTCATCTCATTTTCATCGTTTTTCGCCGGGATTCTCATCTTTCTCCTTATCAGTGTGCATACTAACTACCTCTCACACCTCTCTCAACCATGAGAGAATAGTTTGTAATGATCATAAAATCTGTCAAAACGCTGACAGCCATGGCTGCGATTGCACTCGCTGAGATGATTAAGCATCAAAGGTTCCCCACCCATCCTGCAATATTGAGAAAAATATCAGCCTGGCTTAATTAAATTTTTCACATCATGCATGTGAGAAACACAATGAGGACAAATCAGATTGTGTTACACAGCCAGATCGTCTGCGTTGAGTGGTACAGTAGAACCTAATTCAGTTTAATGTGGTGAAAATGCTCCGCTAAGTGGTTTTCCCAACAACATTATACTAAAATACTTGTGCAAATACTGAAGTGTACTTCATAACTATTTCAAGAAAAGTGTCTGTGCCACCAGAAATGCACTCATGTAAATCTCTTGCTGCTCCACAGAGGGAAATGTTGTGTATTATGCATAAGCAAAGCTTTGCATATCTATAAAAACATTATGCTGAACTCAAACCAACTGTAAATACAACCTAAACAGAATCTTGCAAAAGAGCTTATGTACTAATTAAGATATTAATCTGCCTCTAAGAGAAGTGTCGTGATTTCTAATAAATAGAATAATAAACTATGTGATCATTGATGCTGATCCAGCAGATCATTGCATTCTCCGAGGATAATAGCATCCACCATCAGGGACTGTACCAGTTGTGCTTTTTTTAAGGTTGGATATCAACAAAGCATATTTGCTTAAAGGGGACATATCATGCTTTTTATTATGTTCTGCTTATTGTTTATATTATTTTACTGTTATGATGTCAGATGTCTATGTTATGTTATGTTATGTCTATGTTATGTTATGTTATGATCAAGTTCCAAACTTCCAAAACTTGAGGTGAACGTATGTAAAAAGCTCCCTGCAAGTTAAAAGCCAGAGCTTCAGTCTGCTCTGCTTCATCTGCAATGTCGCCCCTATGTCCTTCTCCTGATGATGTCAGATCATTGCACCATCAAACATGTACGGAGGTATTATCCATTTTGAGTAAAGAATGAGAAAAAGAAGTGAAATCCTGCTGCTACTCTTTGTATATGTAGCCTCCGGTGCTGCCTGAAGTCTGCTGAGGGGTCTTAAAGAGAGAGGAGTTAGAAGGGCCTGTTCCAGACTTTTTTTGTACTGTAAATCATGCAAAGATATTCCAGTAGAGCCCCAGAATATAAATATAGATTTTTAAGTGTGCGTGATGCGTTCCCATTAAAGAACATGTTCCTATGTTGCAGTGGGCAATGAATGTTAGCAAATGCCAAATCTGGGTGTAAATGAGAGGCAGCCGGTTGCAGTTTAAGAGTCAGTCCTGTGTGTGATGTTGAACTCCTGCCAACTCCAGAAGTGCTGATCAGTAGCTTAGTCCGCACACTGATCCACCTGTGAATTATTACTTCAGGAATCAATAGAGTAACACAGAAGAGGGAGATGTTAAAGTGCAAAATGTTTCAACAGGTGATTTTGTTTTAACGTCTCCTCAAAGCAGAGGCTGTAACAAGAAGCCATAATGAAGTACGACTACAGCACCGGTGCTTGCAGTGAACTGAGGCAGTCATGTGCCACTGACCTGCACCACACACACGCCCACACACACACACACACACACCGTCTGTCTTTGATGTTTATGTATAATTTAGGCTACTGCAGTGCTGGTGAAGTCTAAATGAGTACATGTGGTATGTGTTCTACAAAGCCTGGATGGTACAGAGATGAGCTGGTCTCAGGATGGCAACTGCACGGCTAACAAAGTGTAGTCATTGCTGTTGTTTTCATGCGAATATTGTGTTGTGCAAGTTCTTCTGCTGTTGTAATGCGTGTTGCAGTGTTTCCTGTTGAATTTATTGGTGAAGTGTTCTTGTTTTAAGACACATACTCTGAGTGGTGAATGTTGTTTTATGCATGTTTGGACATACAGTAAAGGAAGCGCCTGATGACTTTTTCCTGTTTAGTTTTGACTCTTTTTCCCCAGAGTCAAAACTAAACATGGAGAAGCAGCCTTCAGTTTTTATGGACTACATATCTGGAACAACTCCCAGAAAATTTGAGGTCTGCTCCAACTTTCGGTACTTTTAAATCATGTCTGAAGACTTTTCTGTTTGCCGCTGCTTTTTATTATAAAAAATAAACTTGCCTTGCTGTGCCGTTTTTGTTGGTATTACAAACAAGTAAAACATCTCCTGCTGCGACAAAGAAAAATAATGTTCCTTTTCATATCATTAACTAGTAGCTACCAGCTATTTCTAGGACAAGAAATAATGTGTTAGACTCAATGTTTTAATGCGTTTAAAAAATAATGAATATTAAACAGGGACCATTAACAAACTCTTCCATCAGCGCACTGATGATTTTTTGATGTTTTATTGTTTTGCTCCATTTACTCCCACACCACTTCACTGGAGCAGGTGGGAGTCAAATGCCTTGCTCAAGGGCACTAATGACAGCAGTGTTTTTCCTGCCAGGTTGGCAGTTAAAGTCGGTTAAACTTGGGAAATTCAGAGCAAAAAGAATTTGCAGCAAAGTGCTGCTCCATTAGTAATCAAAAGAGTATAATGATCTGTATCATATAGTATGTGTTGATATTAGAAAACTGCAGGAAATTAGTTTCTGAAGTGGCTTTGAGTGCAATTTAAATTAAATAGTTGAAAGCTTCTTGCTTACAAGCTTAGGAAAATGAAAAGAATCATTTCCTGTAAACACACAAATGTTCAAAGCACTCTTGACATGCTGCCAAAAACTCGGTGAATCTATATTAAGCAACGACCCCTCACTACACATGCTCCCCATGTTGCTATATTATGCCTTTCAGTGCCCTTGTCCTAAATGGTACTGAGACAGTGGGTACAGGTAGAGCACAAGAGCAGCACCAACAGGAAGGACCTCTACCTTCCCTGTTGCTTACAATTTCCTACATGGAGTGTGAACACTTTCACAGCGTTAAAATTCTCCACCATGCAGAGGGTCAGGCTCTCTCACCAGGGGAGGAGACTACAAACAGTTTTCTGCTCCCAGCAGAAACCCAGTAGATGTTTAAACTGAGTTCCACATACCTAGAGGTACAGAATCAGGAACTTGAGCTTGTATGTTTGTTTGTTTTTTTTAATTTTAATCTACTTTGTATCTCTTGTGTACTTTTGTCTGTTTGTAACCAGGAACTTTCAAAACATATTCCACATCTGCGAATCAGATTATAGACATTTTTATATTTGTCTAATGCTCTCTGTGCACTTCTGTTGATTTATGCAATCTATGTTTAAAAGCAAGAACATGTTTACTTTGTGTATACAGAGTAAACCAGCTGTTCCCCTCAGAATAGAGGGATCTGTGCAGTATAATGCAATTCAATACAATACTTGTGCAATAAATACTGTTATTGTGTCGGTAGGCTGTCATGAAAACAACACTGACAATATAATGCAGTCCAACACAATATTCAGCCTCAAAAGTGAATAAGTTTAATTAATTTGAAGGATATGGCTGGCGATTTTCTATATTTTTCTTATTGTCAAGAAATATCACGTGCAGAGCCAAACCAAAAATGAATTGATCTAAGTATTGTTTGTGTATCCAAAGCCTGATATATCTTATTCCTCTTTGCTGTAGACCTCTGTTGTTGTCCAAAGACTATTAAAAACACATCAATGAGCCACACCATTGCACTGGGTGACACGTCCCTTCGCCACAAAGGTTACTGTCACATTTGTTTGTTTAGACACGGTTTCAAAAAGAGTAATAACAGCGATCACGTTTTCAGTCTCCGGAGAGTAGTTCCTTGTAAGGCAGAAGCCACTACGCATGAGTGGGAACGTGTTTCTGTTTACAGAGCTTTGCTTGGTTGTTGTGCTTCATATCACAACCTCTTGACTTTGTACTATATTTAAATTTCTCAAAGAACTTCAATACAAGAGGTTAATAGATTTTGGTCTATGGCAAAGAGGAATAAGATATTAATATATAGATCAGGCTTTGGATACACACACACAATACTTGTAAACAGGATCAATTCATTGTGTGTTTGGCACATGAGATTTGTTTTAAATAAGATAAATATTGAAAATTGCCACCATGTCCTTTAATATACCAACAACAGCTTGTATATAAACTGCATGTATATTTTACACACCAGTATCAGTAGCAGCACTTAAACAGTATACTAACAGCTGTTGACATTTTCTAACTGGATAAGTTTCAGAAGGCTATAAAGTCATAAAAAAATACCAGCATGCTAGGTGTGTTTTTGATCGGCAGATGAAGGACTGGAAACAAAAAAAACTCAAGTTGTTTTTCAGCATCCAGATCGTGGATGTGCTGATCTTCACAGCTCAATAGCTGTTAGACAGCTTCAAAAAAATCACATCGAGCCAAACAAGTGCCATCATTGTCAGCCAGTTGATGTCTCAAGGTCAAGTCAGTGAATGTGGAGGAGAAAACTTTTCTCTGACTTAGAAGTTTTCTCTTTATTAATTCAAAATTAAATAAATACCACTGACATTTCAGACAAAACGGGTCCCTAACCTGCTACCATTTTATTCAGAAAAAAATGTGAAGAAATGAAATTCAAACATAACACATCACAGTGCAAGATGTACATATATTCTCCTGAGATTGCAAAGGCATTGAAGAGTGGGAGAATTCATTCACAGCTTCATTATTTCAGTCACAGTTTTTCCACCCATGACAGAGCTCACACAGCTTTCAAGATCTTAATTAAAGATCCTAAGATTTTTGTATTTATATTGCTAATATTTCTGCAATAGATGACTACATGCAATATCTGGAAATTTTGTATCTTCCTCTGTGCAAAGCAAGGGGGGCTTTCAGGCACTCAGAGTGTAAGTCACAGTGGATAAAAATCACATCTATATGTACATATCAAAAATGTAAAATGTCATGTAAATGTACATCGCATGCACTATTTATGCTGCTCTCTTTCTCAGTATTTCCAAACATTACGTTAAAATTTTAATGAATACACTAGCAGCAGAGAAAAAGGCATGATTTCAGACATACTGTAGAGCATCTTCACTTCAGATTGAAAGTTTGAAACAGGTTCAGATGAAGTCAGTTATTCACATTTCCAAAGCATATATACAAATTTATTGTTTAATGTGAAGGAGGAGCAGCCTCAGCTCTCCTTGGTCAAGTTGTAGATAGAGGTTGTGCAGATTTGCAAAGAGATCACCACAATTTTCTGTTTGAAGACGGTGGTTCATGTTTCAGGGCATAAATAGGACTCAGTGTGATTACTGTGCCCAGTGATGCATGAATTAACATTAACATCCGTATAAGAGATGCATATTGAGCCGCACTGTGTCCAAGACCCTTAAAGAGCTCTGAACCTGTAAATATTGTGTGTCTATTGCTTATTGAAGTGGAGGAAGATGCTCACTGGCTGGATGCAATCTCGACTTCTGCTGGGACTTTGCTATTTCAGCGAAATGGTAAAGTGGATGCTATATAGCAGATGGAGAGATAGGTGGATGAGAGGAGTGAAGCTCACTAGTGAAGCTCACTCTGCTGAATAAATGATGATTTAACACATGTC
The DNA here is from genome assembly GCF_963924715.1 of Thunnus thynnus. Taxonomy (NCBI): domain Eukaryota; kingdom Metazoa; phylum Chordata; class Actinopteri; order Scombriformes; family Scombridae; genus Thunnus; species Thunnus thynnus. The sequence goes on from NC_089530.1 coordinate 26,127,806, forward strand.
ATGGGTGTCCAGGGAGGGTTTTTCAGTTTATAGTGTTTTCAGGCTCACAGAGCTTTGAATGTGAGAGCTGAAAAGGAAAGACTAATGATTCAATTTGTGTTGGTGTATCTCTGTTAAGGCCAGAGGCTGTCAGACTAAAACTCTACAGCAGCCTCGACACTGAATCCTCCGTGTGTCAGTGAGAGATTTCTAAAAGTGCACTAAAACTGGAATGGTGGTTTTAAAAAACCCAAAGTCTGAAAAAGGATTCACCTTTATTTAGCCGACAGCGCTAACCAACAGCACAATTGACTTTGTGATTTGGAAACAGGACCTGAAACTGTCTTTAAAGACTCACTACAACATAAGAAACGTGCAGAGCTACTGTAAGAACAGCAGCTGACTGTATCGAGTAAATATTGTATAGTCCACAATGTAATTAGACCTATGTAATTTTCTGTGTTTAGCTATGTGGTTGCTAACTTTACTAGCGTCTCTTAGTGGCTAAAAATAGATCTATCAGAGCTTTATCGTGGTTTAGTTTTCCAGAGCTTTAGTGAGTTCAGAGCTAATGCTAAAGCTAGTAGAGGAAAAGCAGCTTTTCACAGTGATTTTCTTAGTTGATTCTCAGTTAATAGATGTGTTTTCAAAGATGTAATGTCTTATGAATTAGAAAGCTATTAACCATAATCTTTTACAAGTGGTTTGTAAGTGGTTGTAAACAAAATTCTGTCTTCTGATATAGAGCTTTATGCTGTATATTACATTTTTCTTTGTAGTCAGACTCCCTTTTTGTTCTTGTCAAACTCCAAAACAAAAAAAGGACATATACTAAGTGTGGAAAGGTGAACTCAAATGGGTAGATATCCTGTATTTTAATACCAGCTAATGGAAAAATAACTGTCCCACTCCCACAGGCCAGATCTCTTTAAACTGTTAGGAGTAAATGTTCATTTCTCATCTCAGAACATTCGAGATTGAGACCCTCAGGAGGAAGACCTCAGCAAAGCACCTGGGACAAGCAAGATTTAGTATTTTAATGTTCTGCAGTATTTCCTCCACTATGTTCATGGTCAGTGTTAGCCGTTGGGAGTCCAGCTTGTGCTCAACATTTATCTCCACTTCCTGCTAATGTGTCAGGGGATTTTTGTGCCCCACCTGTTTCAGTAAACAACCCAAACGTAAGTGAAGAAAATTAGTTTTGTGATTTGGAAGTTTTTTTTATCTCCCACATGAGCTACAATAATTCCACTTCTTTTATCCGTCCCCCATATATCATCTGTGTCTGAGGGCCATAAGGAGGTCTTGCCCTTCAGGGTTGTAAATTTTTTTCTGGGTCAAAAGATAAGTGATAAAGATGTTTTTTATCCTTGTGAAGTAATGTTTGCTGCTCTTACACTTCTTGTATTAATAAATGAGGCAACCCTAACCCCTAGAAGAGAGAGAAAGGTCAGTCACCCATTGATGGTTGTAAAGGTCAAGTGGTTTCAGTGGTGGGTTTAAAATCTATCGAGGTTTATAATCGTATAAAATTCCACTCACAGGATGTCACACAGTTACACACACTACTTACTTTAACAGGAAATTGATTTTCTGATGCATGAAAACATAATTTTCACTGGTTCCTCCCATCTGTGAGACTCTACAGAGACTTTCAACTAAAAAAATATTACATATTTTACAGCACTGTAATATTTTATTTAGTGCTGTAATGTTTTTATTTTACCTCTGTCGAGTATAGAGAGGAGCACCTGACAGCTGGATTTTTCATGTGATAACCTGAGCAAAATGAGGATGCAAATAAATTTGCTCTTTGGGTTCCCCATGTGGAACTCAAAAGATGTCCAGAACATTGCTTGCATGTAGTGATATGGACAAAAGTAATTTTGCAGCAGTAATTATCACAGAATTATCTCATTATTAATTTACTAGTCTGTTCACAGCAGCATGGGATTGACTAACAATACAAACCTCAAACATGTTTTAGTTAACTTGAATAGAAACTATGAGTTTCAAAAAAAAATACTGCATTTTCTAAAGTTTCTAAAGAGATGATTAGTGCTCAGGTCCTCTTATATATTCAAACCTTTCCCAGTTCATTGAGCCTGGACTGTATGTGTTCTTGCAGCTCATATATAATTGTGTTAGATGGCACCTTAGCTCATGATACTTCATTTTAAAAATGTATAGGTTTAATGCAGAACAATTGTCACTGGCACAGAGACCCGATCTATCTCTATCTACCTCTATCTATAGAGGTAGATAGAGATAGATAGATAGATAGATAGAGATAGATAGATAGATAGATAGATAGATAGATAGATAGATAGATAGATAGATAGACCTCTATCTATCTATCTATCTATCTATCTATCTATCTATCTATCTACTAACCAGCCATGTTCCAGATTCATAAACTTCATATGCTGAAAGAGCATTTCTGATTTACCATTAGTCAAACGACACTGTATGTAAATGACTAAATCCATAAATATACAAATATTTATTTACCATTGAAACAGTTTTGTTTATATTTGGCTACTGCTAACTCTACTTTAAATAATTTTACATTTGGTGAAGCATTGATCTTGCGATTCAGAGTGTTTTACTTTTTTTTCACTTTGACTGCGTTAAATCAAATTAATAATAAAGGCTGTACATGCCCAGCAAATAATTATTGGTCAAACAACAAATAAATAATAATAAATTTCACATTTTAAACCTCTATAACTGACTACTACATCAGGGTTTCATAGACTCAATGAATAATGTTTTAACACATTAGAATAGTGTATTGCTAAGGTGCTGTAGCACCGTGCAAGCAACACATAACAAAAGCTAGATAACATCAAAGTCCCATGAAAGAGAGACCAAAGTCAAACCTTCTGTGTAAGTTCCCGTAACAGGCAGAAATCCAATATCAAAGCAGTGAGGCCAAGTCTGATTAAATCTCGACTAAACAAAGTAAAGACAACTCAAGATGCTTCATTAATATAATCTCACCGAAAGATATCTGAGCTCTCAGAGATATTTGGCTCCCGGCAGCAAAGATACATCCATTAACACAGGGGATTCAGCTGAAGCCTTTGCTGGGTCATTTACTGTAAGTCTGCAGTGCGGTGTATTACAAGAAAAATGATAATAGTTTACTCATAAATGTATAAAATGTTTTCTGGGTGGCCTTTAATTATGAGCTTTTTCAAAAGTTATCTATTTTTTAAGCACACACCGTTGTTCAGCAATGCAAATTCAATGTATAAAATAAAAGAAACAAATTAAAAATTGCAACGAGTACTTGCTGGAATGCAAAAATGGCCAGTTTATCTAATTAATGAGTCTGCTCTGTCAGTTAGTTAGGGCACCATGCATTATTTATCCAACAGGGTCTCACTGTAGTAAAAAAAAAAAGAAGCTGTTTTCACAAGACTATTATTAGGCCTAATAAATAAGGATTATGCGCTTTTTTAATACATTCGGCACTGAAATCAATGAAGGCACTATTGAGCTGACAGTCAAACAGTTTTCAGCAGTATCTTGACTCCTGTGTGTATTATGTCAGGATTTTAAATGGTTTGCACCCTCTGCGCTGTCATTCACAGAGGTGTGTCACAGTTCGCTGGTATCCCATCTACTCCCATCATCCTTCAGAAGCTCCTCCCAGTTGTCCAGCAGCCACGGGCCAGGCTTCGCTAAGCTGAACCGGAGGGAAGGTGAGTAACAATACCTCGAGGCTGATATCTCTTATGTGTTTTGGTTAATAAATGTGTTAGGTGGTGTATTGTGCAACACAAAGCAGCATACTCACTATAGTTGGAGACTCTTCCCAGACTGTACAACACTGAAATGTTGATGCGTTGTGTCTTTCTTAGCTGACAATAGCAACTACATTTACACATTCACACCTGTCAGCTGCCCAAAACAACCTTGACATTGCACTGGAGCAGCTGGGAGTTCTGCACATGCATTGCTCAAACACACCTCAGTGGTAGCTGCCCTTAAATCTGATGTTTCCTTATCTATGTACCAGGATGTTGACATCTCTGTTTAAAGAGAATATATGTTTAAACTCAAGGCTTTCTAGATTAAGGTTAATTAAGAATCAGCCTGACGTCGTAATATGTGACTGAACATCAAGGGACTGGATGTTACTGTTCATGAGAAACAGGAGTTCCCTCGGGCCTGTGCATGTCAGCTATTCCATCTCTCCCTCAGCTATACTCCCCGGTATTCACATATAAAATGTAGCAGTTTAACATCAATAAATGATAGCCGCATTCTTGTCTTCTTTTCTTCTCTCTTCCCTCTCATGTTTTCAGTGGTTGTGCAGATAAAATAAGCGGTGAAAGGAAGCTCCCCTCTGTTTCTGCTCTGATGTGTTGCAGCAGTGCTGCTCACCTCATGATTCACTTCCCTGCAGGACACACAGCAATCAAGATCAAAGACAAGTCTGAGTTGGATTCACACAAACTGATAATAAGATAGATGGACGGACAGATAAAGCCAGAGAGTAGTGGTTATTGCCTCCTTACCTGCTGTGTTTCTAGATACACATATTACAGGTGTATTAGATAAATGCTTCACAGACTCTGCAAAAGTTTGGCGATTGTCTTAAGAAGAATTGATGGGAGTTGACAAACAGTGTAAGAAAAAAAACTTCTGTGCTGATACGGGGCTTCAGAAAACACATCTTTCTTTTTGGCGCGTTATAGCAGGAAGGGTTTGCTGGTTTACTGTCGGACCAGAGACAAGAATCAGATGAAAACGCTGTGATGTCTTTGTCTTCAACACAGCAGAGGATCTGAGTGATTCTTACCACCTGGGAGACTGCAGGAAACACAGCCTGCAGGTTGCTGTTTCCTCCTGTGTTTGATGGCAAAAGCAGTGAGCGAACACAACCGCTGTGTTCCTTCACTTCAGTCAATCTGCTCTGTCTCTTTACCGATCCGTGTTTCATCTGGGTAAAGAAGGATCGGATGCTGCTAAAGGAGGATCAGATGCGTCTGCATGGCAAAACATACGTTAGTTTACCTGCACAGAAAAAACAGAGAAGCAAAGAGATGAAGAAATAGTGAAACAAGACGCACACTGTCCTGAATAGTACACTGAAAACATGAGTAACATTCACCAGATAGATTAAAAAAAACCTGTTTCATTGTATGGATTCATGCATACATGCCATTATGTACACACAGTCTCTTAAAGATGCAGCTGTGTATGCAATGTGTGCATTAAATGCGCATACATAGGTAATATATAGAGCCAGATAACATCTCTTCTGTGTTTGATTGGTGAGAGTTTAGCCCATTAGCTCTTGTATTGCTCCTTGCCAATGATTTCTTGCTGTATTGAATTAGAGTATAGAACTGAATTAGATTGATTAATAAATCAAATTCAGTTTTCAAAGCGACAACATGCACTTCAGAGGGAATCCACAACATAACAAAATGCTTCACTGATGTAAAAATAAAAACGGCTTTAATTTTAGTATCCCATCGGTTCTGTTTACAAATCAGTGTATAAATTAACGGCTCCTGCTCATTTACTTCTCCTCCAGCTGCTGCTAATGCTCCTCATCTTCTATAGTCGTCCTTTGAGGAACCGCCTCATTCTGAGTTAATTTACCAGTAAAATAAGCAGAGACTCTCAGAGGCACACAGTTCTGTTTAAGAGAAACACCAAGCTATTTTCGCTTCTCCCGATCAGTTGTCTTATTAACCCGTGGATTAACCTACGTGAGAGCGTTGTAAATACAAAATTAGGGATGCATGTTTTACTCATGTTCCTTAAAGATGCACTGTGTAGAAATTATTGGCATCTAACGGAACGGACGGCAGAAATGGAATATAATGTTTAATCAGCTGAAAATAAGAATTGTTGTGTTTTCGTTACCTTAGAACGAGCCCTTTCTTCCGCAGAGCCCGCCAACGGACGAACCAAACACTGATTCTGGAGAGCTAGATGACACTAAATCCTACACACTGGTCCTTTAATTAGTTGCCGGGCAATGATCAATCACTCTATTATTTAAAAAACTTGTGGAACTGTGTGGGAGTTAAAAATTTCTGACTTTTGCACCTCTGAATAACAAAAAGCTTCACTGTGACACTACTCCAATGCTGGTGCACTGAGAGTGAATTTACTGAAAACAACACATAAATGCACCAGGATTCCTTTGTTTTTTCCACAAAAGCCTCTACCATCACAACGATTTGGAAAAATGTTATAATCACGTGTAAAATGCGATCATAGTGCTTTTAAATAGAGTTAAATATAATTGATTAAAATTGCTGCTTCAGCTCCAGTACTGCCGACTGTTATTTAAAAACAGCCAAACAGAATTCAAATGATTAAACCTAGTAATTCTGTGCAAATTATAGGCTTCTCAGGAAAACATAAATTGGATGAGACTGAACAGGGAGGGCTCTGAAAACAAAGCCTAATGTTTTCTTGTACTAGTGAAAAGTGCTCTAGCTCACAAATTCTTATCAAATACGCACAAGCCTCGGACTAATAATACCTACCTAGTAAGTAAATGGTCAAAACACTGTAATCAAAATACAATCAAATTATTAACATCCCCATGCAAATTTATATTCTCCAAGAACTTGAAATGAAAAGCTCTCTAGTATATAATAAAGAAGAAAATACAGCTCTATTTGTACATTTTTCTTGCTCTGTGATGCTGCAGACAGGTTTTGTCTGTCTTTTGTCTCTTTTCTTGTCTGTCTGTCAGAGTAGCGGTGCATTATTGATGGCCGAAGGGACTTTGTTTGTCATCTGTTGCATGTGGTGAAGCCATCAGCTTAGCCAACATTGTATTACAGTATGGCTTAGTTCTGTCTCCCCCTGCAACAGTTGATATCCAGGCATGATATCACGGACATCTCAACTGCCAGCTTCTCTCTGTTCAAAACATTGCAGCTTTATATCACATTTTATTCTGGGCAGGCAGATGCTTGGGTCCACAACACTGAGGCTGGGTTCAAAACGCTAATCTCTGGCAGTGCTGTTATAAATCATCCAAGTTGGAACCAAAATTATATTAATCTGCCTTGGGAGAGGAAGTGACTCCTCTATGTCTCTATGAGATTCCTGGCTCCAAAAAAACCTTGGCTGTGTGGAAAAAAAACAATTATTCTTTGGAAATGGGAAGTTTTTCCACATGAAACTGGGGTCTCAAGACTTAATTCTCATTCGTCTGATGTGCTTCTGTGGAAATTTTGGTGAAAAAATCTTGCTTCTATGAGACGATACAAAGGCTTAAGCACCAAGTAAGAACCAAGTGATTTTCCTTTCATTATACCTGAAGGCTCTTCCTCAACATCCAACACTACTGATACCAAATGACTCAACTGGCAGAGAGCCCAGACACAAAAGTTCTTTCTAAAACAACTTTGCTACTGATACTGCATCATTATTTTTTCTACAATCTATGACTGTCACTACAAAGGAAATTGCAGTGACAAAAGAATGACAGTGATTACAGTCTATGGCTGCCGGTATTAATTAGAGATTTGTCTTCAAAGTCAACTATAAGTTGTCTTTTTGAAATATGGAGAAAAGTTTTGTTAGAACTAAAAACACATCTCAACTTCTCTAACATCAGTGTGAATTATGGCGTGTTATGGCTTAACAGTATTATAATGATGAAGCAATGTTGTACGGTCGACTTAACGTTAGGTGTTAGGTGATAGTTTTAAGGGTGTTCCCAGTGTGAACCACTGGGATGAGATGGTGCAGGTGAGGGCAGGCTGGAGGTCATGGGGATGAGATCCAGAGATGAGAGAAGATAAGCCCCTTTTTGACCAAAACTTCCAGGTACTTTGGAACCTATAAACTAATCCCAGTACCTAAAATTGGAACTAAAAGTCCAGTTGTGGTTAAGGGGCGTTTATATCAGATGAGCCTGTTGGATGGACGAATAGCTTCGGAGGCTCCTTCCCCCCTAACCCTGCCGACAGTGTCACACCCACTTCATGCATTGATTGGTCAGCTGTGTGGAGGTAAGAAGGAAGCTTCCCTCTGTAGCTCTCCTTTTTCATTCTTGACACAACTATTTCTGTTGCTTATTATGTGAACAACCAAGTGCAACACATGATTGCCTGTCTGAAAACATTCACTGTTATCCTCATATTTAAACAATATCACATCTCCCCCCTCCCCTTTCTATGATGGTCGGCTTTTCATTCCACTTTTCAGTGAACCAATTAACACAGTTGATTTATGAGGTGCTCGGACAACATGGTTCTGATCGTACATCAATCGACCTTTCGGCGTTTAAGTAGAATCAGTTGAGACCTGGACAAACCATTGGTCAGAAGATGTTCCAGGGTTGGTTTAAAAAAAAGATTGTTAGTTTGGTTGAGGCCAAAGATGCCAGGAAATGGAAAAAAATTAACGTCTCAGGAAAGGAAGAAGCAAAAGTACTGATCATCCTCAGGGAAAGGGTTAGAGTTTAGAGTGTAGGGAATGCATCGCCCCCCGCCCCGACCCAATGATAGAGTGCTCAGATAACATTAGGCAAACAAGAGCATCTACCAGAGGCAGCTGTGTGGTGCAGCTGGTGAATATGGCTGGTCAGCTTTCTCCATTAGAGCAGCAAACTTGGAACACAATACCTAACACTATCAGACATTGCTCTGCCTTCATTAGTTTTAAATCACAGTTGAAATCATGGCTGAAACAGAACCAATCATGTGACCATTAACCACATAGATACTAAACAGAGGCTTGCTTTTAGTTTTGTATGATGCAATGTTTATTTACTATACCTATATAATTCTTTTGCCTGTCCAGGGCCTGCTGATGAAATTTAGCTATCTAGTGAACTCTGGGACAGTCAATGAATGTCCATTGTGTTGACTGTTAAATAAATAAATAAGAAAAAAGAGGCGTATCTCCCTTTAAAATGAGTGCATATGGTGTCCTGACTGCAAAATGTCCCTTTGTTCTGATTCAGCACTTTCACTTCTGCACACAAACATACACACACACACACACACTTTTTGGTATTTTCATTATTTAACGTGTCTTCATCTTATGGGTCTCTGCACTGCTACTCGGATTATATGAAGGTCTGCTATGAACTGCCCACTTTTTAATATTGTATAAGGCTTGTGGTTTTCGCCATAAATGCCTCGGCTGCAGCTCATATTATGCACGGAACAGTCCTTAAGCAACAGATTAAACTCTTTTAACTTCCAAATTAAACATCAAAGAAAGAATTTGATAAATCATTTCCGCTCAGGGCCTTTAAAGTATGGAAAAGTTTGTGTCTGATGAAATAAGTTGAGTAAGATTCGTCTTCTTTTAAGAGACAACTGAAAACTCGGATTTGCATTTGTCTGAAAATGTCTTTGGCCTTTCTAATGCAGTGATTAACAAGTGATTATTCCCTTTTGATTTTCCAGCATCCTTAACTAATTTTCTTGAGAAAAGTGTCTTACAATTAATGGTTTTATCAGTGTTTGTTCATTCTACTTTTTTAAAGAACTCTTAATATGACTTTTCGCCCAAAAAAATAAGTCAGTACTTAACTCTTTAGATGCTACAGAGGCATTTCTCTCTCGCTCCTCTCTCTCTCTGTCCAGGAGCTGGAGGCTGGTCTCCTCACAGTTCAGACAGATATCAGTGGTTGGAGGTCGACCTGGGTGGGCGGACCCAAATCACTGCCGTTGCTACGCAAGGCCGCTACGGCAGCTCTGATTGGCTGACGGCCTATCTGCTGATGTTCAGCGACACGGGACACAACTGGAAACAGTATCGACAGGAAGACAGTATAGGGGTGAGTGTGTTATAATAAAACTCTACTGACAGCTCTGCAGTTAGTGTAATAATAGAACTTGATTTAACAGCAGTATGTGGGAGAACAGTGAGTCTGAAGGTGTTCTGTCAAAACAGAGCTACAGGAGACAATTTTCACAGCAGATATTTTGACTTTTCATCAAGGGAAAAGCGAAGGTGTTACTGATAACATTAATGATGGCTTCACTCTATTCAAGTGTCCCAGTATGCCATGACAATGTGACAGTGAGCCAGCATGCACTGAAACTGGAGCAGCTAAATGTAATCCAGCCATCCATAATTTTATTATTTACACCTGTACTTTTCCTAACGACAAAATTTATTGGGTGCGAAAAATGCAGCTATTACACCTATAATATTCCTTTAAAGGCTGATATGAATAATTTTGCATGTAATTTGCTTTCAAGTGATGTTATGTGATGTTCAACATCCTCAGCCAACGTTCTCACCAGTATGATAACACTATATATACAATGAAAATACAGACCTCAGGATAAAATACATATATAAAATGTGTTGGATTTTTTATTTTTACCATTTTCTGACCAAAGAAAGATGTATTTATCTCATTGTTGCCAATTGTTGTACTTGTATGTAATATAGATCTAACACAGCTGTAAAAAATAAGACTGTGTAGTGCAAAAACAGCAAAGATATCGTTTACTACTCATGGTACTTTCCCCATTTCTTGCTACTTACATTAAAATGTAACTAGTGACATTATGATGTTTCTCTTTATTTAAAGTTATTTGAGTGTTTCTTTGTTTGTTTTGTCTACATATCTATAGGGCTACTTTAAAAAAATCTGAAAAAAAGTGCAAAAAAATAAGTATTGCAACACACACACACTACTTAGAGTAAGACTACTTGAAACAATACTGTTAGATAGACAGTATTAAACAGTTTTATTTAAAAAAGGCACTGCAAAGAGTATTGTTTTAAAACATATCCATAAAAAGGCTTGAGGCATCGTCCTGCAGACAGCAGAAGACCATTTGGAGAGAAGTAAGAGCATGAATCTGCCGTTCACCAGCCATCATTGGCCTTTCCTCTTTATTAATGATGAGTTAGGTTTATTAGATGTGCTAACGAACCCCTACGAACTATGAAAAGAACAAGCGCTGCTCACTAAGGTGGCACGATTAATTGAAAAATCAGTTTTCAGTTAGCCAACAAATCAAGCTGCATGTCAAGGACAAACCTCCAGTTTATTCAAATTTATCAAATACGAAGGAATTAGCATCTCATTTACTCACATAACAGTTCTCAAGTTTTAATATTTTTTTGCCCATGCTTGAATGTGTGAAGCATTTTACCCTTAGACAGTAGATAGAGGCAGTCGAGCCTTTCCTCGCGGCTCTTGTTACAGACAGAAAATTCTCCCTATTACAGCGATGCTGTGACGAACAGCTTCACTTTAAAGTTGATGAGAGTTAAGACTCTCACAGCGAGGGTAAAACTAATGTCAGGCTAAGACTCCTTCAGAGAGAGAACAGAAAAGGGCTTCTCACAGCTTAAAAGCTTGTTGATTTCACACTTGGCATAAATCCGCAGCATGTCTCAAAAGTCCTTCTAAAGCTCCACATATTAGTCAGCCTAGTTTATTATAGCTTTCGGGGAACAGAGTTGACTGCTGAGCTGTTTCATCAGTCACAATTCCTCCAGGACCTCTCTCTCCTTTAAACTCAGAGGCCAGAGTTTGCGAGGCTGAGTAATGTTCTCTCGTTCTCTAATTTTTCCCTCCTCTCTCATCTTCTCTGTTCTTTCTCTCTTCGCAGCTGCTACAAAGGTGTGAATGAGCAGATGGTGTCGGTCGTATATATTCTCCTAATCAGGGACGATAGCATCCTTAACTGTTAATGGACCTAAAGGGACTGGAAATACATCATAGATTTCCTTTTAGGACAGGTGAAGACGCAGATTCTGTTAAATGAACGTCCTACTGAAAGGAAAATATGAGCCAAAAGTGAAAAAGGCTAGAAACATGCAGTAGGTGAAGGTGTGGAGCCTGAGGTAATGGATGTGGGACATTTACCTTTATTGATTTAGTTGCATGAACCTTTACCAAGAGTGTTTTAAATAGATCATTTGTTTTCATTTCTCTTTTTTAAAGGAAATTATATTCAATCAGCCTCTTACTTTGAGCGATGGGGTCTAGACCAGTATTTTTCTGCCAAAGTTTGAACTGTTTTGGTTATTTAACAGATAAGATTTCTGTATTTCTGTTTCTGTCTGAGATCTTTCAACGGTTTGAAGGAGGCGCGGCTCAGATGGAGAAAGCTGAGAGTCACATATTCAATCAAATCTGATTAAACAAAATCAACACAGTCCTGATAAAGCAGATTGACAGACTACTGAGAGCTAAACTTTGCTTGTTGCTTATTTATAATACTTAAGATTTGAGAAGCATGTTTAGGGGATTTAAATTGGACACAAAGCAATTGATGCCATTTAACATGATCTTTAAAAACTGTATTATAGATCAAGTTTTTCTTACTTACATTTTTTCAATGTGTAATCATCATGTTGTAGCTTAAAACGATGCTTTGAAGTCACAGAATCCACTAGGAGTACATCTGAGTTTGTGTATTAGATAGTAGGGTGAGTGAAGTAGAGTTAATAAAATTTTCTCCTGATTCTGGTGCTAGTTAATGAGGAGTTTGGTTATGTAAAGCTTTCTTAGGATCTGACCCTCATTTTCTCTCATATGTTATGTTACCAAATTCTTTCTCTGCTTTATTCTCAGACTCTCCCTCCAACCCGGCGCCTCTGTTTTACTTTCCTTCTCTCTCTCTCTCTCTTTCTCTCTGCAATTAAAGTCTCCCTTTGGAGGATTTTCCCTTCTCAACTCGGGTCATATTTCAAAAGACAATACCTCAACTAAATGAGGCGCTGTTCTCCTCGGCCTCCTCAGCAGGAAACGGTCATTTGTGGAGATTGGGACTTTGTTTTCTGACAGACTCAGCTGTTCAAAGCTGTGGGAACTGTGTTACAATTGTCCAGATTGTGACAATTTACTCAGGCGACTCGGTATTTCATAGGAATCGTCCAGACCAGATATAAATTTCAATGGCATACATATTTATCCTTGTTCCCCTCACCTTCATGAGGAGGTCAGAGGTCAGGATCTGCTGCAACAGCCTGGAGCTAGTAGGGATTCGGTGGTTTGTTCAAGGACATTTCAGCTGAGTAAACATCCTCCATTTGAAGAAGAGCATAATTCACTGAGCCATCCTGTAGCGCCTTTATGTCCTCACAGTGCTGAAAGTTTAATTGGAGGGCGGGGTATATTTGCACAAATTGAAAAACAAATAAATCAAAGGGATCAGAGCAGTATACAGAAAAAAAAGGTTTTTTTAAGGAAACATTGAAATGTGACGGGGGGCAACGGAGAAGAAAATCAAAAAACTGAAATAGAGGTAATCTAGGAACAGGCACTGAGTCTCAAAGATATCAAGATTCATACTGGGGTATAATCAAGCAAAGAAGTTTATTTTAATAGAAACAGAACTACCTGGAAAGAATAGAGAGTAAAAGCAGAGAGACTGGGTTTAAGGTTTATAAGGAAATATGCTAAAAATGGTTTAATATCAAGTCCAAACTGAAGCTTAAAAAGGTTTTTAAAAAATCCCAGAAAGAGTGCTCTAGGATCAAGGAGGTTAATAAATGTTATTCTCTATGGACCAAGTGTTTACCAAGGCGTCTAATACATATAAAACTACATCTAGTGCTTCGCAAATCTAATTTTCTACCTGATTGAGAACCCATTCACCAGGAACGTGGCCCTATCTCCACAATATTCCCTTCATTAAGAGGAAAATCAAACGTATCACTTCTCACAGAAGCCCTAGGGACTGCAGTTCAACTTCAATAAAAAGATGAAAGAGAACATGTTCACTTATTTAGTAGTAAGCTCAAGATCCAGAGGGATTTTTTTTTTTTTAACACAATTATCTTTATGGTGTCTCACAAGTGAAAGATGGACAGGTGTATTGACGGAGAACCAGAAAACTAATTTAGCTACCGCTGATAGGGTTTTTTTTTTTTTTCCAGGCCTTTCCAGGTAACAGTAACGCAGACAGCGTGGTCCAGCACAAGCTCCAGCATCCAGTAATCGCTCGCTACGTCCGCCTGATCCCCCTGGACTGGAATCCCAACGGTCGGATCGGACTCAGACTGGAGACCTACGGATGTCTTTACAGTCAGTCTTGGGTTTTTGTACCTTTCACTTACAGGCATAAACTGAGATTACTTGTTTCACATCATAAAATAGGACATTAGAGTGTTCAAATTCTAGCCACTAGACATTCTTAGCCAGTTACTAATCAGCTTTTTAGCCATGCATTAAACAATAAACCCAAGGGTTTGTCTTCAGCAACCAGCCCTTTATGCCAAATTTGGGGGGAGAACAGTTCTTACAAATCTTTATAATCCTCCTCCTTTTTGCTCATTGTTAGTTTGACCTTCGCTGTGCAAAAACGATGCATGTGCAGAGTTTGAAACTAAAAGGCTGTCATCAAGTTTCTTATGTGGAAACTTGAAGCCAGTATACACAGAATGAAAACTGCTTGAATTAGACTGTTTGTTTCCAGCAGTTGAGGGAGAATAATTAGTAATATGCAAATATTTTTCATTTTAAAAGTTTAAATGCTGGATACAAGAAGTTTCCTTCTTAAAGTCCTTCCTCAGTGTGTATGCACTGGAGAAGTAATTTTAAGTAATTTTGACTATGTAATCAAACTCTGTGATGGAAAAAAACATAATTGACACAAATTATCATTCAAAGAGCACTAAAAGATGTCTGTTAGGGGACTTTTGAATAGAGTATATTTTGTCTTGAATTTGCTGGAATATTAAAAAGGAATTACAGATCATACTTTCATTTCAGTCTTTTTATATTTTGTTTTTTTTTATATATCCCACAATGACATTTTCAACTGTCTTATGTTTATGTTAAGTAATTTAGACTCCACCACTGGTAACTCTCTGAGACATCATGGCATTTCCATAATCTAACATGGCATTCAAAGTGTTTTGTTTGAATGAATGAATTTGTCTTCTCTCATCCACCTGCATCCTTTTGACATTTTTATCAGGCTGAAAAAAGAAGACATGCAACATGGTACCAGATTACCAGACACCCATCCTCTTCTATTCTTTAATTTTTTCTAGTTGAGTGGAGGGACATAACAGTGAGACATGTAGACACTTTGTCTACAGAACAGGAAGGTACCACAATGTCATTCAGAAATCTCCATCTGCTTTTATTGCATCTTATATTTATCGACACAGAAACTTTTTGCAATATTTGGGGTCTGTTTTTTTCACACTTCTGGCATATCAGATTGCAGTGTGTAAATTAAAAATATGAATTTAAAGATGGATGTAAACATGCCTTATATATGTGTACAATACATACACAACACTAACTGGATGTGATGGACAGTGGGGGCCCGACTGGTACCTTCTGGACAGGTGACGAATGGGCAGGAAAACCCGAAACAGCATGAGAAAAGAAGTAAGGACAGAGGAGGAGGCAGAAGAGGACACGACAGCTGCGGCAATGACAGTAATAGCAGACTTACCTCCTGCTATTTCTGCTGGTTTCTAGACAAAGTTTCATTATGTTACATGAATACAGGCAGAGGTAATATGTCTATGAGAGGTCGAGTCAGCACGAAAAGTTAATTATAACTTTGTTGCCCCCGGCAACAGACAGAGAGACAGAGAGTGTTTACATTTTTTTAAGATAAAATGAAATGGTGATATCAAAACAATAGGAACTAAACACCTTTAAATAAAATGTTCTCTGTAACCGTGGTGCAAGTAAATCAAGAGTGTGATTGGTAAAAAAATAGCATTATAGCAGATTAGTGCGCTTGTCTGTTGGTTCAGTTTGATTTAATGGTTGCTTTCAACTTAAAGAAATGTGCTTTAATTAGACTCTGAGGCTGCTGGCAAGTTTTCTTCATTTCATCCAAAAGGTAAAGAAGAAGAAAAACACTTCTGGGGTTTTGACTTTTGAATAATTTAAGTTTTTGGGTTTGTACTGCTTTCAGCAATAAATGCCAAAATCCACTGAATTCAATAATTGAAGCATCTCAGCTGACATTTCTAATTTGATGCTTCAATGGTGACTCTGTAGGCAGCAGATTTGTAGCATCAGCACAGCAACAGAAAAGACGGGCGATGTTAGTGTATTATTTTCTTTTTGAATAACGTGAAAGATGCACCATGGTCTGTAATCAATCTGCTTGTCATATTCAGAGACAAGCTAAAAAGACCAGCTTCTCCAAGTGTCTAACATTTTGTTTGTGATTAATCACTCACTCGGTTTTCTTTCCTCTGGGAGTTTCTGCATTTCAATCATGGCTCTGAGCAGAAATTAGATGAAAATCCAAACTGCAGGTTGCAAACTAAACAAATATTTTGTCTTTCTTGATACATAATCTGAATCAAAACAGAGATGAGGATGTGGATTAATACCGTGCAGAATATATTTGTACTACAACCTGAACTATCTTTGAAAGTGCTCTTCAAAGGTATGTCAAAGGTATGGCAGGTATGTCAGAATGATTTCAGTCTTCACTTAACGCCTCCAGTGAAGTAAAAACATGCTAAAGACACACTATATGAGGCAATATATAAAATACTGGATGTCTTGAATGTTAAAATATAGGTTTTTTTCAGGGTTTTTTTTTTCAGAACTCCCTTCAGTTCATTAAACAGATGTTTATGTTATTGAATTATGTGAGCATGAAAACAGGATAATATCACCAAGCAAAGTTAGAAGTACAATCTATGATCTGTGAGAAAGAATTATTTACAGAATTAAGGTTTTCTGATGATGATTAGAGACAGAAAAAGGATTTATTTTTCCATATATGAGTCCAATTATTCAATTATGTATGTTGGGTATATGTGTAAATCATTTAAATGTATTTCCTACAAGTTTTCAGAACATTTTCTGAATATTTAATTCTTTTTTTATCATATCTTGAAGGTGTAGAGAAATGATTTATGATGAAATCAGTTTGTTGTCCTCTATGAACAATATCTTGCCAACTCCACTGGAAAGAGATGGATTAGGGATGAGATTTAAATAGATATGTTTTGAGAAATAGCCTCAATTGTGAGAGAAATAACTTTTGCAGATCTTCAAAAGAACAATATAAAGTTTGGTACCTTTGTCACATTGTGCATAACCATAGGCCTCCTGTGATGTGTTTACAGTAATGATTGTACCCCCTACCTTCACAATATCTCGCAGATGATTCCTGTTTCATACACGGGTACAGAGGACTGAGTAACATGCGGTCGTGTTGTTTTTTCAGACTCTGACGTGGTGAGCTTCGACGGTCGCAGCAGCCTTTTCTACAGGTTGAGTCCCCGGCCGAGACAGACGACCAGAGAGAGCATCTCTCTGAAATTTAAAACCCTGAGGAACTCTGGGATATTGCTTCACGCGGAGGGACAGAGCGAGCACAGCCTCACCCTAGAGTTAGAGAAAGGGAAGCTTCTTCTGCTCCTCCAAAAAGGTACAACTCTGACCTCCAAACACACACACACACACACACACACACACACACACACACACACACACACAGTGTCAAGATTACTGAAAGTCATGCTGGTGCTGCATCACATTATCAAACAAACTAAGTGAACTTAATTCACTTTGAAATATTGTCAAGTGTGTACTGCTTTAAAGAAAAGTTTCCAAGTGATACAATTATCTTGGGAATCTTGTGTATTAGAAGCCATTACGTTCATTCCTGTGAACTAACTCTTTAATGGATTGTGCCACCAAGCCATGCATATCAAGCAACTTTCTTTGCCCTGATTAGCCTGTGATTGTTTTTCTTGGCAATATCAGTAAGCTATGAGGTCGCTGAACCTTCCTGGCAGTTTTATTGCTCTCCCACAGATCTACTGGCGGACAATAACATGGTGTTTGCTGACCACTGGTTTCCGTTCTTATACTTGTGTCGTCTACTTATGCTCAGTATTTGCTTTGGTACTGTGGATTAAACTCCTCTGATTTCATGAAGTTCAGTTTACTCGTCACAAGCACTTCCACTCAGCCAGCCGTAACAGTTGTATAATGTCTTGGCTTACTCTGGAGGCAGCTTCCCAAAGTCTGCAAAAACAACTCAGATTATGCCATCAGGCTTGTCTTGAACTGGGCTTGAGACTTAAAGGATAAAGTTGTCGATTTTTCTATATTTTTCTTAAGGTCAGCAAATCTCATGTGCAGAGGCAACCCAACAATTAATTGATCTACTTACAAGTATTGAGTGTGTATCTAAAGCCTGATATATGTTATTTCTCTGTGCCTGTGTTGTTTCTCTGTTGTTCAAAAACTATTAAGGAAGAAAAAGAACATGTCAGCCAGTGCACCAGTGCGGCTCACTGACATGTTTTTAATAGTTTTTTGGACAACAACGGAGGTCTAAAGCACAGCGGAATAAGATATATTAGGTTTTAGATACACACATACAATACTTGTAAGCAGATAAATTCATTGTTGGTTTGGCTCTGCATATGAGATTTGTTGACAGTAAGAAAAATACAGAATTGCCAGCCTTATTCTTTAAAAATTTAAAGCCTTGCATTATAAACTGAAGCTGTGGAGACTGAAAGACGTCAGCATTTAGGAGGGTTTAATGAAAAACGCTATAAAGTTGCATCACTGTAAATGTAGGATATAGTGTTTTTGGAGCTTTACCCATACTAGAAACTGAAAGTGAAGATGTAATCAGCCTCTGCAGAGTGTTTGTTTGTGTTTCTTTTCCTTGTGAGTTCCCCCAACTTCATGGACATGCAACACCAAATCGCTGGAGTGCTCTTTTTGTCGCTGTGCTCATTTTCTTTTGGTTGTTGTTGTTGTTGTTGTGCATATTTTTCATATATATTTTTCATGCTGTTGATTTATATAGAGGAGAGGTGGAATACTTACTGTTCTGATAAGCATTGGAGAAATATTTCAACTCAAAGGCACTGTGTTCATGTGGGACCTTGCTTACTATTCTTCATGTCAGTCGCATCTAAACTGCTGAGACCAGCTTCTACACTCAGCTGCACAGAAACACTCCATAAGTGATTGTCCCTCCTAGCAGACTACTATATTAATTTTATGATTTCAGCATGTGTAATTAAAGGTCTTAACCTCCCGGTGCAGTTGATGCATTAGATTTGTCCTTCCAATTCATTAGACAGTACCGTATATTCCCTTTGTGGTCTAGCTGGAGAACAGCCATGTGGCTGAAGGGTAAAAGTCTTTACTGTCACTCATCTCTGCTGTGCTGAGTTTGGTGTTGACAACAAATCTGTAAATAGTGTGTATTCACTTCATAATCCATGGACTGATTTTTTTTTTTGCACCATTCTCTGCATTTCTGTTGTTATTTTTCACCCTTTCACCATTTCTTTTATCACTTAATATTTTTTTTTGAGTCATAAGCTGCCGATTCGCTGCTTTGGTCACATTTCTCCGCCTCTTTGCCCTCTGCTCTCCCTCTTCCTTCTGCCTTTTAGAGTTCACCACCCTTTGAATATATCATTACAGTTCTCTGTCTGACTTCCTTCTCATGTTTCGTTTTCAGATGGGGTTATTCCTTCCATTTCGTGCTCTATTACTCTAAAAAAATGTACAGGCCAGTAGTGTGTCAGCCTTGAACCCTCAGTTGTAAAGCTGTCATTGTACAGGAACATGTCTGGTGACTTAAATGTGCATGTACATATAATGTTTGGCAATAAAAACAATCTTCAGCAAGAACAAAACACACGCTGTTCATGATTGACACGGATGCGAGATGCAGCTTCCTCCAACAACAAAACACTGCTGCAGAAGTGAAAATGAACAAAAATGTCACATTTTCAGCAAGTAAGCAAACAAGCTCGCCCACCACTCTTCTCTTTATTTTCTAGTTTTTGTAAAGGGTTTTGAAAGAACATCATTAGCACCAAAGGTCATGAATCTTTCTGAAACAACTGAGAAACTTACATTTCTATGAATATGAAAATCGGCTAAATTTAAACCAGACGGCTAGACAGCAGCATTTAGACACACTGCAAAAATACTGCTTCATGCTGGCACATCCCAGTAGCCTACTGGTTAAGACACATATCACAAAAACACCAATGTCTGCGTTTTGATTCCAGCAGCAGACCTTTATTGCTTGTCACTTCCTGTCAATCCTCTCTACTGTTACTTTTCAAATCATAATAATTATATTCTGCTATTTGAACTGACTAATGTGTCCTACAGCACTCATATAAACTCTTATTGTAGTCCTTAGTGCATTTTTTCAGAGGGGTCAACCACAGTGCAGCATGCCATAAGCAGTTTCGTTGGTTCACTGCCTTGCTGGCACTAAAGATGTAATACCAGCCTGTCTACTGTAATTCTAGCTGATTGTGCACCCCTTTAAAAGTTTAAAAACATTAACTTTGTAAATTATAACAGAGGTAATTAACTGATTTGCACCTTTACCTGCGATAGATTTTCATTAGTGTTTGCTGGTCTGGCCCCCCCACTGTAACAACCCATTAGGGGAGTTTTGTTCCCCTGTGTACCCTTAGCAGCCTTCAGCAGCATTTAACAGGAGACACTTAGTTCCACTCTGTTTGTCTAGAGCTGTCCAAACTGTGTGAATAAATACACTGGCTCATTAAAATGTATGCACTCTCTCCAAAAGCATCTCATTTCCTCTCTGCTATACATTCATCAAAATGTCTGTTTATAGTTCTGTAGCTCACTGGCTTATAATTAAGCTCAGTTCTTTTTTTTTTCCCCTCTGGAATATTTTGTGAAAGTAAATATACCAACAGGGACCGCACTGATCTTGTGCCTTCTGCTTGAGCTTTTCTTTGTATAACGAAGAAGGTGTCAGAAATATATGAAACCTTTCCCTTCTATAAAATAAGGGAAGAAAGTAGATTTCTAGACATAAATTATGTAAACCAATGAAGTCCTTAAACTGCAGTTTGATTAAAAATCCCAGTTTGTGAGTTTTAATCTCACAAATGGGACTTTTAATCTGAATTTGTTTGCACAAAGGCACAGAATACAGTTCATAAACGTGTACATGCAGTACTGTGCAAAGATTTTAGGCACTAAAAGTTAAGTGAGGATGCTTTCAAAAACAAGGATATTTTTTATTTATCAATTAACTTCATACAAACTGCTTCTGTCTCTTCATGTCAATCCCAGACTGGCTCCATGATGTTGAGATCAGGGCTCTGAGGGGGCCAAACCATCTGTTACAAGACTCCTTCTTCTTCTTGTTGCTGAAGATAGATCTTTATGACTCTGGCTGCATGTTTGGGGTCGTTGTCATGCTGCAGAATCAATTTGGGACCGATCGACGCCTCCCTGATAGTACTGCATAATGGATAAGAATCTAAACATCTAAAGTGCCTAAAACTTAAAAAAGTGCCAACTAAGTGGGCATGCAGGGTAGAGCGGTCATGTTTCATTTTGTGCAAATGTGTGGCGTAAAGGGTTAAAGTGAAAGATGGATCTGATGGGTTTATCCGTGCGGTTAACTCATGACCTGAAGGCGAGGGCTCAAATTCTTCCCAGAGGAGCTGTCAGAGGCTGCTTTGTGAGGCTCAGAGTTTCAGGTAGAAGCTGTTGAAATGGAGATGATTGATTTGTGGTCATATTAAAGCTGCTCGGGCCGGGCTCTCAATCCCTTTTGGAGCCTCTGTGTGTTAACAGGCTGCAGGAACTGTACGACAGAAAAGCTGAATGCCTGAAATGTGTCTTGTCAGGTTGATATTATTTTGTTCTTTGTTCCCTCTCAGTAGAAAACTGAGATCTTGCACATTATTAGCAACACAGAGGGCTTTGTTTTAGCAATAATTATATATACTGTATATATGTATATATATATAATCTGTGAAAAACATCTTAATTATTCCCGTCATGTAGTTGTTGTCCCATACTGTAGCTATATACTGAAGATGCCTGGCGCACACGGGCAATGACTCATTCTGGATACAGTCTGTCAGCTCAGCTGTCACAGTGAATAGTGGGCTGTGTGTCGTGTTCAATACTGCAGTACTGGCTTACCTTGTTATTCTACACACTCTATCCACTGATATATAGGAAGGTCTTTCAGTTGTGTTGAGTCTTGCAGGGTTGTAAATAAACAGCTTAGCCTTCATCCAAGAAGCAACACACTCATGTCAGAAAAAGCCAGCTGTGCTTAATTTTACAGCCCACAGCTGACCTGATCCAGTCACACACAAGGACAAGATGATTGGCTGCGTGGCCTACGAGGCTCCGGTGGTCCCGCGGTTTAGTCACTTGTTCGGTGTTTTAATGTTTTGAAACATGGCTTCTTCAGACACGTTTCAATTCAAACTTTATTTTACAGTTTCCATCTGGAGTTATTGCTGTGGATATGTTTAGAGACTGCTGACTAACGCTAAAGTTTAAAAATTGCTGATTTTATTGAGCGGACAGCCGGGAAGGACAGGAAAGAAGCAATTACAATGATTACTTAATTCTAGCAACATCTTTTTTCCTGCCAATTGGCATCTCGTATACATCATTCTTAAAGAGATTTGCAAAATGAAGAACTAAAACAGTGAGGAATACATTGTATCAATCGATATCAGACTTTTTCCTTTTAATTTATTCTTTCGGCCAAGCTTCTTTAAAAAATCTTTCTCCTGTGAGCAGGTTCAAGTGGGTGCACATTATTCTTGTGTTGACTGGTTGTGTGTACCGTCTCAATCATTTAAGCTGAACGGAATAAATTGAAAACGCTGAAACAGTTACAGCAGTCTGTCATCTTATAAGACCTGTCAATGTCTTCCAACACAATTTGATTTAGAGTCACAGCGTAGAGCCGTAATGCAGAAGCAGACAGCAGATGATTAGGCGATATTGCCTTAGGGAGCCATCTGGAATTAACATACAAGGGAACGTGCACTGTAAAAAAATAAAAAAGGCTTTGAGGAACTTTTAGCAGCTTCTTGGGTTGTGAAAATAAAGGATTCAGAAAGTTTAAGAATCCCTTCAAGAAGGTTACATGAATCCAGAGGATGCACGCTGAATTTATAGATGACCTCAGTGAACCATCAGTGATTCTGGAGGTCACACAGAGAGATTCTTGAAGTACTGCAGACGTGAAGAGCACTTACAGAACAAACGTCATCGCTCAGACAGATCTCCTACATTGATAACAGCAACTAAAAACATAAGGGTTTAAACTTTTTGCTTATCTTCAGGTTGTGAAGGAATGTTCTGCTCCTTATTAAAACTTTTTTTTTTAATAGTCATACCTTGGCCCTCCTAAATATTTAACTAGCTTTGGAACATTTTTATACATACTGTATATGGATAACAGAGAGATAACGTTAGAATACATGAAAGTAATACAACATCAGGCATTTTTTTCTGTTCACTTGACTGCTAGACTCTTCAGTACTTAATCACACCAGGAAAAGGCTAAATTAAATTCAGCCACGCAGCCTCATAAAATAAGTTGTGCTGAAAGCTTGGTGATGCATTGGATGTGGCTAGTTTCTTTCACGGTATGATAGATATGAAGAGAAAAAAAACCTCTTTTCGGTGTTCTGTCCCTTTCGGCAGTGGGAGAATATATAAAATGTGATGATGAGACGGAGCAAATAAAGTAGCTTCCTGCATTTTGGACTCTAGTTCCCTCAAAGGTCGGCAGCACTGTCAAACAATTCAAAAAAGTTTAACTCTACGTGAAAGCACTTAATTCTAAAAGCTGGAATATTCAGTATATCTAACTATAGTCTAGCCTTGTACATAATTTCAGTCTGTATCATTCAGTATTGACTAAACTGACCTTCATTTCCCTGTTTTTCTCTCCGTGTGGCATGTACAAACATCAGTCTGCTGATCAATGATGATTAAGTACACTGCATCTTTTCCCTTTCTGTCTCTGTCTGTCTCCTTTCCCCTCTCTAGTCTCTCCCTCCGCTATGCCAAGTATCCATCTGATAGATCAATGGTGATTGATAACTGAACACATTTAACTTGGTCTCTGTCTATCCCTCCTCCTCCCCATATCTCTTTCTTTCTTTTGCCACACAGACAACTTTGTCTGGTTCAAACGGTATCTAATTCATATTTAATGACCGAGTGCATTTAGCTCTGGCTTCACCTCCCTCTCTCAGCAGAAAACTCTGTTCTCTGCCAACACTTTAGGGAGTGCAGCATTTCCTATGTCATTTATTTATGTCTTTCTACCTTTTTTTTTTTTCTACTCCCTTTAGTACTAATTATGTGTTATCACCTATCTTTTTTTCTGGTTCTTTCTCAGTTGTGGATCTGATTCTGAGATTATCTGAAAACCATGACACTACAGTACCAGTTCAAACACATTTAAACACCAGTCACTGCCAGTGTAAACAATAAGGTGTAAACAGGAATACTTTGCTTATTTTGTTCACAAAGACAGATGGAAAACAGAGAAGGCTACATCTCCTAATATGCTGGTGAAAATGCAAAGATTTCAGAGTCAAATTCTCTCTGTGAATAAACATTAGGAAAAAAAAACTCCATATTTTATCCGGCTATGACAGAAAATTAGTTTATCTGAATATCAGTTTTCACGCATCAACATTCATTTGTGTTTGCTGAAAACAATTCACCCGTTTTTGTGATCTTTGAGTATTTAATTGTGTGCTACCTTGCAGAACTTATTTGGTAATTTATAGGAAATACATCCCTTATTGTGCAAATTTTATTTATTTAATTCATAAATAAAATTCAAAATATCAACTTTCTCCTTTAAATTCTGTCATCGTCTCACTCTCCTTTATCTACCATCATCGCTACATCTTCCTCCCTCTTTTCATCTTTCTTTCTCCTCCTCTTCGTCGTGCTCCCACGCTCCAGGCAGGAGCTCTTCTCCCGACGGCCGGCATCTCATGTCCCTGGGCAGCCTGTTAGACGACCAACACTGGCACCACGTCGCGGTCGAGCATCACAGCTCTCACCTCAACCTCACTGTGGACAAAAGCACGCTGTGGGTGCAGATCCCGTCGAGATTCACTCACTGGGACCATGATCAGGTGTGTGTATATATAAAACTACTTACATTCACACCAGCTCAGCTTTATTTTTTATATTTTTTTGTATGTTTGTCTCTATGCTCATGTTTTCCCTTCACAGATGAGTGTAGGAGCGGACCAGGGTCCTGGTTCTCGGAGGTCAGGCGACTCAAACAGGGACTTCCACGGCTGTATGGAAAACCTTGTTTACAACAACCTGAACCTCGTAGATCTCGCTAAACAGAAAGACCAGCGGGTTACTATGAAGGTAAACTGGCACACAGTGTTCAAATGAAAAGCGTGTGGGTGTGTGTTTGTGTTGTATTAAGACACTGTAGACACACAAAACATGTGCAGTTTGCCTTTTAGTGGACGCCACACAGTCCTCCAGATGGATTCACTGATATATCTGATCTACTGGATTGATTGATTGACATTTTGGCCAGAAATTAGCATCATATAGATTTGGATCCATCATTTTGAGTCCATTAGCAACAACAATATCATATTCATAGATTTTATTTTAACACATATATGCTTATAAAACACAATTATTATACAACGTCCATCAAAAACACTAAAAAAATACAAACATCCAGTCAGGTAACCACAAGAACTGTATATAAAGTTGTTGGTAACTATAGCAACAATGCTTCTACTTGATGCTGCATTAATACATAATGATAGATAATAATAATCCAATTGACTTAACCATGCGTTAAACTGACTTCAAACAAGCTTTGAAAATGGATAATGACTTGAACACAGCCTGTCTTGTTTTGCTTTGGTAAGTGGCCAAAGCAAAAGCTACATAACACACTCTGAGTCATTGATTAAAAAAATAATGAGCTTGGCAGAGGAAACACAATCCATTTCACGACGGGGTGTTTTTGCTTTTGCCTATAGTTTGTTATCTTTATATAACAGGACGTCGAGTATATTATTGCTTACATACCAGATATTTACGGAATAAATATTGACCTCTATGTATTCCTGTTGTTGTGCAGTGCCACAGTCAAGATAAATCAAATAATCGGAAACTGGGAAATGCAGAAGACTAAATTAAGTGCATATACATTTCTGAATGTTAGAAGAAGGAAAAAATCTCCTCACTTACTTCCAATTTACTGTAAATGCCCATAATGAGAGAGAGCAAGTTTATATATCTGCCTGTGTGTGTTTGTGTGTGTGTGTTTATTGGATTGTGTCAAGCTAATGTGCATCACCACTGAATCTCTGCGGCTCTCTCCTCCTCAGTCTGCATTAATGTATATCACTTTAACTGCACCACAAAGAGCTTTTTGATTTGATCAAGTGTCTGTGTGCTGCATACTCCACTGAAAATAGAAACCCAGTGTTCCCAGTAGAGAACCTGGGATGTAATATATCAGTTTTGCTGCTTCGGCAGGGGACTTACTGTAATTACCACTTCTCAAAACTATGAGCCTGCATACAGAGTTGACCGAGTGCTTCCAGTCGCCTAATCGCCATCTTATTTCTCGCTCTCAATTTCTGCTCCCCCTTACTACCCCTATGACCTTAGAGAGCTGTTGTGTGACATTGGTGCTTTAAGTTTGATCTGCTGGTGCTTATTCTAAGCTTGGCTATTATCATTATGGTAATAGTCTCATGCTCTTTAAGGAGACTTGCTGATGAGATCTCTGTGCATCAGGGCACCGCCATGCAGCCTCTCAAATTAATTCATATTCATGCATTACCGTGTTTTCCCTCTTTCGCTGTAATAATTTCTCTCTCTCTCTCTCTCTCTCTCTCCGCGTCTTCTCTCCTCTCCTCCTCTCCATCTATCTCAGGGCAATGTGACCTTTTCTTGTGCTGAGCCCGTTTTTGTTGCCATGACGTTCACCAGCCCCCAGAGTTTCCTGTGGTTGCCAGGGGTGACAGAACTGTCATCGACGGGCGTGTCAGTGGGGCTTCAGTTTCGGACGTGGAACAAGGCGGGGCTGCTCTTGACCTTTGACCTGCCGGAACAAGGGGGGGCGGTGTGGCTGTACCTGAGCAAAGCCAGGCTCCATCTACAGGTCCACAAGTCGGGCAGGGCACCGCTGGAGCTCAGCGCAGGTCAGTCTGACCCGCAACTCACAACTTTAATGGTTTTCCGTCATCTGTGATCCCTTGTGTGGTAAAATCTCTCCATTTTGCGTCCAGTTCCAGATTAACAATTAAAAATTTACAGTACAGATGCTACAGAGCAGGAACTGACTTGTGTTTTTAGTAATGTAACCCAGCATGAACAGGAAACCCCTTTTCTTTAATTATGTAATTGGTATTTGGTTCTTTTAGTGGCTTTTTGCTGGAAACTGACCATTTTCACAATGTAAAGGTTTATACTGCATATTCATTATCACACATAGAGCTAACAGGACAGAAAAAAAATTAAATAAAATGCCTTGATGTCAGTTCCAACACATCTAAAAGCCAGAAAAAATGCATCCACTGTCTTTAGAGAGAGAATCCTTAAACCAGTGCATTTTGGTTCAAATCTCGGTAAAGAGTCCTTGAACAACATACTGAATCCCAACCAGCTTCAGCAGCACTGTCAAGTAGCTGAGTCCGCTCTCTGATGTCCACATCGAGTACAGCAATCATAGATAATTTCCCTCCAGGGATCGTATACGTTTTCTCATTCACGACAACTTACTTTAACACCTGACCAAAGGCTGTACATCTTGCTATAACCAGCACATATCGAGTCTAGTTTCTGTCCTAGATTCATTGCAGATATAAACAGTAAAGCAAAGTTTAAGACCACGACATTAAAAGATGGAATGAAAATGAAGACAGTCAAAGGTATGTGCAGTATATCTGTGTGTGCCCTCAGGTTCCGCTCTGGATGACGGCCAGTGGCACTCTGTGGAGCTGATCTCCAGACGAGGACGTCTGACTGTCGCAGTGGACAGAGATGAAGGAGCCACTGCTCACGCCAGTCCCTCGTTTCTTATTGCTACCGAGGGTCAACTTTTTTTTGGTGGTAAGAGACTGTTGGACTGTTTCTAAAAGCTTGAACAGTATATTTGTCTTGTAGGCAGAGTCCATGCCTTTCAATCATGTTAATTGTCAAGTTTAACTGTTCTAAACTTGAACTTCATCACTACAGTAATTTGTGATGTATGAGTGAGGATCCTCTGTGTCGTTTCATCAGCTGATGGATGTTGTTTCCTCTGCTGTGCAGGTTGTCCTGCTGAAGGGAGCCACCAGGAGTGTAGAAACCCCTTCAAGGCTTTCCAGGGCTGCATGCGTCAGCTGACTGTGGACAGCCAACCGGTGGACTTGATCATGGTGCAGCAGAGGCTGCTAGGAAACTACAGTCACCTGCAGATCGATATGTGCGGCATCATTGACAGGTCAGACCTAAAAGCACCCTTTGTTTGATAAACTTCATACAGAAATGGACTTTAGCAAATGCTATGCTAAATCGGCTGTTAGTTTTGTTTGTTTGGCACATTTTGTTGCTATTCTTTCTTTGTAACCCCTGTTAATCTCCCACTGGAGGTTCTGTGAGTGGTTTCCTGTGAAATGGTGTTACACATGGATTTTTCAGCAGCAGTAGGTTGGATGAAAAGGGAATTATGGCTGCAATACTCCAGTCTCAATGTTTCCCAAAATGTTTCCTTGCTGGGAAAACAATCCTGTTATTGTTTATATGAGGTGCAGCTTCTTCCCTCTGGCCTACAATATGGTTTTGCTTTCTTTGTATCTTGAAAATGTGATTTATTTGCCAGGATCAGTGGAACACTATGGTCTCTAACGGAAAGAGTATGACACACACACACACACACATTTAGAGTTATTGTTCAATTGAGATCAGAGTGAAATAACCACAGTGACAAAACTATTTTTTCCTTTTCTGCTGGTTGCTGCCAAGTCACCATTATACACCCATTTTTTTTTAATGCGCTTGGCACTGATTGGCTCTTTGGCTTAGCGTGTGATTGAGTTTGGAAAAATTTGGGGATATTGTGCTTCAAAGTTTGTGGATAGATGGTTTGGCTGGTTCAAAAAAGATTTTTTATTTTCCCAGTTTGCTTTCTCGCTCTGCTGTTCACACTGTTGCCAGATGATGATGATCATCATTATAATTATTATGGTGATTGTTTGTATGCTCTGAGAGACAGAGACTGTGCTCATGAGGAACCTTTGAAAAGATTGTGAATAAAGGATTTAACTGCTGTGAGTGAAGCAGAATGTAAAGAAAACTCAAGTCAAAAACACCAAATGTCCTAATAGTGAACATTTAATTTAAAACACTTCAACAAAACTGCTGCATCATACGTCTGTTCTTAACTGCACTTCTGCATCTGATTACAATTAGTTTGCGCATTTTTAAACCAACATGGAAAGTAAAGTGCAGGTTGATTACAGTTGCAGCTTAAAGTAAAGTTTAACACAGTTTACAGCTGTGGATTTTTGAAAGTGCTTCCAAAAAACATCACAGTGCTTTGCTCTTCATGAACAATACTACATTTTATAAGGATATTAGAACAATAGTAGCGCATAGTGCTGGGGACTGAAACTCTGTTGAACCAACAGAGATTTGCACACTGAAAGATCTCTTACAGCCACTGGATAGAATCAATATTCTCAACATTTCTGTATCATCAAATACTGAAGAAACTATGGCCTTGAAAATGTCTTTTCTTTTTTCTGTATTGCAGAAAATGTCAAGTCAAACTCCATTGTATCAGTTTAATGTTTTGTTGTGCGTGAACACATTGCTCTCAGAACACAACATTAGACCTTTTTCCAAATCATTAGAGCCTACTGGTAAATGGCATACATATTATCCACCGAGCAGCGTTAGTTTCAATAAAATGTCAAGTTGAAAAATTGATTCACACTATTCGAACCCCTCACCTCCAACCTACAGCGTGCTTTTCCCTCAAATAAGTGCCGCGTGACTGATCATATGTACACCAAAATTATCGGGGGACCGTGTGGCTCAGGAAAAAGTCTTGACATATGTTTTGCTAGATATGTTTGCAGATAAGTGAGGCAACAATGGATTGACGGAATTTATAATGCGTTATGCTATTTAAAAGCACATAGTGGTTTTAAGTGGTGTCTTATAAATAAAAGGAAAGCGGTGAAATTGGTGCCAAAACCCAAACTTTACCATCAGACAAGCCTGCTGAGTAAGACTTTCTATAACAGCGAATTTCCTGACTAAAAGATTAAAAATATATATGCTTCTCTCCTTCTCTCTTTTTCATTCAGCCTCTCTGCAGCCGCAATTCACTGACCTCATTTCTCCCTTCAAATATGTTTACCCAGTCGCTGCTGAGCTCCATTCACCCCAGCCTTCATCCCCTTTGTTGCTCCCTCACTCCCTTTCCTGGATTTCTTTCCCTCTATCTCCATCATTTCGTGTCTTTCTACTCATTGTTTCCCATGTTCAAACCCTTTTTTTTTCTTTCTCTCCTCTTACTCCTCCCTCCAGACATTGGGCTGCCACTGAAAGAGAAGAAGAAAAAAAAAACTGCAGCAGAGTTTGGTCAAACGTGTTTAATTGTGTGTATGTTGGATGCTGCAGTTTCAACCAAAAAAAAAAAACGCACATGAAGTTTGAGAGCAAAGTAGAAACACTAGGGTTATTTTCCAGTCAACAGGAAGACAGCTACAGACTCTCAGGTCACGTCCACAGTAGAAAAGACACATATAAACACCCACCTGTGTATTTAAGCATTGCTTCCAGAGCTGGTGGCAGAAAAATCTCTAAGGCGAGTGCTTTTGCCTCAGCTGTCATTGTTGTAGGGATTCATGACTGAGCACACACACATGTAGTTACACCTCTTCACCTCTGCAGACTCGAAGCCATGCTACAGACACCATGACAACTATTGTGGTTAGGAGGAATGAAAGAGCATTTTAGATCAAGCCAACAATGAAAGAAAGGTCTGTCGAGCCAAAGCCTGATATAGCTCATGCCGTTGTGCCATATAACTTTGTTGAGAGCCATACTGTTGCAATGGGCAACATATCCTTTCATTATGATGATAAATGAAGTGGCACAGCCTGAAATGAGCTGTGGTTAGATATTGAATCCAGTGAAAAGTAAAAGTGTTCAGGTTGGGGCAGTGGTTTATTAATTATATTTATCTTTAATGGACCTTGCAAGTTCCAGTTGTAGTTTTTGTCATATTATTATCATCTGGAAGACCTTACCCTAACCTTAAAATAATTATTTTACCTCCTTATCTTTAACCTCTTAACATCCATCAGGTTGCTGGCGACCCGCTTAAGCCAGTTGTAAGCGGATTAGCATCACACAGTAATGAGTAAAAGTAATTGGCACAATTTGGCCACTTGGAGACGTTTTGGAAAGGTTCAGGGACACCAGTGACACCACAAACTAAAAACTCGCTCCCCTGAGGTTAAGCTTAGAGGTCTGGAATTTTTATACAGGTGTGGTTGTCAGGATGTAGAAGGTATGTGGTGATTTGCATAGTTCTGGCATAAAGCGTGTCCTAGTTATTGTTATTCAAATATGACTCATTATAGACAAGGACCAAAAACACTTTTTTGAGCCATATTTGAACTGAGGTAGTTCTGGTTGTGTTTTAGCCACATGCTAAACAAGCATGTTTCCAGAAACTAGAGGATGTTACTTTTCAAATGAAGCCTGATACATGCATTTTGGCCTCACAGTTATATATTATAAGCTTTTCCATTTCGGTATGCCAAATGGGTGAAAATTAAAAAAAAAAAAAGGGTGGATGTTAAGAGGCTACATCCAATGCTAACCTAATTTTAAACAGCCTAACTGTTAGCTAACCTTTGGCAAACACTTGATGATGACTTCTAATGCTATTTTAATTCTTTTTAAAAATTTAATCTTAACTGTATTTTTGTCCAAAGCATGCAATCTTTGTTTTAGAGTTTGTGCTCTTTTTACAAACATTTCTGAGACGTCTGAGAGAGCTGTCGCCACCATATTTGCCATCAAAGTCTACCCATAAAACCCTGTGAACATCTCAAACAGGAAGAACATTTGGAATATAAAGTTAACAGAGGAAAACTGACAAATATTATCATCTACATTCTCTGTGTCGGTTGTCTTACATTCTGTTCTGCCGTGTGCTGTCATCTCAGAGATATTTTACCAGAACACTGTATAACTGTGCAAAGTGACGGTGCCTCTGCAACAAGGGGAAAAGTAATGGGGATAAAGTCTAAATGCGTGCTCTCTCTCTCTCTCTCAGGTGTTCTGCCAGTCACTGTGAACATGGAGGCAGCTGCAGTCAGTCGTGGAGCACCTTCCACTGTAACTGCTCCAGCACCGGCTACAGTGGAGCCACGTGCCACAGCTGTAAGAGCCCGATGCTTTGTTGCGCGAAAGGTCACACATATGGAGTCTGTGGTTCTGTGTGTATGTTTGCACTTGTTTTTCCTATAATGAGACAACCTGCCGCTTTTAAACGTCACGTCCCTGCAGACGTTGTTGTGGCAGAAGGTCAGGCTGAGATGTGACGTCTCTCCCGCAATCATCGTTGTGTAAGCGCTCAGCCCAGAGGAAACCAGTCAAAACAAAGAGAGAAAGAGAGCTAGCAAGGTTAAAAAACAGAGGAGGAAGTGAGAGAGAACATTCGATGGCTCCAATTTCAGTTCAATTTCAACCAACAGGCAGATTCTTTAGAGAAAGATATTAGTTCCTCATCTGTTCACCATCCAATCCTTTTGGTTGAAACCTTTGTACATATGCTTTAGGAAAATATAAAGGATTTTACTTTGCAAAAACAGACCAAACCAAATACAGTATATTGTTATGAAGACCCAAGAAAAGTGCTGTTGTGGTGATTCTCTGCCAAAGGTAAAAATTAAAATGAAGATGTTTTCCCAACACTTAAGCAGAGGTGTCAAGGCTGAAAGGTTTTCTTCAATCTAGCCAATATATATGAGACATGAATCAAAGGTGAAGCAAGAAAGATCAATAACTTTGTTTCTGGTTCCCACAATAGTCAGCACAGCAACTAATACTTTAATTCTGGGTTTCTTAATCTTTATTGCTCCATGATCTCATGCTTATTTGCTTACTTTCCAAGAGTTAGATGTCCGTTGAGTATGAGGTTACATCCAAGAGATGGTTAGCTTAGCTTAGCATAAAGACTGGAAACAGCTACCCTGGCTCTGTCTAAAGGTAACAAAATCCACCTACCAGCACCTCTAAAGCTCATTAATTAATGTTATATCTTGTTTGCCAAGTGGCCACAGTGTGCCAACATTGAATTCACAGAAGTAATTTAAATATATTTGATATGAGAAAACACCTGCTTTAAAAAAAAAAAGCCTCCATCACAGGTTTCCTTTTAATGGTTCCCTAAAGTATTTTTGTTCACTGCCCGATATACATGTTCTGCATAATATTTGTGGAAATAAGTGTTAGTATGGCTCTGTTGTGGCAGGAAGCTTTGGAAAAGAGTCTCTCCTCCTGTCCATCATGAACAAAATGCTGTAGTTGCGACCAGTTTTTAACCAATAGCAGCACTTTGCAGTTATAGTTAACCTGCGAATTGAGAAAGCAACTTAAAATTCTGAAAGAGAAACAAAATAACTGCAATCAGAGCACGTGCTTTGTATTGAGCTGGGTATTTCTATTTGTCTGTGCCCAGGGAACCATTGCATTATACTCTGTCTTTTAATTAATCGGACTCCATGGTTTTGATCACTAACAAAGGATGAAAAGAGAGAGTAGAATTCTCACCTGGTGAAGAGCTAACAAAAACATTTCTCGCTCTCTCTCTGTCCTCAGCCATATACGAGCAGTCCTGTGAGGCGTACAAACACAAAGGGAACACGTCGGGGTATTATTACATTGATGTGGATGGCAGCGGACCCATCAGACCACAGCTAATATACTGCAACATGACAGGTAGCTGACACACACACACACACAAACACACCACGCAGACACCCTCATGTCTAGCCTCTCCCTCTCTCTCGCTCTCATCCAGCCTCTATTTCTGTCTGTCAGTGCTGCTGACTGGGTGAATTTCCCGAATACACACACACATAAAATAAAAAGTTAAGAACATATGCTTTGTTTAAAATCTTTTTCTCTTTCTTCCTGTCTCTCTCTCCACCAGAGGACAAGACGTGGATGGTGATCCAGCACAATAACACAGAGCTTACTAGAGTCCGACCCTCGCTGGGTAAAAATCAGCACTCAGCTCACTTTGAATACACGTCTGAGGAGGCGCAGTTAGCCGCCATCATCAGCCAATCAGATCACTGCGAACAGGAACTGACCTACCATTGCAGGAAGTCACGTCTCCTTAAAATGCCAGGTAAGGACTTGCAGACTAAGTCATCACAGACTTTTGTTACACATACTGTGATGTGCTCACTGTCATCACATCGAGCCTGCGAAGGCGCTGCCTGTGAGGGAATAAAATGCTCTGTAAGACCTCAAGTGTATCCATGGAGATTTATGTAAATTCCTGGCCCTGCAACTCATTTCAAAGTGTTTTTCTAAATGGCTTTTAATGGTTTTGATATTGGCAACTGCAAGGTCTGCTGCTTTAAACAGCAGCTACAACAAATCTGGTCGGAGATATTTTTGCTTTACATGGTCAAAAACAGACCTTTGCCCATCTAGTTTCACAAATTATAACAATCCACCTTGTTCAGCCTGTAGGTCTATGAATATTCTGTATGTGCATAATCAAACCTCACTGCAGCAATAAACATAGAAATGATGGTACATATCTAGTGTGAAGTATGCAAACTGAGCGGATTCTCTGGAAGTCTGCAGAAAGTCCGCTGTAGGCCCCTGGTAGACTTGATAAAAAATGGATTTGGACAGCCCTCGGCATTTGCAGAATTCCCAGGAATGCTCCCGTGAAGTCCATGAATCTGCAACTGAAGTGAAGTCTGGACATTTGAATTCAGTCTGAGGCTTGTTTATATTCTGTCACACCACATACAACCAACATCATGGTGCTGCCTGGCAGCCATATTTTGTTTTTTTTAATTTGAAACAGGAATTTGAAGTGTTAAGGTTGGGTTTTGGCAGTTATGACAACCTTTGGGGAAAGCCTCCATGTGTTAATTCATCACAAGTGATTAAGACAAGTATTGTTTGTGTTGTAGACGGCTCTCTGCTCAGCTGGTGGGTGGGAGGTCCAGGTGAAGGACAGGTGCAGACTTATTGGGGTGGGGCTCCTCCAGGTACCCAGCAGTGTGCCTGCGGCCTGCAGAAGAACTGTGTGGACCCCAAACACCGCTGCAACTGCGACGCAGACCGCACTGAGTGGTACTGTTCTTTCATTATTATCAAAACTGAAGATGAAGCATGCCGAAATAAGAATTCAGCCCTTGTAGTCTCACAAATTTAATGTATACGAGTACTGTTGGTAGGTTAATATATTGTGATATTAATGTCAACATGCCAAGTACAGGGAGAAATTTTGTGCGTATCTATTTAAATCCCTCTTCTCTTTATCTTTTTCACTTTATTGCTCATGGTGATTTTCCCTTCTTGTTTCTTCCTTCATCTCCTGCCACTGATGATAATGATAATCAAACTTCCCCCCTCTTTCCTGTCTATCTACATGTGCTGCTTGCTATAAAAGTCTGTCTTTTTTCTCCTCTAGTCTTCGGTTTCTTCTTTAAATTCTGCTTCTTGCTCTCCTTCTTCCTCCACTCCACCCTTTCACTACCTTCCAGGGCTAATGACTCGGGCCTCCTGACCCATAAGGAGACCCTCCCTGTCAGGTCCCTGGTGCTGGGCGATGTCCAGAGGCCTGACTCGGAAAGCGCCTACAGGGTAGGACCTCTCCGTTGCCATGGAGACAGTAAGTCCAGTCAAGAGCCCTCAATGTCACCTTGTATATGTTTTTGAAATTATGTGTGTGTGGTACAGTACTCACCAAACTTGACACACCAAATAATCAGCTAAATTGCAAAAACGTTCATGTATTCAAGACTATGACTAATATGTTTCTCATTTATTTTGCAGAAAATGTCTGGAACGCTGCATTTTTTGACACAGAGACGTCATACCTCCACTTTCCCACATTCCATGGAGAGCTGAGCGCAGACATCTCCTTCCTGTTTAAAACCACTTCATCCTCCGGTGTCTTCCTGGAAAACTTGGGCATCAAAGACTTTATTCGGATCGAACTCAGCTGTAAGTAAAACCTCTCAGGTTAGATGTCTAATCCAAACCGCGCTTAGCTATAAGTACAACCTAAGCAAGAAGGATCATCCTGAAAGTTGGAAGTCTCATCTGGATTGAACTCAGCTGGAGGTGACAAGCCTTTCATGGAACTCCGTCTCAGTTCCTCGCAAAGAAAGAAATGCACTTTTCCAGCAACACCACCATTTGTTTTTCCTCCAGTGGGAAATCACTGCAGTGTCATTGCTGCAGCCTGCTGCAATGCATTTCCTTTATAACCACCAGAGTTTAGAGTTAGTCTCTGTATCATCGTAGCATGTTGGTGTTAAAATATCATCGCACCGTGACACTTTATGGCAGTTCACATAATGAATGCTGTTGTAGCCGCCGTTTATTACAACACCTCTTGATTAAGTGTCAAAGATTGTAGCTGATCTTGATAGAAAAAGATATACAGGTAGCTCTTTATGATAAACTATGTTTACATGCACACAAGAAACCAGATTACTACAAGAAATCAGATTAAGGCTGCAGCGTATCATCAGATTTCTCCCCTTGATCCAATGCTGGCATATTTGAAGTTTGTTTATAATATATGAAGCTGCAGCTTGAATTTTGTACTGACAGTGCAGAAAGAGAACAGGCTAAGTAGTGAGGAAATACAGTTTTTCTCACTGCGTGCAATGCGTATGTCTGAATTTTAGACTTCCTGCCACTGTGATACTTCTCATGTCTCAAGTCTTTGCGTTTGCATATGCATACATGGAAGAAGCCAGTCAGAGACCTGGTTAAAAATATAAATTGCAAAGAAATCAAGTTACCCCTGCAGAAATGTAGCTGTGAAGGTGAGGAAGTCAGGTTCCTGCCTAAAGGCCTTGAAAACGTATTTTCTCAATCAGCTTCTTAGTATGAGTAATCAGGTCCTACATGAACACTCTGTTTTCTACCAACATGAGAACAGTTCTGGTTGTTTCCCATTAGATATTTCTTTTCTTTTCAGTATTTTTCTTCTCCCTGGTCAATCAGGATTCAACAATATTTGAATAAGAATTTAATGACAGTTGGCGGGTTGTTTGGTCACTGTCAATCAAATATGATCAAACTACACCCACACAGTCCTGATGTAGTGGACAAGCTGAGTGTTGAACTCTTAATAAATAACACCTTAAGATGTTTCTTTTACTTTGATTGTTGCTCTGCTAGTCATTAATATATAATCTTATATACTATAGAAATACTTTGGATTTGAAGTCAAGTTTTAGGGGTTTTAATCCCATTTATACACGCTAAATGTCACTGGTCATTATATCTAAGAGCTTTGCATCCTTGTAGCTGGCTGCTGTAAAACCACCTTAAGTAGCTCTTTGTCTTTGTAGCTGGTTGTCATAACAACAGCTGCTCTTTAGCGTGACATCCTTGTGAGCTGTTTGGCGACAGTTTGTGTTTGCATCACTTTAGTGATACATTACTTCAGTCTGAATATATTTTTTCCTTATCAAAGTTCCAGTGGAGCTTATGTGTCAACGTGTCAACTGGGTCTGCACTCCCGCTGCAAAAATAACTTCATCTCCTTGCCTTCACAGATGGTGTTACCTTTACTGGGAATAAGGGATTCAAAATGAGCCTGGTTCTTGGTAAAAGGGTAACAAGATAAAAGGGGCAATAAGAGAAAGTGGGCTTTTTATATTCAAGTAAATCAATGAGAAATGTGCGCTGGCTCAGTGTGTTCAAAACTGGAAAATATGGCTTGTTGGCAACATTATCTGTCATGCAAATAGAGCAATATTGTCTGTGATTTGAGTTAGCTAGAAATCACTGCACTCAGTTTTCCCTTGTGTCTTTATTTTTCTTCCTTATATTTCTGTCTTGTTCTGTTTGGAAAATAGCGTATGTTGTGCTTTGCAAATTCAGATAAACCAAGTCATTAATTAGGGTATAACAAGAACAAATGTTTGAACAATTGAATCATGCAAGAAAAGGAACAGGAGCTTGTGCATGTGTATTTATGCCTGAGCTGTGTGTATGTGTGTGTTGATACACCTGGTCTGTCTACAGATGGAACAAGTGAATATACAGAAGACATGATGACGTGAGATGAATGGGTGGTAAAAATCAACTTTCTTGAATATTCACAGTAAGTCTTGACTCTCTGCTTTTCTATTCCCTGACGCAGCCTCCACTGAGGTCCTCTTTTCCTTTGACGTGGGTAACGGGCCGCTGGCGGTTCACGTGGAGGCTGGCTTCCCGCTGAATGACAATAGGTGGCATCGAATCCGCGCCGAGCGGAATGTTAAAGAGGCATCGCTTCGTCTTGACGAGCTCCCCGCTGCCACACAGGAGGCTCCCGCTGATGGGCACATCCACCTGCAGCTGAACAGCCAGTTATTTATAGGTGCGTGTACATGGCTGTGTCAGGGCTGGTTTGGACATTTGAGATGCAATTCAAAGCAGCCTTTTAAAGCCCCGATCTCTTTGTCTGCACAGTCATGATTTCTCTCTGGAAGACATGTTAGTCTCAGCTGTTCTGGACACATTTCCACCTTCTGTCAGAACCATGTGATATCTGTCATTATCAAGCATTGGCGTCAGAGGCTGTTTGTTTCTTTGTATACAACAGAACCTCTTGAATTGTTACAATATTCTTTGTCTTTTTCTTTCTTTAACTCTCTTTATATTCTTCTCTCTGTTGCACATCAAATACACAGTGACTCTACGGTATGTTTTGTTGACCCGAGGGAGGCTGGCAACTTTACATCTTTGTCTCTTCTGCTCCTCCTGAGGAAAACAGATAGTCAGAGAAACTATACCCTTCAGCAAAACTGCAGATTAAAGCTCTGCTTCCTATCCTTGTTGATGCTGTACAGTAACAATATTGCAATGCTGTTTCTGGTGTGGTTACTTATTGATCCACATTGGAACTGACAGATTCAACCGGTTTCAATCAGCCTATAAGAATCCTTCCTCGACTATGTTAAGACCAGTTTATAGAAGTAATACCTCTATATACACTTAAGAGACTGAGAGTAAATTGTAACAAATTGTTAGAAATATCCTCAGGATGATGCAGTGAATGTGATGTGATGTAGTGGTGATGTTTGTAGTGGTCAGTTTCCTTGCAGTAACCTTGAAACAGTGTTCGAACCCAGTCCATTAGTTATGGTATTCCTCTTTCTGACAGCTCCTGATGAAACTACCGGGCCATGATATGAACCTCATCAACTCTGCAGTCCTGGAAAGCTGTTTATCTCATTATAACAGTCTTGAGGTTGCCAGTTTGGCACTCTGTGACAATTATAATGTTGCAGGGCTGAACTCTGAGCAGTTAGAGGTTGTAATGCGAGAATTTGGGAAAACAATAACTTTTGGAGTTTAAATTCTGTCCTGAAAAAAAAAAATGTTTTCCTGTCACACTCAGGCAGCCAGGCAGGACAAGGAGACTGTCAGAGAGATTGACAGCTCGCCAACTTTTAAGATAGCAAGAATCAGCATGGTGCCGGGCGAGCTGACAGACAGCCAATAAAAAGTCAACTCCTTGAATTTTTCACCTGCTAGTTTGTGTTTCACTGTGTTTCATCACCTCATCATTTTAAAAAATTCAGTGTGAGCCTGGTGACAAATCTTTGTTTCCGGAGGCACCGAGTGAGTTTAGCTGTTAATAATAAAATCAGAATATCAGTCGGTGTCAATCCCAGATTTGATCACAGAGATGTTTCGCTTTGCTTTCCATTCACCTCTGTACGGTATGAACAGACCTGCTTAGGTTGCATAATCTATCTGAGAACATCATGTCTAAAGTTATATTACTGTTATGATGTGAAGAACTGAAGGCCTTTCAAATAAATCAGCACTTACGCTGCATTAGCTTGAAACAATGACGGAATTTGGAAATAGAAAATCATGTAAACTTGATGTTCACTGTGATGGATACAATAAGGTTGGTTTTCATACCACTTGAATGTAAACCTTCAAAAAGACACATTAAAGAATATAAAACTTCCAAAAACCCTGTTACTGTTTGGTCCTATAATGACCTGCTATAACCCACACGCAAGAACATTAGTATTTGTGTTATTTTAACAAAGATCACAATGTTTCAAACTCTTTTCCACCAATTTATCAATAGAATTTTGGAGGAAACTAGCAACTAACAACTATTTTAATTGTTTTATGATTATTTTCTCAATTAATCAATTAACCAATTAATCAATTAACCATTCAGTCATTCATAAAATGTCAATTAATAGTTAAAAAAAAAAAATCACAAGTTGTGCAAGATCCTCTGCAATTAAAAAGGGGGAAAAGAGGAGTGATTCATAGTGTTGAATTTATTGATTATGAATTAACAGAAAGTTAATCAACAACATTCTGATAATTGATTTATTGCTTATCTCATTTATCAGCCAGGTAGGCCAGACGTTCTCTGGTCCAAACATTCTCTGGTCCAACATTTTGAGAACATTTTAATCTGTTTATTTTATATAATGCACCATGTAGATTAAATATCAATTTCATTTTGGGCTTTGGGAAAATGTGATTGGTACTTTCTAACTACTTTCTGACATTTTATAGACTAAAAGGTTACCCACTTAGTCAAAAAAAATACCGAGAGATGATATAAAAGTGAAAGTAATCGTCAGTTGCAGCTATGTAGCCTGCACAGAAGCATAGAGAGAACATTTTTAAGTGCTTCCTTTGTGTGTCTTCAGGAGGCACAGCATCCAGACAGAAGGGCTTTCAGGGTTGTATTCGTGCTCTGCAGCTGAATGGTGTCACCCTGGATCTGGAGGAGAGGGCCAAGATCACCCCCGGAGTTCAGGCCGGATGTCCAGGCCATTGCAGCAGCTACGGCTCCCTCTGCCAGAACCGGGGTCGCTGTGTGGAGAGATCCAACAGCTTTTCCTGCGACTGTGGCCCCTCTGCTTACACTGGAGCCTTCTGCGAAAGAGGTAGAGAGGCTTTGTCACCAGTCTCCCAGCAGTGTGTGGAGACATCACTAGTCTTCTTGTTAGTGTGAATCACTAACAAGAAGACTAAAAAGAGACATACTGTAGCCTACTTAGATTTCCAGTTTATAAATGTAGGTTACTGTGAACAGATTCAGTTTTTATTTGGCTTTTTATATTCTACAAGAAAGCTGTGTGAATTGACATTTGAGAACTCAATTTTTAGCATAGTTAGCTAATTAGGAAAGATATGACAGCAGAAAGCAGTTTGTTCACATGCAGCTATAACTTCAGTTAGATACAAACACACTTGTTTTGTTTTAACTCCTCATAGTGCCTCCAAAAAGCCAAATCTGCTCCCAGCTGTAGTTTTTTGTAGCTCAACACAGTTAATAGTTGAATTTTAAACTTTCCAAGGTGTGTATGATAAAGTCAACTAGATACCTTGTTTAGAAAACTAACACGCTGACTTTATCTGAACACAGCTTCCTTTAGGCGTATCAGAGGTTAAATATTCAGTTCCCAGTCAAAAGCAACACACAACTCAACCATGAGTGTTGACATGTATTGAAATGTTACCTGAATATGTTACAGTACAGCACCTGAAAGTGGTCTAGAAATAAAAATACACACTTGGAGATACAAGGAGAGGCCATGCACATTAGAAGAGGTCACACAGACAAACATGAATAATTAAACACACATGTACTATATATACACAGGAGCCCTACGGTCATACAGGTGCATATCCCACCACTGTACACTCACATCCTTGTTATACGAGCCATTCAGCTGAATCGGTGCCATTTGCATGTTGTAACAGTTGAAAATTAAAATGTCTTTTTCAGCACTGTAATGGTCGATCTCAAGGTTTCCAAATGACAAATACCCCATATGAGTAACAGGACTGAAAGTAACAGGACTGAGTTTTCAGCATAGCATTAGCAAATACATGAAATGTAGCAACATGACATCAATGCTAATAGCGTGAGAACATGAGAACGCTTAGTGGTTTACCAAAACTATCTT
This sequence comes from Thunnus thynnus, assembly GCF_963924715.1. Classification (NCBI taxonomy): domain Eukaryota; kingdom Metazoa; phylum Chordata; class Actinopteri; order Scombriformes; family Scombridae; genus Thunnus; species Thunnus thynnus. Next base: position 26,169,737 of record NC_089530.1, read on the forward strand.
AAAAAAAACAAAACATGATAACATCTAAGAAATAATTTAGGTAACAGGACTGAACATTGAGATTGACATTCTCAGTCATATTTACAATATGAAATCTGTATCAAAAATACAGAAAACAGAGTGAGAGAACTTACTTTTGGTCTTCCCGTGGCCTTCAGGAGACTCAATTGATGCTACTTCCTGTTGATCATGTGACTTGCAGAATGTTCTGGGGGTAATGTGTCATGGTAACAGGACTGAGTGAAAACCTGTGGACACAACTAAATTGTTTATTTTAACTAACAAATTATCAATTTGCAATTATACAAAAAATACAATAATACAAAAAAAAAAAGATTTCTGAAGGATTCTAATCATTACATTTCATGGTGAAGTGTAGAGTTAGAGAGTGGGGCTAAAATCCTATTTTTTCAGTGTTCTAGGTAGTTTTTATTAAGGTTTTATATGATGTATCTTCAAATTGCAATTACAACAAAGTGCAGGACACTTTGCTGGATAAAATAATGCATTATACAGACACTTTTCATACATATTTATGCATGGAATGTCCTGGGGATGGAAAACCGATTCAGCTGAATAGCCCATATGCAGCTGCTAATAATCTTGATCCTGTGGGAGATTTGATGCACAGTATATCCCGAGGCAGAAGTTTATGGTTGGCTGATAATTTATCTTGTTTTGACCTTTGTCTCCCACATTTGTGGTTTTTGCCTGAATGTTGCAAAATCTCTCTAATACACGTTGTTGCAAAATGTTAGTCTGTACAATTAATGTACTGTGTACTATAGTACATTCTACTAACACAGTGCTGTAAACTTTTGTAAATACAATACTAATGTGTGCTTAAGATATCTTTCTAAAAAGTTAATTTACTGCATTAATGTTTTCTAAAATCCTCAGTATTTAAGAGGTTGTACACTGCCTATTTAGTGCCACTACCAACACAACAGATAAATTGTCTTAAAGTGGACATTACATGCTCTTTGTGTTTTCATTTTGTCATTTATTTACTGTTATAATGTTGGATGTCTGTGTTGAACATGGTCAAAGTTAAAAATGTTGCCTTCAAGTCAAAAGCCAGAACTTCATCCTGTTTGCAAAGTTGCCCATGCACATGCCCACAATTGGATGGCCGCTCTGTAGCCTTTGTTGCTAAGGTTGTTCCACGGGTTGTTTATGTTGCCTGCTCGCATATTTCGGATCGGATTTTGGCTCGTACAGATATATTTGAGATGTTTACATTTTGATTCAAGAATGGGAAAAAGAAGTGAAATCCAACCACTACTGTTTGTTTACGTAGCCTCCGCAGGTGCCAGAAGTTTGCAAAGGGGCAGCCAATCAGAACAGAGTGGGCTCATCAGGAGAGACAGGAGCTAAAACAGCCTGTTTCAGACAGAGACTGAACTGAGGAGCTGCATAAAGGGCCAGTTTAAGATAAATAAGAAATGTTTTAAAACTTTAAATCATGCAAAGATATTCAGGTGGAGCCCCAGAATATAAATATAGACCTGGAAATGGGCATGCATCTTTAAATAATATTTTGGCTTTTATAAACTGTATTACTGTAACATGCAAAGAAAGAGCTGTGTGGAGACTTTTGTTCCTTCAAAATACAATGTAATTATTTTTATCTGCAGCATCTGAACAAAGACTGAACTCAGAGCAGCAGTAAGCCTGGCTGGGCATCCTGATGGAGACAGTTTGTCAGATTGTGTTCTGATGCATTGCATTAAGCGTTTTTTTTTCTTTCTAAGACTGCACACCTCAAGTTCTTGTTATTTAAGTTATCACAGGAACATTGAGTCATCACATCAGCACAGTAACACAGTAACAGCTGACAGCTCGTCTTCACAAGAAAAACAACAGTATAGGTCTAAAAATTCAGGCTGGCAAAAAACGACCTATAGTTACATTTATGCCCCGGGGAAGTGACGGGAAGCTAGCATCATGTTTCCAACCACGAATTGGGACATTTAGTTTAGTGTTGCCGTGACGACAAAGGTTACGTAACTTTAAGGAAGTATAAACCAAGTTTCAAGTGATCATTTTAACCCAAACCATGACCTTTCCCTACCCCTGACCAAGTGGTTTTTGTGGCTAAACCTAACCAGACCTCAACCACAGCGTTGTCACACCATAATTATTTTTTAACAGTGATTTATAACAAAGCAGCATATTACAGTCCTATGGGTCGTTCTGGAGTGCAATACTACGGCTGCTTTATGGCGTAAATGTAACTATAGGTTGTTTCTTTCCTGCTGAATTTAAGACCTATACTGTCGTTTCATTATGGAGATGTGTTGCATATGTATTCAGTAATTAAAAAGCCCAGCTGTGTTGGCTGTTGGAGCGCCACAGGTATACTATATCTGCGACAGAAGTCACAACTCATGACTGTGTTATAATTAGCAGCCAGATTTTGCATTGTTCTTTTCACCTGTCAGCTGGTTTTCTGTGTGTGTGCATTTTCACCAGCTCACTAATTAAGCACTGTCAGTGCTGCAGAGGTGCTCTACATACTGCATTTGAGTAACTGCTACTGTAAGGTCCCCCAGTGAGACTAGTTGTTACTTGATGCAGTGTGAGGGCATATGAAAATTTAAATGCAAACCTCACTGTTATGCTGTCTCTGGGAAGCAGTGTTGATTTGGCAAAGTGAGATGTTAAGTGAGCGTACAATATGCACAGGATAAAAAGTTACTGGGGCGTATTGTGTAAGCAAAATACAGATAAAATGGTTAAGAAAAATACTTGTACTAAAACTTTTAATGCGAAGAAGAACAGTGTAAACCAAGTCAACCTCAGCCAGATTCAAAAATGCAAATCCCATCGACAACAAAACTGACTATTATATACAACTATAAATAAAACAACTGCTATAACTCAATATTGTAACGAACTCTGACACTATCTCCCTTCTTGCAGAGGTTTCAGCCAGCTTCAAACCGGGAACATCCGTCAGCTACACCTTCAAGGAGCTGACACCGAACAAGAGCAGCAGCGCTCCGCCTCCGTCCATCTACTCTGGTATGACCCTGAGAGCAGAAAACATCTCCCTGAGCTTCAGGACCAGCCTGAGTCCAGCTCTGCTCCTCTACGTCGGCTCCTACTACAGAGAGTACCTAGCTCTGCTGCTCAACAAGCACGGTGAGCGCCCAGATCCTCTTATAGCACCTGTATTGTATTTCTTTAAGAAGGACTACGTGTTTTTCTCTGTTGATGTTCACTCTGTTGTATCTAGGCACCTGGTTTGGCTCATGTAGCATCATCATGAGGTTTATTTTCTTCTTTGTCCTTCCACTGAATAAAGGAAGCTTTAATTTCTTGCTCTGTTTTACCCCGTAAGGTCAACAACTTTTATAACTTGTTATTTTTGCTCTTAGCTTTGACTGGATGGCCCTGAATGTTCCAGTATGGCTAATATGATACAAATGTGACAATTAGGGTTTTAATTTCCCATAAATGAATGTGTTAATATCTGAAACATGCTCTGAATTAACATGAAAGAAGCAGATTTTTTTTTTTCCTTATGAAAACTTGAAAACCCCCAGTTTGTTTTTCTCTGTGTTTGTGCTGCTTAGTTGTGATGTTTTGTAGAAAGAGATCACGTAAAGCCTCTTTACTGCTGGTAATGTAATGAAGAGAAATAACTTCAACTTGAAATTTAACAAAACGTGTAATAAAATCCTGCTGATGGAGAAAAATAAACTGTTTAATAATTGATGTCACATTGGAGATAAACCGACATTTCTGATTGCATAGGCCGTGTGACAGATTTTTTAAATATAATAATGTGACAACATGAAAGAGAACAAGGAGAAAGTGATAACTGATGTCATCTCATTCCTCAATATGATAATAACTTATGTTAAAAATGTATATGTGTATACCAAATTACTAATTTAAATAGGCTTATCCAGCACCTTAAAACAGTTTTAGTGCATTTTCAATGCAGTTAAAGGGACGTTTCACTGCATCTTAAGTTTTTTGCATTATGCATCAGCTACTTTACGTCCCAGTTGATCAACAATACACCGAAAGCATTGATATGTGCACAGACATTGTGGCTGTTTGAGGCTCCTTTCTCTTCTCCTAAACCAAGTCTCCCTGTCACCCTTCTCCTCTTCTTCTGCTCCAACTGCTTTTCTTTCATCCTGTTTTCTTTTATCCAGTTCTCCTCTCCTGCTGTTCACTGCGGTGTTTAATCAACTTGTCGTTGAGTTCAACCAGAAGAGTGGCAAGTGGTGTCATTTCAATTGGAAAGGAAAAAGAAGCTGATAAACCTATTATGTGTGATATTCCACCTAGGACAGGTGTAAATAGACCGTAAATGGGCTGCTTTAATAATCCAGACTGAAGGAAGATGATGGCCAGCAGGTCATTAGAGTTACCATGGTGATCAGGTAGTCTGCGGGTAGCTGCATTTAAACTGAAGCACCTCATTAAAACTCTGGAACAGGTTTCTTTGGTGATAAAACTCGGCGCTAACACTGTGAGCAGCCTGTTTGATGTGTTGTTAGCAAGCGTGTAACTGCACCTTCATCTGTTAAAGTGTCACCTTAAAGTTTTAATCAGGCAAATTGTGTTCTTATAACTATTTGGGTGTATTCTTTCATAATTTTAAAGGATAAGTCTGGTGATATTTTATATTTTTATTATTGCATATTTCTGCATAGCCAAAGCCTGATATACTGTAGCTTATTCCTCTGTGCCATAGAGCTCCATTGTTGTCCAAAAATCACTAAAAACACATCAGTGAGCCACACTGCTGCAGTGAGTGACATGTTCCTTCATTATAATGAACATTGGCACTGTAGTTTATTTGAGTCTATCCCAAATACACCATCCCATCCAGTGTCCAGCAGTTTTTTGTAATTTTTTTAGAAATGAAAGTATATATAATGACCCATTTTTAAAGATTGACATCAGTAAGAGCCAATGAACTTGGGGCTGAGTGCCACATACAGGCTGTGGATTTATAGTATGAAATATGTTGCCAACTTTGTCACTCTGGTGGTTTTAAAAGATCGACATTTAACTGCATCTGGCTCTATACTTTTCTTGCTTTCCATTTTATTTGACTGATGGTATGAAAGTCAAATTCCAGGGACATGAATCTTGATTTAGCTACTCAATCACGGTGAACAGGAAGATCTTTGTCCCTCTTTTTCTTTTGTTAGAGTTACGTGGTTGTTGTATCGTAACACGGCTGTGAGTTAGTGCATTCCTCTGACAACAAAGATTTAAGAGCTGACTGCCAAACAGCGTTATTGAAAATCAAACCTTAGAAGATAAACAAAACAACAATGTGCATGGATATCTTTAAATAAATCATGGTTATCATTGTTTCTAGAAATACACACATCTCTCTTCTCCAGTTGTTTACTCTGTGTCTCTCAAAAACTTGCAAACGCTCCCTTAAAAATATTCTTCCTCATTACATTTTAAAAAAGAGTACGTCTCGAGCCCAGATTGGCTCTTCGTCAGGTACGGAGGTATTCCTCTGACATCAAAGACCTAAGAGCTGACTGCCAAAAAGTGTTGCATTCAAAAGCTACTGTACGCTATTGAAAAGCAAAACCAGCAGAAAAACAAAGCAACAATACGCATGGAGACTGTGGTAATTAAATTGTTTCTTGCATGATAAAGGAGGGTTAGAGGTTGCTTTTAGCAGCTGACTCTCAGAGCCTCTGTGAACACACAAAGAAGAAACACATAGTTTCAACTTGCATTGTCACCCTGACAATAAATGAAGACAGAGAATATAATACGTACAATGACTTCTCCAAATTGATTCTCAAACTGCATGAAACTGGTAGCAATGTTGAACAACACAAGATAATGGTTAAACAATGCAAAGTACATGTATGGTATTATTATAGCTACCGTAACATGGAAACACCAGAGAAAACTAGAAAACCGGTGAGATAATTCTGCTAAATTTTTGACCCACCAGATGAAATTCTTGTTCTTATAACTAAATGTTTTCAGCAGAAAAACAAGGACATTTGGGAATCTGATATTTCAGCCAGCCCCAACTTTTCAAAAACCCTACAAGCTTGCTGACAAGCTGGGTCTGTCGGCTCTGTAGTCACTTCCTGTGAGGTCATTATAGTGTGAACGCTGCCTCTCACTTTCCTCTGTCTTTTCTCCTGTGACGTGTGTGGTACAAATGGTAATTATTAAGTGTTGAAAATTATTATTAGAGCTGAAATATGTGAATAATTCAGGAATCGAGAACTTTGAAAAACTTTTTCTCTAATTTTGTCTCTTTCCACACAAACTCTCCTTGTCAGATCACAAGATTATACGCATTCACAATTATTATCCAAAATATACATATATGAAGTAAGAGTCAAAATGTTAAACACTCAGATATACCCCTGCTGTGTGCTTTTGCAAGGAAATCCTTAGTTTCCTCTGTATCTTCTTCCCATCCACTCGGCCTGCAGACATCAAATGTTATTCATGTGAATGGAATAAAATTATCCAACTTAAATTATGTGAAAATCATATAAATTAACATGATTCTGTATACTTTTATTGACAGGACTTGGCCCTAATTCCCCAAATATTGAATTCTCTTTGGTTAATTATTAAGCAGCTGTTGCCCTGGAACGTCCACATCTCTCTTGAAGTAATATTCTCTAAAATAAAATTTATATTAAAGCAAGACGACACGGATGAGGACAGATTTAGCAAAGTGGTTCAGTTTTTCCTACAGTTTGGGTGGTTTTTAGCAATTAATGAAACTTAAATGTTTATTATATTATTTTAGAAGTTGAAATCTTGAATATTGAAAGTGTCTGTTTAAAGTATTAATGAGAAATGCTCAATGATATTGTTCTTAAAAACACTGCTGTGTGCTTGTATAACTCCAGTTTATATATTTATTACTGATCACAAAAACCTTGTTTCTTTATTTATGTATGGGCCATAATACAAAGATAATACAAGACACATTTTCCTAAATAATAAGATGTTGCTCTTGAGAAATATACATGCTTTATAAGTTACTTGTGATGTCTTTTTTGTGTGTGTTTGAGTCACTAAGGGATATACTAGTGAATTGTTTTGTTGATTTGTGTGTGTGTGTACAGACAAGCTGGAGGTGAGGTACAGACTGGACAGCAGCAAGGATGTAGAGATCCTGAGCAGCAAAGTGAGAAACCTCGCCAACGGACAGCTACATACTGTTACTATCAGCAGACTAGCAGATGCTGTTTCTATGCAGGTAAAACACACACACAACAGGCTACAATCGTCTCCACAGTCAGCACTAAACCCCGAGTCAGCCTGTTGTTCACAGCAGAGTTTCTGTCAGCCATCACTGGGGGAAACTATGAGAAGGCTGCAGCGAAACACTCACAGATAATAAAGCCTGAGCTGCACTCAAACAATGGACACAAACATGTGGTTGGTAGCTCGGAAACAGCTCTTAAAGTGCTTTTTCTAATACATACAAGACAGGACGTTCTCTGCGGGCTCTAAGATAATGTAGAACATTGTGGCACCTGATTCAAAGACATAATCTTTGCTTTATCACAATGTGGTACAACTTTCAACTGTGTTTCCAAGTAACAAAATCACAGTTGAAACTCTCCATCTGACTTCGTGGCTTTCAAAAATCAAATTTTAGAGCTGAAAGTACTGTAACAACCAAATACGGGGAAATGTTTCATTCTCATCCTAGCTCCTGGTAGTACGATAGAATTTCCTCAACTTAATCCATTGTCCTATAATCTTGCATTAATGTGCTAAAAACTGTGTGTTGACTGGTTGGCACCAAGTTGTAATATCATTCATTGGACGTATAATCAGTTGAATGTTGAATCAGTTGTGCTGTTGAAAGCACTAAAACTAATCTTAAAGTGAAATCTTTCATTTTCTTTCAGATTGACCAGAACGCCAGAGAAGACTTCAATCTGACATCTGATGTGGAATTCAATGCCATCAAATCGCTGGTTCTTGGCAGAGTGAGCGGTGAGTGAGACAGCAACAAAAACCCAGACGAGGCCTTTTCAGACTGCAGAGCACTCAGACAGACTGATTTCAGAGATGTTTTTGCCTCATCAGACAATGAGGTATTCAAAACTCTCATCATGATGGTTGAATCCCTGGAACAGCTGTTATTTTGATAGATTTGGATTGGTGGCACACTCCTCTTATATAACACACACACTTCAACAGCATCGATAAAAATAAGCCGAGGTTAACTCAACAGCTAGTTTGCACCCATAGTCAGGGCACAAATACAACTTTTAACCTGATGATGACACCAAATATAACGTGACCAAAGTTGTTGCAATTCATCCAGAGATGGACATGAATGTGTGCACCATATTTCACGGCAATTCATCCAGTAGTTGTTGAGACATTTTACTCAAAACCACAAATGTGAACTTCATGGGGGCACTAGAGAAAATGTTAGGGGATCACCATGGATATCTGTATGAAAGGTAATGTAATGGAAATCCATCCAGTAGTTGTTGATATACTTTTGTCTGGACCAAAGTGAGTAACAGACCAGCATTGCCGTTGTTCATCAGGATTCTGTCATTTTGGCTTTCGTCTGCCCGCCAGTGTAGCTTTATGGTCGTATTCAGACCAGATCAGGTGGTGCGGCCCACCTCTGCAGGGTCGAGCGGAGGTGTGTGGGTGTGTTTATTTGTGCTCTAGAACTTAACCGCTGTGAAACAATCAGAAAATGACGTTTTATTGATCTGATTCACCAGCTTTCTCGCTACCAGCGCTCCCTGTCTTTATTCATTCTCCAGCTCGCTCAACCACAGCTGCTCTCTCTCTCTCTCTCTCTCTCGTCTTTTTTAAAATGAGTCAGGAAGCCGACAGCAAAGTCTAACTTTCTCACTTACTTTACTTTACTTTTAACTTTATCAAACAAAGAGTAACGTCTTTTTACTCCCTCGCAGCAGAGTTTAGATCTTCGGCTGTGATTGGTCACAGCAGCCTTCAGCCGCAGTGACGTCAGGTTGCGTTTCTCCAAAAGTTAGCTGGCCAAAACGCCCGCAGCCAAAACACACTACCTCTATTCAAATGAATGAGAGAACTGGCGTTTTCACCACACTGCTTGATGTGGTCTGAATACAGTCTTAGACTTCCTGTTGCAACTCCTTTTTTACCTGGTATTCGAGTCCACACTGTCTTTCTCTTATAGCCAGGCTTTTAGGCCTCTGTGTGGTTTTAAAACCTTATTTCACAGCTTCCTTGCAGCTACTGCAGGATTTCATACAGCACATTACAACAGTGCTTTTGATGCAAGTAGAGAAAACAAAGTTTCCTTATTGCCACAACAAGGTTTTTTTCTTTCTTGTTTGCTTCTGTACTGTGTTTGTATACAGCATGTGAAGTTGTAGCATCATTGAGGATGTTCTTTTGGGAGATTATAGGTGTTTCAATAATGTCAGTGATTGTTTCGCCTCATAATTATTGCATTTTCTTTGGTCCAATAACATGGCACCTCTTGGGTATGACATGTACATTGCAGTATTATTTGTTCTGGAAAGCTGCAACAGTCCAGTATGGTGCTCTCATTCTTTCATAGAGATTTATCGCAGTGTTGAACAATTTTGTTTTTGTCTCTGATTCTCCCTGACCTAAAACGTTTGAAGAAAGGAGGAGAAAAAGCAGTTACTGATCATTTGGTCTAATTAGATACGTTTTAACCACACAGTCGTCCTGTACAGTTTAACCTCTTATCATAGAAGACTATCCTACCAAAATACCTCAAAACACTTTTTCTTTTTTGTCTACCTGGTGTGCCTGTTAAATAGATTAGACATGTAACAGAGACATGGCAGCTCTATAATTTACTTTGTCATGACCTAGTTAAGTTCTTTTTGAATGGCGCCTTCAGAGACAAACTAAGAAATTGGTTGTTAATAAGATGAGAGACTGTGAGACTTTCCTGACGCAGGTGAAGCACTGCCACTGCAAACACACTACACAAAGTTATGCTAGTCCTTATAGCATACTTTGATTTAACTATTTGAATATGGGTTTCATGTGATGCATGTTACAGTATATCCAGGGAAAGTCTGTGATTGTTTATCCCTTGAAAATCCCAAGATTTTAAGGCCTGTTACTAAAACGTGCCCTGTTTCTCTCTTTCTCTCCAGACTCTGGTGAGTTGGATCCAGAGATGACTCGGCTTGCCACTTTAGGTTTCACAGGCTGCCTGTCTGCCGTCCTCTTTAACTCCATCAGCCCTCTGAAAGCTGCTCTGCTCCACTCAGACACCAGCCCAGTTATCATCACCGGTCCACTGGTTCAGTCCGACTGTGGCTCCACTTCAGCCAATCCCTACGCAGCAGAAACCACAGACCACTTATCAGGTCAGAAAGAACTTTTGTTGTTTCTTTGTTGTTAATGACATTTTGACTCGTCACAGTAGGAAAAGTACAGGTGTTATGAATACTTTTAATGATGGCTCTGTTATGCTAAACAGAATTCAGCCATCTTTGATTTAATTACTTACACTTGTACTCTTCCTACTGTGATACGTCCAAATGTGTTTTGTGAAAAAGGCTTATCAAAACAAGACAGAGTGACTATAGACAGTCTGGGTGATTATCGTAATCATCATCCATTCATGACCCACTATATGAAACAAATGAAGAAAATAAACTTGCTGACTTCAGTTTTAGCTGTACTTTTGTAAGCCTCGGCCTTCCCCCTAATTTTTTCCCTTTTTTTTGAGTAAATGCATGTCTTCTACTGCATGTCATATGGAAAACTATCCATTGTTAGAAGGATCACACTGGCAGTTTTGCATGTTTAGCCCATTAGCTAAATTGGCGTCATCGCAAATGCAACACTTTTCGTTTGCAAACCCTCAAATCTGAAGCGACTTGTGCAATTTGGGGCTGACTGAGACGAAAGCTGACCATCGTGAGAGCAATGTAGTGAAATCTTTCTCTCCAAAACGGCGGTCCTAGATGAGCATGAGACATGTCCACCGATGACCAATGTGGAGCTTTGGCAAGCAAAGACAGCCTGAGGCAAACTCTGACAGAGACAGAAATTTAAGACTGAATTCTCATTATGTGACTGCTGCAAAGACCCACGTCTACAAACAAACCAATCAGAATACACACAGAAGACTCTGGCCGGCATGATGTTATATAAGTGCAGTTTTTTAATATAAAGTTTAGGGGAAAGACACCTTAATACTGTACATCCATGGCACACAAAAACCAAGATGCTGGAGGTGAAATTAACTGTGACTGAAAGCACAGATGGAGGACAAGCTGCTGATGAGCCTCTGCTTTCATTGCTTTCATCTACTGCTTGTATTTACATCGTAGCGCCACAGCTCACCATGCATTCAGTGCACAATGTGACAGCCTCGAACTTATATCGACACAGATTATGACCATGATTTTTATTATTGGCGTCTCGCACTGTGTGACTTGCAATAACCTTACACAATCATTGTTGTTGCACAGCCTAAAGGCACCTTTAAACAAGCAGCGGTGTGCCTTACACAAAAAAATAAAGATGTTGTGTGAATCCACTATGATGTATTACCCAGGTCAGGCAAGTTTCAGCCCATTGTCTCAGCCCATTGATTTTCACTGTGGACAGAAATCATAGAAAACAATAGCTCCTTGGATGATAGGAGATCAATCTAAAACTTATGTTATCCTTTGGAGAATGCTTGACAATGATGTAAAATATACAGATTTGTACTTGATGGGATAAAAGCTCAGAAAGCCATCCATGCAGTCCTTCATAGAGGCAGAACAGCTTAAGGAAGGGGTTGTTTGTTTGGTTTCTGATATAATAGGTGAGATGGTGGCTAGAAACTAGCAAACCCAAACTCCAGCCTTCAAAAATCTGTGGTTGACCTCAAAAACACTATACGCCCATGGTGAAGGTGTACGACTAACGCAGCCACTTTCTCAAGGAATTAATAAATATTATTGAGGCTATTGTAAGTGATACTGTCCAGCTTTCTGTGTGGGTGCTACCTCTAAAGCTTTATGATGGGACCTTTGAGGCAATTAGCTCAGATCTGGGAGGAAAGTTTTCTTTCTTGTCACTCACACAGAGAATACACCTTTCTGCTCCGACTGACAATACTAATATATATGATTCCTTGGTTTCTCCTCGACATATATCTCTGTCGAGCATCTCTCTTCAGTAGCTCCATTTCTATTTTTTTCATGGCACTAATGACTTTCTCCCTCCTCTACTTTTTTCTCCTCATCTGTTCAACTTCATTTCTCGTCACACTTGTATTCCCCTGTGATTCCCCTTCTCTTCTCTCTCTCCTGTCTCCCCTCATTTCTATTTTCTCTCTTTCTCTCTACGGTCTGTTTCTTCTGTCTGTGCTGCAGGCCAGTCTGGATCAGTGGGAACAGGTCAGCCTCTAGTCAATGCCATCAGGAGTGACTCAGCTCTAATTGGAGGTACAGTAACCGCAACTTGTTTCACTGTCACACCGTCAGTCTCGTCAATCATGAGACAGAAACTGTTTGCAAAACAAGCAGGGATGATGAGGATGATGTGATGTACAAAGGCTCCGATAAGACTCAGTTTGCAAATTGCGATCCAACAAGATCTGTTTGAAAATTTGGATAATTTTATTCTTTGATACCTGTCAATTTCTAAACCTCAGTAAAGAAAATTGACGGTGAAAAGATGTTCATGACTGAAGATTTATGTTACACAACTGCAAAATATTTGGCTTTCTGTGTTTTGTGAAGATCTTCACTTAAAGAATCTTTGTTTTGAAATACTAATTGGTTGATAGGTAGTGTCATTTTTAATGAAATCTGCATGCTGTGTAACAGTTTGAAATGAAAGCCCTGAGTTGTCCCTCAAACAACATGACTGTGTCTGAGTACACAAAGGAAACCGCAACTAATTAGAATTTATTTCCAAGCACAATGACTGTTTTTTTTTTTTTTTTTCCTGACATTGGTGCAGAGACCTTCTAATAGCTGAAATTGCCTGAGGAGCTTGTGGAAAATGAGCGGACTGCACAACTAATGATGGAGTCAAAGCACTCCGGTCTTTTCTCGCTGCTTGTTAGGCCACTGACCGCTTGCTTTTTAAATGTAACTTTTATTTTCTAGGCTATAGCTACTAAAGGAGACATTTGTAATGTTTGTCTTTAGATCTAATCTGTCCAGCTATAAAACAAGTCCAACTAAAATATCAAAGTTAAAATGCAAAAGCAGTGATTTTTCAAACTATGTACATCTTTAATGTGTTACCAATTTTAACACAATACATGCAAATAATCCATTATGTTGACATGACCTCCACTGTATATGGGGTGAATACTTACTCACACACACATTTTGTTGTTTTTCCAGTCTGCATCTATTAGCCACCAGCAGCCGACGGATGTGTTCCCTTGAATGACATTTTGACATGTCTTGAACTTTTACATTGCCTGATGGGAATTTCAAACTTTTGCTTTATGACACCGTGCACTTTCTGGTTGAAACTTTTTTTAACTACGGGGTTAAAATGAGTGAAGCTAAAAAAAAAAAAAAAAAACAGTAACCTTGGAGGAAAACCTACTGCCATCTGTGTGTGAGGACTTGTTTTCCAGCATTAAATTGACCCCAAACTGAAGCCAAAGCTATGGAGGAAGAGCTTAAAGACAACATTGGTTCATGAGTGTCCACATCATGACACTCAACAGACTTTTGTAAAGAAGAGTTGGGGGGAAATTTTAATGTCGAGATAAGTAAAGCTGATACAGACTTTTCTGCACAGGTTGTAATTACTGCCAACAGTGCATCTGATAAATACTGACTTATGCAATTAACTCCTTCGTGTTTGTTTTCAATTTAAATCATAATGAGTCCACCGTGATTCAAATTTGGAAAACAATAAAAGATGGAAAGTCCGTAGAGAGGTCATTAGTTTTACAGTAATAAATCTACATTGTAATATTTGTTTTATTGGCCCGTACTTGCTCTTTAAAGATCCCCTCTGCTCATTTTAAAACATATAAAAATCCTCTGCTTGAAATAATAAATTGTGTTTGACACGTTTTGTCCACAAAAAAATCCTTAAAAATGGCATCAACTGCTTCTCCCTCATTGAAAAGTCCAGAATCTCTGAATATGCAAATATGTTTCATTGAAAAAGTTTTTTAAAAATTATACAAGATGTCTCCTACTGCTCTGAAAAGTCCATTCTCAGTGTTTGTGCACTGGAGGCTTCAAGTTTCCACATCACGCTTGTGTAAATTGAATACCGGCCCTCGATTGGCTCCAAAGTAGTTGTGATGTCACAAATCCTGCTGGTAGGTACACGTCTTAAACTCAGATTTAAGGAGAGAGCAGAGGAACTTTCCCTCTTTGAAAACTTCTTCTATTGTCAAACTCTGAAGTGACATCTCCATTTCTCTCATTTGCAGGTGTGATAGCCGTGGTGATCTTCGTGACCGTGTCAGCGTTAGCCGTAACGGGCCGCTTCCTCTACAGGAGGAAAGGGACGTGTCAGAGCCAGGAGGTAAAAACAGTAAAACCCGAAGACAGCCCAGACCTGCCGTTCAGCAGCCAGACCAACTCACGCAATGGTCCCAGTGAGAACCAGAAGGAATATTTTATTTAGGTGAAGGTTCGACCCGCTGCTGACCCGGCAGTTTCCGATCCGAGGAGACGGACACAGACAGAGATGCCTTGTCAAGCCTCAGTGCTTTACACTACAAACTGAGACCCAACAGTGGCTCAACAAGACAGGACGGCACAAACAGAACTATACACACATTTTCTGTCTTTTTTTGTTTTGTTAAGTTTGATTTTTGCTTCTGTGGTTGTATTTTTGTATAAGACTTGTATAAAGATGCATAAGAACAAAGTGTTGAATTTACAATGCGTCAATACTGTCTGTGGATCAATTGTAAATATCTAATGATGTAAATCTTAAAAGTATGACTTTATATCAATCTGTATTTCTCTGTCCTATTGAAATGTATTTTCCATGAAATTGCTGGTATGAAAGTTAAAACATCTGAGGGTCTGGTATGATTTAAATGCATTTTCCAACAAGGATAATCTTTTTCTTTTTTTTTTGTTTTGTTTTGAGTGAATGAACCAATTTTATTCATTGTCAGGAGCTGTTGGGACGCTGCAAATAGGCTCAATTTCCAGTTTGTTTTTATGTTTTCCTTTTGACTCTTTGCACCTGTGTGAACTGTGGGAAAAGCAAAAAATATATCCGTTCACATTGAACATTTCTCATTTTTCTCAGCCACCTTTGCATTTTATTCATTTCACCTCTCTTTCTTTATATTACTCTATATTTATTTTCCTGTTATCTTTTTGTTTATATTTATTTCTTTATTTCTTTTTTCCTGAAAAGGACACGGTTACTGCGCAACACAAAACAATTCAAGCCTTTGTGTCCACACCCTCATTCCAACTAAAACATTAAATTTGTAAAGTAAACACTGACCATTGCTCGTCTGAAAGGCAGATTGAGCTGATGGAGAGCTGTGGACTTGATGGGAAACGGTCATCTATACTCATTTAAATACTAAATAGAATATTATTCAGTGGGACAAACCAGACAAAGAGACAAGAGGAGGTGGATCAACCTGCTGTGTCTCTCTGCTAACCAGAGGTCTGAAGTTTAATAGTAATTCTGAAAAACTCTAAATTGCATACATGTATTTCCACTTTTTTTTTTTAAAAAAACTATTATTATTTTACATCTCTTGGTTGTTCATGTCAAAATTGCTGTTGCAAAAGTTTAATATGATGCCAGAAAAATGCACAAAATTGTCTCCGCAGAGGCACTTTTCATAGAGATTTAAAAGCATTCATAAAAATTCATCCAAAACGTATTTTTCCAGGAAATTGCCATCAGTGAGGCTGTGGTCTTATGAAGTATTATGTGCTTTTGTTCTGTTGTTGTTTTAGGTTTTATTTGTAACCCTGCATTAGCTGGCGTCAGTAAGGAAACACTCATGATCCCAAATATCAATTAATTGCAATATTAATTATTAAAATTTCTGATTAAAACATGGATTTTGCGATCTGACCCCGAGCATGTTCACATGACAATCTCATGTTTAGATCACATGATAATATTATTAAACACATATACGTTGCACTGTGTAAACGAAAGCGTATTAAATCACATCTGGATTTTACCCAGATATCAAACACTTAAAATGACAAATAAGGGCAAAGACCTGTAATAACATCAGCATCAGTCTGGTGGTATGTTATGATAAAGCACCGTCATCTTTTGAACTAACAAACACACAGACTGAGGACTTTGAAGCAGCTTTATACGATGTGAACTGTTTACTGAATGTCACATTAAATTGTTTTGAGGAATGAATTTCTCGTTTTTGGGTGACAGAGGTTTGGTTTCTCTTCTGGCAGTTAATCACTTTTGAACTTAAACAACATGATGACATTTACAGTACTGGAGAATAATTGTGATGTCAGTGAGTGCGAGTGACCTGCTGTAAGATTTTAATCTGTACAGATATTTTAGTAACAAACAAAAAGCTCTGTTCAGTGAAAATAAAAGCATCAACGCTTTTTTCTGAGGCGGGTTTATCTTTGTTGTCAGCTGAATAACAATCTTGCAATTTTAATGGACTATTAACTTGATTGATTATACCATATACTCCGAGTCTTGTGAAATAGTACAAAGTAGAGCCGAATCACTGAACAAGAGATTCTGAGCTCGATCAATAAACACCTTTTAACAGCTGCAAAAGACAACATCATTGAGGCTTAGAAACCTGAATCAGTTATTTCTCTGTTAAATGAGGCGGAAACTACACGCATTTACATCTGTGAATGTTTTGGCCCTTTAAAAGTTGCTGTTGGTTGGGTCTTTTCTTCACCTTGTGACATTTCTGATGGCCATTAATATGCATCTGTCTGCAGAGTGGAGATAAACTTCACCACCTGCTGCTTAGTGAAGCATTCAGGTGCTGGAGATGTCAAGCTAATTCTTGTCAAAGACCCACTGAGCCTCTCTCCAAGCAGGAGCGATAACACCCAGACACAGTTTTGCTATGTGATGGAGGCCTCCTACCGCCTGCTGTCCGCCCCCTTTAACACACACACACACACACACACACACATATAAGAATAATGATACATGGAATTTGTTCCACACTTCATAGTCAAACTCAAAGTGCTATATATGTATATATATATATATACATGCTGCAACACCAAGAGGGGAAAACAATTCAGATCATAAGTCATGATCATCATCTCAGTTATTAGAAGTGAAGACAATTATACGAGTATTATGTTCTTCCAACAAAACCTGGATTTTTTGACAATGTGTCGCCACAAATTAGATTATTAGAATTAGATTACAATCATAAAGCCGACATGAAATATGTGAGCTTCATTTATTTTGAGAAATTGCAGTAATTTTAAGGCAATAAAAGAAGTACGCACAGATTTCCTGAGGGGCAGTGGTGAAAAAACAGGCACTACTACTACTACATAGAGGTCTGAGAAACAGTCACATGACATTTCTGTACACCAACAGTTCCCACACTCGGCCCCCCGAAGAAGGATGAGGTGTCACATTTGTAATAATAAATAGATATTGATGAGAGTGATCACAAACTGTAAACAGTGTAAGACGGTGACGCTACAGTTTGTTAGTCTGGTAGTGCGATAATGTGCTAAAATGGTGAAGTGCAGAAGTGTTTCTATCGGCCGAATGAGCACATCTGCCCAGTCAAGGCTGAACAAAGGTCAACTCTGACCTGTGAATCACAGCGAAATATGAAACGCACGCTTGAATTCAACTGTCAGACGGGAATATTCAAAAACAGAAACACAATTTGACCGCACCGTAAGGGTTTTTGTTCAGGTTCAGGCCATTTTCTTTTGCATACTGTCAGTTTATGTTTAGTTTTTGAGGTAAAATCTAAATATTACTAGTAAACATTTAATGTTACCATATGTAGGTTAATGGTTATTTATGAGATATATAAAGAGTAAAATATGTGAGAGAACTTTTGATCTTCTGCATTTCTGTTCTGGATTTTGCCTTTCGGTGAAGGTTTTGTGATTCTGCTTGTTGGCATCAACAACTGCTTCATAAAACAACACCGACTTACGGCTTTGCTGTGATGTCAGTTAGTTTTGTTTGATTTAGCAGTGCTTGCTGGTTTATTGTTTGTATTGTATTGTTGACTGTTTTAGGATTTACTTTATCAGTGGGGAGAGATTTAAAGTTTTTCTGCATGTGTGTGTGATGGTTGAAGCTTGACGGGAGCTACATTAATATTACCAAAGTTTTGTTTTATGATGAACAAGTCAGTTCATAATTTACATAATGCCAGATGATGGTAAGGCTGTGTAGCTACTGCATGTCTGTACGAGAGAGAGAGAGAGAGAGAGAGAGAGAGAGTTTATTTTGACATTAAAATATTGGCTTTGGATCAGGTTCAAGCCTGAATGAGCCAGAATAGATCAGACTTGGATGGAAATTTGAGGACCGTGATGTTCTGAGGGTTTAGGGTTCATCTCACTCAAAGGTCACAACAGAGTGGCACTTGAGTTATGTAACCAGAGGGAAACAGGGAGTCACATTGGTCTAAAGAGGGGGGGGGGGGGCATTGGAACATCTTGTTAAAGCACAGACATGTCCTGGTTAAATAAAGATTTAGAAAAGGGCACTTAGATGGCAGCAATGCTCCTTTAAAAAGTTTGTTGACTTGTTCTCAACCCGCTACCAAACTACTACTTACTTTTACTTTCTGCTTAATCAACGCAGATGTCAAGCTTCAAATAAAAACAAAATATGTGCATTTAATAAAGAGGTAATGAACAGAAAAGGACAGGAGAGGTTTTGTGTTCTCCTTCAAACACTATACGACCTGGATAATTAACAGCCGCCCGCTATCTGATTAGAGATCTCGTGGGACTGCAGGACCACAAACAGAAACAGCTCCATAAAAAGCACCTGAATATAAATGACAGCATAGACCTCTGGCTCTGCATCGCCTGTACATCCATCATAATCATGCAGGGAAATGCATCCAGAATATGAATGTGACATTTATTGATGTTAAAAGACTTCTCAGCCGTACACCGCCGCTGGCTAAGTCACAGTCAAGATCCTGCTGTCCGAGGTGTCAGCTGGCCAACGCTGTTAAAAAGCCCCGCTGACAGCATGCGGACCGCCTCTGTTTGCACACTGACAGTGCAGTCGTCAGGGGTCAGCAGCACGCGGGCCAGAGGTTGGACCGCTCATGCGAAACACCCCGCCACGTCAAATTTGGCTCAAGGCAACATTTTGTTTTGTGTTTTTTTTTTTATTATTATTATTTTTTTTTTTTGCTGCGGTTGTCGATGGGGAAAGAGACAGCGGTAGCATGAATCACCACAGGACACCAGCATCACAGGAACAGTCGCTTGTTTCTACAGTTTCAGCTGTCATCCCTCAGTGCTTTATTTTTCTTACAACTTTATTCAAAGCAAGAGAGCGACACTGTGATGGGTACCCACCTACAACATGCCAGAGAGCACAGTGTGGCAGTCAGCCCACCATCCCTCCTCCTCTTTCCTCTCATCTCACTTCCTCCATACGGTGTTTGCAGCACAGCAGCGATGGGACCAATCATACCTGGCACACAGTTTACTCTTATTAAATAATGATAGCAATAGCACTGTTATGTGGTTTCAGCACTTTAGCAAATTACTGAGGAGCAAAACAATTTTGCTGTTGGATTCTGTAGCTAATAAAACCATCATTATTTTTTTTCCATCTTTCAGTACCATCCCACAAATTAAATAAAATCCCAAATGTAGGTAACATATATGAATGAGCCCAAAAAAATACTTTTATTATTGCTATTGATTGATTGATTTATGTTCCTTTATTTAGTTTCTAAATTCTTGTAATTGTAGTTAAAGGCTATGGATACTTACAAGTATTACGTAAGACCTCCGTTGTTGTCCAAAAACTGTTAAAAACACGTCATTGAGCCCCACAGTTGCACTGGGTGACATGTTCCTTCGTCACAAAGAGTTTAGGCACGTTTGTTTGTTTAGAAACGGCTCCAAGGACTAATAAGAGTGATCACGTTTTCAGAGTGTAGTTTTGTGTAAGGCAGACGCCACTGCGCATCTTTTGCTTTGCTAGCTTGTTGTGCCACATTATACATTGTAAATTTCTCAAAGAACGTCAATTGACATGTTTTTTAATACTTAAGATATATAAAGGTTTTAGATACACACACAAGACTTGTAAATAGATCAGTTCATTGTTGGTTTGGCTCTGCACATTTGTTGACAATAAGAAAAATATAGAAAATGGCCAGTCTGCATTGTGCAGTTCAACCAAATTGAGAGCACTCATGCAACTCAAAAGCAATCCTGCAAGAAAATCTCAAACAACCAATTGCACAGATGTTTTCTGGGTTTGGTTTCAGGTTAATTCACATCAATTTGTGTCCTTTCTCATATGTTTTTCAAGCAGATCTTAAAATGAGTGTACTTATGTAGAGTTAATTTAAAAAAGGCCTCTCTGAAAAACCAAAGTGGTTTAAACATTTCCAAACTGCCACAAGTCTGCAGGGAATATTTATGAGATTAATGCAGTTTCACTTAAAACATTGGGTGCTTAGCTGCTTAAAACTCCTTAATTGAGATAATCGTGAGCAAGTCTGTGATGGAGGGAGAACACACCCAGGGGATTCTGGGTAATCTGCAACGCCATAATAACACTTCTAGAGGACGACTTTTGATAACAAACTCTCTGGAGATCAGATGAAGTCCATCTCTTTTGTGTTTACTGTTTCCATCCACAAAGTTGGATTTACAGTCTCTCATCAGTGTCCACACAAAGATAAGTTTCACTTTATTTTTCTCTTCTTGGAGTATTTTTCTACCATTTCCCTAAGTATTTACTAAAAGCATTATTAATCTGAGGTCATGGAAATGCTTCTTGAGAGGTCGTATCAGCTGGAGGACTCTTGCTTACTACTCTGCTGTAATGATGATGATCTGATAAGTTTTATTCAAATTTATCAAATGTGAACCTGCTCTGTGCACAGAAGTAATTTGGTGGTTGGTAGTTAAAATTCATGGATGTTTAATGAATAAAAAGGTATATAAACCATAACCCTAACCCTAGCTAGCTGAGGTAGTCTTACAAACTTGCCAACTAATGACCCTCACCTGCTGACACACCTGACTTCCATCACCTAATGATCCAAATCCTGTAAATATACCCCTCTGTCAGGATGGACCTCCTTCATTAGAGTCTCATTCAACTGTCATGACAAAAAAAATAGAGAAGGAGCTATTTTGATGTAAGAAATCATAAAGTGGATACAAAACCATCTTAACAA
The DNA here is from genome assembly GCF_963924715.1 of Thunnus thynnus. Lineage (NCBI taxonomy): Eukaryota > Metazoa > Chordata > Actinopteri > Scombriformes > Scombridae > Thunnus > Thunnus thynnus. The sequence goes on from NC_089530.1 coordinate 26,191,074, forward strand.
AAGCTCATGTGTTTTTTTTTCTGACTAAATTGCAGCATGTCATAACCAACCAGCCTGACCTTCAGAAACAATGAATACAAAGGCAGTGGTGAGTGAATTAAAGTCATCCAAAAATCAAGCGAGGAACCATAAAAATAGCCCCATTCAGCCATCTGTTCAGCTTTCACAGTTGCCACTAATCAGATTCAGACTATTAGATGAAACTTGATAATAATTGTTGCTCTCTTCTGTTTTATTTGACTGGCTACATATATCACATTATCATAAAACACAAGAAAATGATAAGATTTAATTAATCTATGGTTTAAAAGCTGCACTGACTGCATCAGTTCTGTAGTAGCAACATGTTGTAAAACTTAATTTAGTCCTGTTTTCACTTAAAATAAATTCTATGTGGCTTTTTGACACTAAGAACAGAGCAAACATATATACAAAGTGATCAAATTTAATCACAAATACAAAATATATTGTCAAAACACACATTAATGCCCTTTTGTTCAATGAAATCTCACAAAGGGAGTGAATGCTTATATAGGCAACTGTAAATGCTCCAGATTTTCCAACATGCTTAGTATGAATTACTCTAAAAACGGACTTTTATAATGTATTTATATAAATTTGCATAATGTATAATGAAGTCAAATTGCTCAGTATCTGCACTTGACTTGGACTTGACTTTCAAATGTGATCTGAATGGGGATTTTCTCACCTACCATGTCCGTCTCTTTACGTTGTTCAGATTGAACTCTGTGGTCGGATTTACTGAAGATGTGACAGCGAGGTGCTAAGTAGGGGTTATTCTTCAGACATGCAGGGGTCATTTTCTGCACACTGCATAGATAATTCAGTGCAATGACTGGCAGCACCTCAAGGCTTTGAGCATGAAACTTTCATGGTTGAATCATCAGTGCAAAAGATGAACAAATGTTAGAAAGTATCCAGTTTTAGTAGAGGCTTATAGACACATTAAAGTAATCAAAGATGTCAACTCCAAACCCACATGGTGGATTTTTGGTTAGGAACGCCAAACTTTTTCAGTTCACTTTTGGATCCTGGGTCCGTTTTGGATGAATTCAGCACCCGTGCGTGATGTTTTGTTCCCAACTGTCATGACAAAGTGTTTGCAGGTCCAATGCACGCCTCTGGCTGGCTTCTTTTCCATAGCAAAGGTGTCTCTGAGGCTCATGGGTATCATAGCATTTACAGCCATCTGTCATACCAAACTTGTAGTTATAATAATTAAAACTGATGGCCATGACAGAAGGCTGTATTGTTAAATTATTGTTCTTTTTCACACTTTTTCTCTGTTTATATTAATATTTTACTTAAAAGATAACCAAGAAGTTTGTTTTGAGTATCAAATAATCACCACATGTACACTTGAAAGATGCTTCTGACAAGTTTGCGTCTTCCTGCAGGACGGTTGCTGTAGTCATGTAAAACCTTTTTCGAACCACTCCTACAACATACTCCACTTCTCTGCCATTCAACTATATGTTTCAAACACCCCTCCTTAACCTGTCATGGTGCTTAATCACCTCCATTTCTCACCTCTTACTACATGATTTTCACATTCTTAGATGTTAATTCTGTAAGACTAAATAAGACTAAACCCAGATCCCAGTCTGTGCATAATTTACAGATCATAAACCATCTTGTGCAGCGTTGCATTGTATCGCCATTACTCTGTCACACATAATCATTGCTCATAGTGCGTTTTACACATCACATTTGCAGCCATGTACATATTCATTAAACACAGATGGGGGGGGGGGGGGGGTTCAGAATGACAGCCCTGCATGGAAACCAGTTCCAGCTCCATCACAATCACCACCCACACCGCGTTCCCACTCAGCATATAATCAGTTTTGCAGTGGTATCCATGATCAAATCACACCTCCCTATCCATATTTATAGGCATCCATGAGCCAAGCAGGCCGTGTGCTAAAGGTCCTCTCCTCTTCTGTGTAATTATTCAGTCTCAGTTGCTGTAATACATCAGTAATGCTGTTTATGGCTCAAGGTCAGAGCCAAGTGTCCAGAGAGCAGAGGCAGTGATGGATTACTGTTTTCCAGAGCCTTGAACTCTGCAGGACAGTGACAGATTTCAGCAAATCAAGGAAAAGACCTCTAAGAGTCTTTATTGACACCTCAGAGTGCCTGGAGGAAAAATGACCTCTGAGTTTTCCTATGTGTGTTAAAAGGAAAACTTTGGTCTCCCTGCAACAGTCAACCTCCCTCATCTTTCATCTCCTCTGCTTCATCTAATGTGTTGTTGCTTGGCAGTAAACACATCTGCCTGTACTCAGCACTAATGCGTTTCCCTAGTGCCTCTCAATATTCACATATATAATCACAAAATTGTTTTACAGTCAAGGATATATTTTCTAAGTGGTCAGCACATTCTGGCTCTGATCCATTAAATTCTTACTACTGATAGTTCACACTAGGTAAGATGGATCGGAGAGATTCCCATGTGAAGTGCTCGCGAGCGTTCACATCATCTGACAACTCATGAAGGTTGTATGATAACTGAATTTGTTCACTGAGGGTTTAATATACTTTATACATCCACAAAATTACATTTATATCCATTAAATTTGGGTTTAATTACATTAAAAGACAGACTTTGGCTGACATGAGGCATCCGTGTTTGCTTAATTTTCAGACACTTCATTAAGTGCCAAGTCGGATATATCAGAGCTTTCAGGAAAAATCTGTTTCCCGGTCATAATTATGACTTGGAGGGTCACATAAACACTATTTACACATCAGAAACTCATATGTACGGTAACTCCAATATGACATGAATGCAGCATTAGACCTCTGCTTAAAGATTCCTTCCAGACATATTTTAGGACATAAAAATCCTCTGCTTAATAAATACTGTCTGATATGTTTTTCCACAAAAATGTTAAAAATCCAGAACATATGAAAATGCAAATAGGTCTAATTTCAGAAGTTTAGCCACTGCATATAAGATATCTCCTACTTTACTGAAGAGTCCATTTTTCAGTGCGCTGGAGGTTTCAGGTTTCCAAATCACACTTGTGTAAATTGTATACTGGCCCTCGATTGGCTCTTAACTAGCTGTGATGTCACAAATCATCCTCGTAGACTCACCTCTTTAACTCAGATTTAAGATGAGCACAGAGGAATTTGCCCCTTCAGCAAATGAATGTATAAAAACATCCTCGTAGGTTCAAACTCTGCACATTCATCATTCTGCACAGATCAAACATCCAACTGAAGTCACAATAAGAAAAACATATTTTTGACTGGAGGAAGTTGAAGTTAAGCAGAGATGTGTCACCAAACGAACCAGGTCATTTATTTGAATATATTGATTTTTATTGAAATGTGGTGATGTTTGTACATAACAACACATTTGATTATATATTAACTTTACGCTCAAACAAACTAATCAGGCAGCAACAAATATTCATCTCTGAGATCTAAATGTATCTTCCAATAGGAATTGTGTTATATATCAAAATGCTGCAGAGACACCAGAACCAGCTGTAAATTACCGAAAGGTTTGCAGAGATAAGACTGTTCTCCTTCGAATGACGACGGACATTAACTGTCCAGTCAACTCATGAGGCAGGCGGCCTGCAGCTCAACCGGCCAGCAGGTCCTCACATCTCTGAGAACATTGGAGTAAATTTCCAAATAGGCATTTTTTTTACTTTTGGAAAAACTTAAAGTCACAATAACACTCCTAGGATTAAATTTTTAACAGCTTTTAGCCTTAATATCTGTACCATTGCCACAAATTGGTGTGAAATGCATTCAGAGCTACTCCAACTCCATACAAGTCAGCTGACACAGTGTCCTTGATAAAACAGATGGAGCAAGAACACTTCCAGTCATGTGTACAGTTTTTTATGACGTTGCACGAGTCCACAAGAACACAAGTATACGCAAGAACACAGATTGTGAAAAGACTAGAGGCTGAGTTTGGCTTGTTTGTGCTGTTCCCCTTTTATATGTCTGCATATAGATCAAGAACATAAAGTTGTTGTAATGTTTCACTCAACATAAGTTACTTTGTTAAAGTTGGCTGAGCTCAGCATCAACTACACTGTGTTGAACTTTAATACTATATGTGAGATGTGAACTTGCCTTCTGGTTAAGAGAAAGTGAAAACATCTCATCCGTGGTTGTTACACTTGGTGTTGACCCTCATCATTTGCATCATTTCATCTGTGATTCTTGCTTGTGTTTTATTTCCTTGCATCTAAATAATAAACCGTTCCACCTCATTAGTTAGGTAAATCCCTTTGGATGAACAATGAGAAGAAAACTCTTTGTTTTTTGCTTGAGGCCTTTTTTTTTTGGTTTTTTATTCCTTCACAGTTCAGCCTGAAAACTGTACAATGAATGAATTACTTCAACAACCAGCATCCCACATATTTTCCAGCCTTTGCTGCGGCTTGATTTTCTTTTAATTTCTTTTAATTTTTTTTTAATCCAATCTCCATGACTTTAACCAAGCACAACTCAGAGCTCCGCAGGGCTTCCTTAACATCAAGACAGCTTGATATGAACATAAAAGTGCTGCAGATCTGAGGCTGCAAATTTATCAGCGAACAGGTTCATTTTAAAACAAGACTCAGAGGTATGATGTAGGAAAGTCACACTCAGCAAAGATTTTACGGTTCTGCTGCATCAGATGAATTCTGCTGTTTTTAAAGGCGTCTTTTGACGGGAAGCATTGTCTCTACATGACTTGACAAATATTGTGCACATATATACATACAATCCAGTATAAATTAATACCTTTTCCTCTTTTTGCTACCATATTGACACATTTCATATCCAGCAATAATACAATTTCCTACTAAATGAGTAAAATGAAAATGAAAACTATCATGTATATCCAACTCAGATCAGACAGACATCCTAATTAGTGGGAATTAATTAAAAAATGGCACCTTCAGCTACAACAAGATCTGAGTTAGTTCATCTGAGCATGATTTGCTTGTTTACTCTCATTCATCTCAGACTTTTCCATCATGATGAAAAGGTTATTTCACTACTTTGGAAAAAAAAAAAAAAAAGAGCATTAGTTTCATTTTTAGCCCAAAATTAGTTCAGTCATGTTTGTTCATCAGTGTGTTAGGACTCTGGAGGAAGGAAAGGATAAACAATAACCTCTGTTGGCTCAGTGAGCAAGTCAACACATTTTCAGATACCCACTGCTTTTGGCTGGAAAGACAAAAAATCCCCATAAAGCCATTTTCTCAGTTTCACACTGAACAGTTATTACTTCCACCAAAGAGGTAATGTTTTCAGTTCCCAGTTGTTTCTGTTTGTCTATTTGTTTGTTGGCACGATAGCTGGAAACTGAACAGATTTTAATTAAATTTGTTGGAAAGTTCAGCTACAGGTCAAGAAACAACAGATCTCAGCAGATTTTGTTTCGGTTCAGATTCAGGAATGTTTTTAAAAGATTTCTATGATGCATTTATGAACAGTGTCACATAAACTATTGGACCTATTGAAATGACAAAACATCAGGCACATGTGTTGTCTATCATTAATATGTGTGTTTTTATACAGATTGCAGATGCAAAATTTTCTTTAACAGACTCAGACAACTGTTAACGCCTGCAAGATGTAATGAGTGCTTTCTAGTTTCCTTTTGCCTTTGTTAGACAGTTGAGCTCAGAGGTGAACTGCAATTTTTTTTCAGGTGTTATCATCCATTATGATGCATTCATTCACCACAAATTGTTGCTTTTACATTTCTGCTTGCGTACAGAAACTAGATAAAATGTGTTAATTAGTTCTTATAGGTGGATTTTTTTAATTAAGAAAGAGCCAGACTAGCTGCTTCCACCTGCTTCCAGTCTTTATGCTAAGCTAAGCTGATCTCCTCCCAGCTTCAGCTCCATACTTAGAGCACAGACATGAGAGTGGCATCAATCTTCTGATCAAACTCTCACAAATAAAGGGTATATGTTTCTTTATATCACTTTATTTGTATTATTTACTCACCCAACAACAAACCAGACAAGCACTTATAAGTTTGAGTGGAGTACTCCTTTAAATAGAAAGTACCAGCGCCACCTAAATATGTTAAATTATCTCTCTACATCTAATTTATGTATGTCGTATGTTGTTTTTCTTTTTTTTTCATTTTAATACAAATTTCTAGCTGAGAGAGATACATAAAGTCTGCAAGATGATATGAGATTAATTTCCTGACAGACTATCATTTCTCCTTTTCTTATTCTACAGCACAACATACAATATGTCTGAATAGTTCAGTGGTTCTGTTTTCCTGGTGAGGAAGAGGAGTACTGAATCACTACACTTCACGCAGTCATCAGTGTGATGTGATACTGACACACAAGCAGCTGTTCAGTCATCAGTGTTTAAAGTGTCCGGAGGTGTCTGAGTCTCTGAATCCCACTCAGCATTCAGTCCGTCGCGGCTTCCTGCTCCCTGGGGGCTGCTGACTGAGAGCTTCCGTCTTTGTCAAATCCACAGACACTGTCTGCATGCCGTAGCCCCGTCCCAGAGGCTCATGGGTAATCTTCCGTCCATTGACTCAATGTAAACAGAAGTGTCACGATCTGACTTTTGATTTGTCAGCCTCACCAGCCAGAACCCCCGAACTTTGTCTCCCCCTCCGGTCTCTGCGTGACAGCTCTGCTCCGCCACCCTGATGTTCATTTATATGATGACTGCTGGTACTGTAATTATTTTTCTGAGACTCATACATATTAAGGCCTGAAGCAGTCAAGAAATGTTCGAGGAGGAAATAATTGACCTGTTAAATAATGGTATAAATCAACCTATTATGTGCAAGGTAAGTGGATTTCTCCCAAATTAAATACACAGCTGAAAAACTATTTTGACTTTCAAACACTCATCCCTGTTAGTTTGAAAGGTGGCTCTGAAAGGTGTGTAGCTTGTTCCTTTGTGAAAGATGGCATCGTTTTTCCACACTAGAACTGAAATGCCACCTGTTTTGTGCTCCAGAGCTCAACAAAGAAAAGATGGTTTGGAACATTGAACATATGGATCAACACCAGAGAAATGCATTATGGCTGCACCAGTCAACTTTATTTGCATAGACCAATATCACAAATCTGTCTCGGGGGGCTTTACAGTCTGTACAGCAACAAAACATCCTGTTACGTGGGGCAGAGCAAGGAGACGGGGATATGGTGAATAAGGCATCTTATTAAAAAGTAGGGCTGAAGATGGGTTGCAGACTAGAGGAAGCTCAGGCTGATAGCTGGGAACCAGAAGCTGAGGCTTGGGGTGGTGGCTGGGAAGCTGGGGGCAAAGGTAAACAGGTTCAAAGCAGGACCCGAGGAAGTTAAGTAGAGCAGGGTCCAGGGCAGGGAATCAGGGCTTGACGAGACAAGGGGCAGGAGACAGAGACCGGACTCAGAGCAGCAGGGGAGAGGGGAAACGGCATCAGGCTAGGGGAAAAACAGGCACAACAGGATAATTAGATAAATGCAGGCAAAAATGGCTTGAAGAGTACATTGAGCAGAAGCTACAATCTGGCAGGACTGAGTATTAGCAGCTGGTGGGGCTCTGCTCTGACTCCGGCACACCCGTCTCCACTCAAACAATCACATACACAGGGAGAGAGAGAGGCAGAGAGAGCATCTGGGAGAGTGGCAACAGGTTAGGGAGACACGGGATGGAAAGTAAAGGGCGTGGCAGGTGATGTCGCAGGAGCAGATGTAACACATCCTCTATCATTAAACTCTTAATTTGAACAAGGAAAAACAGAAAAACACCCAGTTCAGAATTGACCGACTCATGCATAAAGAAATGGGCAAAAGACAGACCGTGCAGTTTAAAAATAAATAAATAAATAAAAGCTAAAACAAAGCCAAAGCCGAGGGAGCTAAGAGTCAGTTGGATAGGGGGGGAAATAGGACGTCTGTGTCTGGGTGTGCTCAACTTCTCTTCCCTGAGTGAAAGCCAAAACTATCACACCGAGGACCGCTGTGCTGTTGTTGGTCGGTCGCTGCATCAATGTTGCACTGTATTTTCTGGTGGCTCTGTTAACCAGCTGCTGCTCTGCACCATGCAGCTCTCCAGACATCGACCCAGCAGCCGTTTACTGTAGAGAAAACCAGCAGCAGCAGACACCCCCCCATACTGCACACAAGAGGAAACAAGCAAACTGACTCGGTAATTTACAAACATCATCATTTCTACCAAAGCTCTGCACACAATAGAATACAGAGACCAACCCACATAAATACTCAGATTCTATACTTGCACAAGGAAAAACACAAAATTACATCAAATACAAATATTAAAGTCTGAACCTGCACACAAGAGGAAACAATCAAACTGACTGACTCCTGTATACCATCAGCCCATCACCATGCAATTTACAACCACACCACACGAAAAGATCACACCCACAGGACACACACTAGGTGCTCAAACAATAATAGTGTTGATCGCTGCACTCAAAATCAGGCCGATACAGCTCTACCCTGTTACAAAAAAAATGGAAGAAACCTCAGAAAGAGGAACAGAGGAAGGATGCTGCTTCCAGGGCAGACAGATATTCAATAGATGTTGCGTGTACAGAATTTATAACACATAATTTAGTCAATTTAGAGGGGGTGTATCATGCACATTTCCAGGTCTATATTTATATTCTGGGGCTCTACTGGAATATCTTTGCATGATTTATAGTTTAAAAAATTCCTTGTTTATCTTATACTGGCTCTTCATGCAGCCCCTCAGTTATAGCCTCTGTCTGAAGTTGTTTAAGGCCCCCTTCCTGATGAGCCCACTGTGTTCTGATTGGTTAGTTTCCCGAAGCTGCGTCTTGGCAAAAGCTACAGAATGGACGGCCATTTGTGGGCATGCTCAAACAATCTGACATCTTCACCAGGAGGAATTAGAGGTAACATTGCAAACAAAGCGTTCAGAGCAGGCTGAAGCCCTGGCTTTTGACTTACAGGGAACTTTGACCATGTTTAACGTAGACATCCGACATCATAATGGTATAAAAATGACAGAAAATCACACAAAGCACCATGTGTGTCCCCTTTAAATGGAATCACCACAACCGGTGGACTTGTTTCATGTGACGCTTTCACATTCACCTCAACCTTTGGGAACTTGTGAGCCATTCTGACAAATTCTTGCTGTTGAGCATTTGCAACCATACAGACAGTGCTGACCTTTGAGGGAACAGAGAACCAATGCCAACAAAGCTTTCCTCTTCGTATCTGTTTTGTCACAAATGGAAGTACCTACAACCGAGAAGGATGTTCAAGGATGAGTGGATGAATTCTGCTACTGCCACTTTCTGGTGTGACCAGGCATTTAGAACGGCTTTACGCTCGGCGTCTCCTGAGTATTAATATGTGAAGTGACTGAGTGTGAAGTGGCGCTTTGCTGAGAGGAAGCACATGGCCACAGAGGCTGGGAAAGGACAACCACAAAGCATATGGTACTATAAGGACTTTTGTTTCGGGATAACGATCTCAGTGTCAGCATCTCAAATATTAAATGCTGCATTCACAATTAGTGGGGAGATCAAATCAGCTCCTTCCATTTTCCTCAGTGCATGCCTGCTCCAGCTGCAGGAGCAGAGACTGTTAATTTGCTGCTCTGACTGCAAATGAACCAGAGACGCCTGACATGAACCAGCCAAGTATTTTTGAGCAGAGCACCGTCCATACAGAATGCTGCAATTACCAACAAATGAAAGCAGATATGAGCAGAAATGAGCATTGTTATCTCCTTCAGTCAATAGCAATTAAGTTGACAACTCTAAATTGGAGTTTTAATAACCCAGAGGAAATATGGCTGAGACGTCACAGCTGATATGTCTGATAATTCCTACAAAACTTCCAGTAAGTTCCAATTAGTTGTTTTAACATGCAGGGAGTGGACAACACAAGACATCCTCAGAGGGATCTTCTGCTGTTAGAGATGGTGTAAAGCCTGCGTGACTCGGATCCGACTCTCAGAACGGATACATCGGATTGATCAATAGATTTGGCAGCTGAGGACGGGCGGTGTTTGAGCGTCGGCTCAGCTGGCTGCATTGCTTCCTCACATCTCTTATCCTTTCCACACGTCTCACTTCCCTCTGAGAGAACGGGGATCAACCACATTATGAATCCCTGATGGAAACACAAGCTCGGATCCACGCACACATACAGACGCGCACACACACACACACAACGATCATAGGTGAGTACACACTCACTCGAGATTGGACAAGCTCCTAATTTTCCACAGCTGTTGTCATTTTGTTTTGATTTCTTTTCTTTTTTTTTTTTACAGTTGTGTGTGTGTTTGTGAAACTTTTTTCCTTCCTGAGATCAAACGATATCTCCCTCACAGATTATTGAAGGATATCTTGTTTCATCCCATCTGAAAAAACAGTTTAACACCATTTTTCCTCCTTTTCTCTCCTTCCCTCTTCTCTCCTGTCCTCCTTACATCAAGCTCTAAAAATGGATACAGGTGTGCATATCAATTTGCATTGGTGCTTAGCAATAAAAAGAGACTGATATAAATACTAGATTCCTTACAGTTTGCATGGCTGGTTGCTCTAATCCTCCCGTTTTAATTACCTTTTTAATTACCATGGTAAACTGCACTGAATAGTAAAACTGTGTAGGTGCGTATCTATTTCAGGTATTTAGGTATAGATATTTACCTGCATGTCTGGAAACAGCTGTGGTGGGTGTGAGAACAATAAAAACGATATGACATCTGAGAAATTTTAGTCCAACAGCTCATGAAGTCATCCGCAACTCTCTATATAGTTATCCAAGAAGGCAAATTTTCATCTGGTGTCCCTGATTTGATTATTTAGGCATCACACAGTGATCACACAAGACAGATAGAGACAAACACTGTTGATTCTTTCCTCTGTTTTCCTCCCATTTGTAACGCCTATGCACTGTAGCCTTTGTCGTTTCTAAAGGTGGATTTATAGCGGTGTGTTAAAGGATAAGTCTGGCAATTTTCTATATTTCCTTATTGTCAACAACTCTCATGTGCAGAGACCAAACCAACAATAAATTGATCTACTCACAAGTATTTTGTGTCTATCCAAAGCCTGATATATCTTATTCCTCTGTGCCGTACACCACCAACGTAGATCACATGAAGCTATGGAAGCAGCTGCACATGCTCAGTGGCGTCTGCCTTACACAGAACTACTCTCTGGAGACTGAAAACGTGATCACTGTAATTCGTCTTTTGGAGCCGTTTCTAAACAAACTAACACGCCTAAACTCTTCACGGTGAAGGAACATGTCACCCAGTGCAACAGAGTGGCACGGTGATGTGTTTTTAATAGTTTTTGGACAACAACGGAGGTCTACGGCACAGAGGAATAAGATACATCACACACTATACTCATAAGTAGGATCAGTTCATTGTTGGTTTGTCTCTGCACATGAGATTTGACAATAAGAAAAATCTTTTAAGGAGCCATTTGTCCACTAGGGCTGCTTGTGTTCCCATTCTCCACCAGCATTGTGGAGATTGTTGAAGACAACATTAAGGAAGATGAAGAAAGTGAGACACACCTTTGCATTTCCACTGTAAACCGTCTGCTTGCTGCAACCACTGCTGTCTGGCAGATAATGAAAGAATGTAATTATAATCACTGTGGTGGGTTGGTACTATAATTAAAGCCCAGTCATGTTCAATATATCCACCTAGTATTGCGGTTTACTGTCTACACACTGATCTTTTCTGTGGTGGACAACAAAAGTACATTTCTATATGCATTTGTGTACTCAAACAAGCTTTCACTACATAATCCTTGAGGTTCACAGAAGTCCTCAGAAGTTTAGCTGCTATTTTTTCCACCATGAACATTTCTTAACCTTCTCTCCATTATGAATTCCTGGCACTATATGGGTCAGATCTTGTCAGTATGTTATCATGTTGATGCGCTGTTCCTGTTGGAGAGGAGGAAAAAGTGATTTCACTGCCAAAAGGAGAAGAATGGACGCTGGTTGTGTCACAAGGTTCAGATAAAACCGCAGCCTTCATCCTCCCACTCACTTTATTTATTATGAGGTCATTGCAACTCAGCCCCGTTTTGTTTTTCCATCTCAGTGCGAAACCCATCTACCTTTTTATATCGTGCTACCTTTTAGATAATAGTTATATCTCAGCTTCTCATTCTGATTTCTATCTTGCTCTAAAAACTCAGCCTAAACCTGCAGAAGCTGAAAATGATGTGCAGGTTTCTGTTGGTTTTCTCGCTCCTTCCTCCCCAAACTTGAGAAAAAAGTGTGATTGCATTTCTTCTCTATAAACATCTATATCAGCATTATTACGTTATTGCAGTAATTAATTAATGGGAATAATTGATTCTTCTTTGTCTTTTGACAGATTGTGATCTTCTATCAGTTTCCATTGTGTCATTTGCAGAAGACATCACAAAGTTAAAACAGCAGCATCCTTTTCATTCCATTACTCAGTTGTGAGCTGTTCCTCCTGTGGGGATATTAGTAAGTGAGCGGCTGATTAGTTCGGAGTAATGTGGTGTTTTGGAGGCTCTGGGGAAACAGATTGCTTCCTCTCTGTGTGAAGCTCATCTATAAACTCTTTGGAGTTAACTACAGAGCAGTTTATAGTCTCTGGAGCTATTAGTAAGGACAGTTGATAAAATAACAGGAAACATGTTGGTATATTTTTAAGTTTTAAGTTTGTCAATGAGCTGTCTCTCAAACTGCCCGAAACAAACTAATACAGTAAATAAGCTAAACTAAACATAGATGGAATAAAATTTTGAGATGGACCGATAAGATATAACTCATCATTTTGCAGATTTCCTTTCAAACGTCATAATTGGACGTTGGATTTGCAATTTCTGTAACTTTCCAAAACAATATATACTTTATATAAAGATGGCCATAGCAAGGTATGACATCACTCATTGGTTTGCATTGGAGCCTGTTTTCTATTTGGAGCCAGAACCTTCCTAATAAGGAGTGCAAGGTATTGCCTTGCACGCTGTGGAAACGCCCCGCTACCTCGGACCGCAGCTAACACTAGCTTACTGGGAACACCAAGTGGTGCACACTCGGGCTAACATTAGCTACTTTAGCTAAATTGTGCAAACAGGGCAGGTATCATAATCAAATTACATTACCAAAATATTGCAACAATAATCCTCAGTTCGAGTCTCGGCCCACACAGCAGAATTATTAGAGGGCCTGAATTTACAGATTAAGACCATAATGACTCGCTGGAAAAAGTGATTGATTTAGTATTTCTAGAGAGAAGTTGATACTTTTTGAGTGTGAGTCAATTGGAATTGCAGATTTTTTTTTTTTGTGGGCAGCATCTAGCGGTTTTAACACCCGGGCCACACCGCCTACCTGAGCAGCACGTGTGTGCATCACAGAACCTCTAGAGATTTGGCACGTCACCTATTTTTTCCGCGTGACATGCACAGTCCTCAACAAAAATAGAGCGTGAAAATGATCTGTTGATACCAGCAACATTACACCTTTCACTATATTCAGTGTCTATATCTGCAGAATATGTTGCCGACATGAAAAAATATAACTTTGTTTTTTTTTAACTCAACACTTCCAGTATCTGTTTCAAAATGAAGTGACACGAAGAGAGATTGCTGTATATTTTTTATTTATTTATTTTTATTATTATTTGTTTTTCACAATTGAGCCAACTCTTTGTAACCTTTTTCTGTCTAAATAATGAAAGATAAGCCTGGCAGTAACACTATCTGCATGTGAGCCGCAGCAGTTCAGCGAGGTAGCCGTCACGCACTGTTAGATAGAGGTAGGCGGTGTGGCCCGGGCGTTAAGTACTTCTGCACTGGTTTCAGTCTCAAGCCGTGGTAGTACTTCATGCTGTGATTGGCCCAGCATACAGAGCTGAGAAAGTAATCTGGGTATGAAACTCTCTCTGAAGTTCTTATTTTTTCATATTTTAAACAACTATCTTTGGCACTTTTTGCCAGACTCTAGTATTAACAAACAAGTTTTCCCTCATTGGCTCAGACCAAACAATGAATCCCAGCACCAGACCAAAAGTTAAGCTATTTCAAATATATATCTTTGCCACCTGATTATCACTTTATTGTAATTTTAATTTACACAGATAATAAAAGCCTTACTGTCAATATAATTCAACCCCATGAATTGAAAATGCATTTCTATTTCAAGAATCAATGCCCCAGTTGTTATTTTGCAGTCTGATTTGGGATTAAAGCTGCTGCTTTTTTTAGTTATAAACTCGATGCTCAAACTCAACTATCGTCCCGCAGGCTGAAGAATGAATGAGAGAAAGACAGAGCTATAAGAAGGGGGGGGGGGGGAGAACCAGTAGAAAAGATAAAATAAGAGAGGAGAAATGGTGCTGATATCCCTCTGACATTTTTTAGCTGTTTAGAAAAGAGTCAAGAAAGCTGAAAAACAAGTATGATCCCACATACAAATGTTTCATATTCTGACCTTAAGTCCTTTAGCCATCAGACACCCGTATGAAGAGTTCTTGTCGAAACGTTGTAGAATAACTGAATATATTTCGGGGAGCTTTGAAAGTCGGCATTCTTTTTCATGATTAGAAGAAAGGCAGCTGTGATGAGAAGGACAGAGACAGACAGTAAAGGTGAAAGAAGAAAAGTTTGTTTGTTCTTTCTTTCCTTTGTATACCTTGACAACTCTGATCTCCCTCTCTCCCTCTCTCTCTCTCTCTCTCTCTCTGTCGCCGTCTGTGTGCCTCTCTTTATCGTTACTTTCTCTTGCTTGTTGTTTCCCCCACAGAGAGATTCCCTGGTGATGATTCAGCCTCCCGATTCTCTTTAAATTACCTGCCTTTTGTTTCACTGCTGAGGATATGCTGCAGACCCCCCTTCTCACTTTACCCTGTCCATTTATATAGTGTCTCTTTGTTATGTTGTTTCTTTCTCATCATCCCCCTCTTTAATCAACAACAAAATTCGATCTGTAATCTCTTACCACTAAGCACTTCCCCCCCCTCTCTCTCTCTCTTTAAGTTTCGGACTGTTTCACTTCTGCATGAAATAATTTAAATACAAACCTATTGTTTACTGCAGGATACAACAGAGGGATGTTTCATTAAGGTGGCTGAGAAAAGCAAGGCTTATTTACCAACACCACGCCCTATGTGTGTTGTGTAAAGCCTGTCACCTCCAAGATCCCATCCCAAACACATTACAATAGACTAAACTGCTGTAAGACAGCTTCATTACACACCCAGAGACAAATATTATGTAGCCCTCAGTTTTCTGCTTGTAATGGAGGTTGTGATACTTTAATAAAACCCAAATTTATTTAGTCGGCCTAACATAGATCATGTGAGCACAACAACAAATGTCTTATAATTTTGACATCTCTCCAAGACAGGGTCACATAATCATTCTTACAAAGAAAAAGCACTTGCAGGTGGATTTATCACAAAAAACACCAAAAGATACTAGCAAGGGCAACTTATATGGATGCAGTTTGTAAGAGAAAGGGTTGTACAAGTGATACGTCTCACCCTTGGCCCATTAACTTATACCTATCCTTAACTGAATTTGTAAACGCTGTAAAAGAACATTGAAAAGCACTGAGACAGTTTTGGGTGTTTACACTCGTATTCTTAACAGTGTTTTAAATTCTCTTTGACATGGCAGCCCAGCGGGACTCAGTGACACCGTGACTTCAGTGCTTGTGTTCATCCTGAAGGGTTCGGGCTTCGATACCAGGTCTCACTTTTTAAAAGGTGACGCCCAGAGTGGAAAACTCAAAAGCTTTCTGACAGAGCCTCGGAGCATAAAGGGGATTCGGTGTGGCATATCAGCTTTGTTTGCGATGTATAGGTCGCCAGTGACGGTTGTGTCTGGTTTGATCGCTGTCTGACTGTTGCTAGTATCTGGAGCAAAAACAAAGTGACACTGCAGTGGATAAAGGAGAGTAGCCGTCATCAGTTACAGAAGCAGCAGATACGGGACAGAAAACAACCAATGGCTGGCTGGTCAATAAGGTTGGAAGTATAATTGCGTACATACTGTATATTTACTACATATCCCTAACCCCACATATTGGTTGTTGGTTGTTGTTATGTTAAATTAAAAGAAACACTAACTCATTTTAGACACAAGGTGGCAGCATTTGTTTAATATCAGATTATACGATTTTCTGTAAATTGGTTATGGAAAATTACAGACTACTACTTGAGAAGAACCAGTCATCACTGATTATGTAATGATGAAACTGAGCGAAACCTCCATGACCTTATGTGGGCATATCATGTCGACGTGGGTTGAAAAAAGAAGTCTGTTCAGATGCTTCTAGAGCTGTGCATTGATATGCAGCCATTGATTGGTTCAACTACTAAACAAAAGATGGACAAGCCCTATAAAATATTTATCCTCAGCCTCCAGAACATACTTTTTTTTTGTCCACATCAGTCTGACAAAGGTATGTTCATTATTGCAAACTTTGTTGGTGTGTTTGAATTGTATTTTCTTTGTTAATGACTGTAAAACATGAGGAATAAGTTGAAACTGCCTTTAAAACGTTGTCCACACACTCTTGTCATGCTCAGCTGGTTTTCTGTCCAGAAATAACTCACAGACTTCCCTTTAACTTTAAATTATTAACATCCTAAAACAATTTAAGGTTTGTTCTCTAAAAGGGAAACTCATAATAGCTCATAATATCTTTGAACACACAGGTATCTGTCTGTGGAGTTGTCACATCCTGAAAGAGTCATTTCTTTTTTTTTATCTGTTATTGTGACCAAATTGTGAAGCTTGGTTTGTGTAACTTGGTGTTCACATGATTAGTGAAATGGTTTCAACAGTCAAACAATAAATCCCAAAATGTATTGATACACTTGAGAGGAAATGAGTTAAGAAAAAAGGCACGTTTCCTTATAATCATTTTTAACATAAGTGTATGCCATTGTTAAACTTTTCATTGTGTTTTTCTCTACAATGGGGCACCTGTCGTCCACTTCCTACTTTCAGTTGTACTGATGTTCTGGTTCAAATCCAACATATCCAACGTGACCCACTGACCAACAAATCCAACGGCTGCTAAGGGGCACTAGTCTGTTATTGTCCGTCATTCAGCCTCCATTGGAATGGATGACTTCAAGTCTTAATGAATCTGATAGTATGTGAAGTTGTGCGTGCAGTGCAAACCAGATCTGTAAAGTCGCCTGGAAATGTCTTACTGCCCTTTTGAGTTTGTTTATTCTAGTCTGTCAGTAGACCAACTCATCAAGTAGCTGACCCGAGTTAGCTAGCCTCATTTAGCCTGATACTGCAGAGTGGCTGCTAAATGATCACTTCATTACGACAAACTACAACCATGAATTTTCCTTATCTGTCATAACCATGGAGGTGTCAAAGGAATATAGATATCACATAGCGTCCCAGCTGATATCACTTATTTCCAGACACTCTGACTCTGACCTCCAGGCCTCCTTATCTCAGAGCAATGATGGTCGATCTTCTTCTGAAGCGACTCAGCTGGGCAGCCTGTCTGTCAAACATAAAGCAACACAGAGGGAGAAAAGAAAGTTATTGATGCAGGTGAACAAAACTCCCCACATCCTCACTCAGCCTTTTGTAATTGAAATGTTTTCAAAAAAGTGTCGATATGGATCGGCCTTAATTACCAGCTTCTCTTACAAAAAGAGGAGTGGGAACTTTTGATAAGATGATTCAGGCAGAGACATTATGTTTTCTTTTGTTACCTACTGCATTGGGCTTTGTCCGATGGAAACAATCGCAGCCGCTGATCACCCAAATGAAAAAACAAAAAGTGTCTCATCAGGAGACAATAAAGCACATTTTGGATGCAAATAAATGCTGATAAAGCAAACAAACAGACTCACACGGGCCATTATTATTCAGTTTCATCTCTATTTAGAGGGCTGGCAAAAAGGATTTGTTATGTCAATATGTCCATGTCCGGAAAATGTAGTCAGTACATAACAAAATACCTCAGGGATAGCAGCAACTTTAAAAAGCACAGGGGGATACAAACAGAATTCTAAAAAACACTAACAATGAAAGGCGATTTATGTTCCACTTCTTATAAACAGGAAAGCGTAGGAACATTATTATATCTTAGAAAATCTCTCCACTTGACCTGAGATGCTAGGGGTCAGCGGAAGAGATTGTTCTGCGGTCACAGTGAGAAAGAAATAAAAACAGAGCTCTGAAGTTTATAGAGCACGTCTCCAGTTTACTATCAGACACTAATTGGTTTTGCTGCCTGAGGCGAGGTGATGGGTAAGCTGAGGCGATGAAGGGCCAGACAGCCAGAGCCATGACCAAAGCTGGAGGTGCTTGACAGGTAGAAGGGAGGAAGTGGGTGCAACAGGCGAGAAGTCTGTGTCTAGGAGTGAGCTGTGCAGGAGGAACGTGTGTCCAGGCGAGAGGAAAACTGAGTCACTATCATGTATAATATGACAATGGCAATAAGCAGCCAGTCAACAGTGTTTATACAGCCAGTCTTCTCTTGTGCTGCATGCCTTTGTATTGATACACTTGAGAGGAAATGAGTTAAGAAGAAAGGCATGTTTCCTTATAACCATCTTTAACATAAGTGTATGCCATTGTTAAACTTTTCACTGTGTTTTTCTCTACAATGGGGCACCTGTCGTCCACTTCCTACTTTCAGTTGTACTGACGTTCTGGTTCAAATCCAAGAGGAATGTGTAGGAGGAATGTGTGTCCAGGCGAGAGGAAAGCTGAGCCACTATTATGTATAATATGACAATGGCAATCAGCAGCCAGTCAACAGTGTTTATACAACCAGTCTTCTCTTGTGCTGCATGCCTTTGCTCGTGGGGAAATCAATGTCAAACTCTGGTTTGTCCTGTGTATTTTCCCCTTTGTAAGGTTTTGCATGTCTACTCTTCTGTCTCTGTATTTAATATCATTTTGAGTGTTAGACCTTAAAAGTGAGGATATTTTAGTGTGGGGACATTTTGGCCAAGTAAAATGGAGCAGAATGGATAGAAAACTGAAATCACCACATAAAAAAGCCCTGTCAGCTTCATTACATAACTTAAAAATGCACATAATTTACAAAACAGTTTATAATGTTGGTCATTAAACTGAATAATAGCTTCATAATCCATGAAAGCATGCTTATGAATCATCACGCAAAATTATTGGAGATTAAATGTGCAAGAACTGGTTGCTGTGATTCATGGTGATACAGCAAAAACCAGTTACACAGCTCCTCCCTTGATATTTCCCTCCGCCTCGCTCCCCTGTCCTCGGAGTGCTGTGTCACTGTGAATAGACAATATGAAGTTTTAATTTATGAAGCTACATTAATTTCAGCCACAACAATTAGCCACATCAGTGTGACGCAGCTCCGAGATCTCTAGTGCAATATAATGAAACTGGTAATAAGCAGGTTTCATAGGGATTGAATATCACTATAGAAGTTAAACACCGACCAAAACTTTCCCCAAATCTTATTGCGCATGACAAGGGTTCAGTGCTAAAAGCTAACGACAGAAACAATCGCATGCTTTGCTAGGCCCCGTTTCCCAACATTAACACTTTTTGTGCATGTTAGATCATTCATGTCAGCCCAATATTTCAGTCAATCTGTTAATTTATCTTTCAGCCTTACTTGTTTTGTTTGTGATACTGGTGTGGATCGTCTGCTTAATCAGTGATAAAAGTACAAACAGGTGTGCATCAAAAGGCCGTCTTATCAGTGCCGTCAAGGTCTGAAAAGAAGTATAAAACTGATCGCTGATGAAAGTTGGATGTGTGGGACGGCTCACAGATAAATTGTGATTGTCAGCCATAACAGGAATCTTAATTAATGCTTTGTTGTTGTTGTTCTGTATTCTTGGCAATTGTCTAGCTCCAGTGACTGGTCTGTAGTGGTACCAGAGTGGGTAGCAACTTGCACAGTTGATTTTTTTTTTTCTCTTTTTTCTTCAGTTTTCAACACCTCTTTTAAATTTTCCAGTGCCGACATCTGCAGCCCTTTACATCCATATACATATACATATTATGGGTGTGCCCGAATACAAATACATTATTCCGCAAAGCACAAATAGTGGGTTTTGTACGAATATTTGTTTCATACAAATATTTAAAAAATTTATTTGTTGGGGGTGTTCCCCAGAGATAAAGCTGAGCTACTGACACGCAAGTCAAGTGCTCCTAAGGGACTCTCCATAACCTGCTGTTTCTCTTCTCCTTTCCACAAAGTTAGGCTTTCAAAAATAGCCAATAAATGAAAAGTGCAAAGCAATAATCGCCTTTGAAGTTCCTCTCTACATGTTACACGGTGTGCTGTCTCTGTGTTATGGGGGTATAAGTAGGTGGAGGTCTGTCTGCAGTGAGGCGATGAGTAAGAAGTTTTAGCTCAGTAGTCAACGCAGTCGTCTATGATCTGGGAGACTCCACTTCAAGACCAGGTGTGTGGACCTCCTTCATAGGGTAATTTATTCATGAACGCTTACTGTAACACCTTTTCAGGATTCTTAATCCTCTTTCCACTTTTATTCGACTATAAATACGGATACAAATAATCTTGCTGCCTCAACAAATAGAGATACAAATACTGGGATCTCTGCACATCCCTAATACATATACATATACATGTACATATAAACAGTGCTCTAGGCTAATTCATGATTAATGAGAACTAGTTAAAAACAAGATAAACCATGCCACACATCAGGTTAGGGTTAGCAAGGAAAACTAGGAGGAAAGACAATAACCAACACATTTACCAGCTTAAAAAAAGTTTAGCAATGTTTCTCAAAGTAATGACAACAGAAGGGAAGTGGTTTGAGCCACTGCTATAGGGCTGTAGAAACCTCAATAATGTGAGAAATCCCCCAACAACTGCCTGTTAGGAAGTTGGTTTGATTTGACACACGCTGATATGAAACTGTGTTATACTGTTTAGGATATCCGGTGTTGAAAAAAGCTTGGCATCATTAAAAATCAAATGTTTGTCTGTTTGGAACATGTTGTACATGAAAGTAAGAGAAAAAAAAAATCCATCATGGAAAATTGGCTGTTTTCATTTCTCCATACTGTCACACTGGAACTTCCATGCATTTAATACACCTCCACAGGATAATGTGTGCTGTTACTAAAATTGTTTGTGATAACAGGTGAATTTCAAGCATAAATAGATGATAGAGGTCTTGTTCATGGAAAAAACACTGAAGCTTTGCTGACATCTAGTGGTACTTCTGTTTTTTTTTTTTTGTTTTCACACTATGTGAACAGAGTATTTTAAATTCATTCTTACCATTGGTTTGTTTCAACTCAGGCCATGTTGGCAGTGGCTGACAGGGTGTGGTTCATCCAACTTAAAAGGTATTCTGTATTGCAATTCATTAATTAACATAGTGATAGTGTGAAATACGGCACAAGAAAAATAAAATTACATTTTATTGATCCACAAGGAGGAATATTCTGATGTTCCAGGAGCAAAATAAAAAGAGGCAACATATGCTAATACAGATAAATAGAAAGCAGATAATACGAGATAAAATAAAATAATATAATACAATAGTGTAAGTGCATGAAATTGTGCATGCAAAGCAGAGTGACATAGTGACTGAAACAGCAACATCGTATGGTATAGTACAATAATTCAATGAGCATGTAAATATGGAAATGTAAAAAATCTGAATATCTGAATACAGGATGTGAAATGTAATATAGAGCAGAATTTAATAGGCCACAATCTTGTTTTGACTTTGAGTTAATGAGCTGAGTCATGGTGAATACACACACACACACGTTTCCATATACTACTCTAGCTGTGTAAACAGTGTACCGAGAGCCATTCAAAGTCACCTACTAGCATTCACTCTGAGTCATAAACTACCCGATCTGCCTACAGTATACAAATACTGATTCCAGCTGTTCAAACAAACAAAGAAAATAATTTTAAAAAAGAGCTAGATTATGGCAGTTAAGAGGCTTTTCTAGCATTAAAAACTCTTCTTTCAATGAAGTTTTATATTCCACTATATTCCACACCTATAGTCACCAAAGTAGCCAGGCTCAGTTCGGAGGATTTGTTTTTTCTGTCATTAGACAATGTGTAATGTGTGGGCACTGTCAAAGTTCCTTTTATTATCTCTCGAAAGAGAAAGAAAAAAATTGCTGCATAAAAATAGACATGTAACTAAAGACAAGTGGAAAAGAAACACACTTGCAAACACACAAAAAACAATTTATGAAGCAAAAAAACATATATGCTGCCCTTTTCTAGGTCACCAGCAGCACCATCTTGAAAGCTTTTCTGACAAAGAGAAAAACATGGCATCTGGAATACATTTTAATAGATTTAGAAACAGAAAGTCAAGTCAGTTACCACACAGAACTGTATGTACGTCAGTAGCTGTTACTCAGTGTAGATCTCAGCTACTTTAGTATTTTATCTAAATTATTTTCAACACAAGTAATCTTAAATCCACCTCAGGATTATTTACCTTGCCTTCTGCCACTCACCTCTAATGTAATAAATCTAACAGACTGTACATGATTAAGCAAATTGTAGCTGACAGGAAATGTCCATATATGGTCATAAGTATGGTGTTTTAGTTTCAGAAATCTACAGTATGTGACTCAAAGCTTCACTGCATGGAACTGGTTCATGTTTTAACACAATCTGCCCTTTATATGTCAATAGTTTCCTCCAGATCTCTTCACTTTCCTTAATGGTTCACAGAATTGCCACTCAAAAAGATATCCCTAAACTAAACTGTCATGATAGTCTGATCTTCATATAGAGTGTGAGTCATCTGCATAGAGCTCAGCACAGGTGCTCAGTACAGTCCAGGTGAGTCAAATAACAAGTCACATATCTTCCTATAACTGTGACAACAGCTGTTCTTAAAATTCCAGTGCTCCGTTGAAAGAACATCAGTTGAGTCAAGCTATAAATATCGTGGTAACAAATTATGAAGTGAATGAGCGCAGGATGTGGTTTACCATAAGTGAAGCTCAAATGTGGAAGAGAGAGGGTGCAATAGTTGGTCTGTGGTAACAATACAGAAACATCTGAAGAGGAAAAACTTTGATGGGAATTGGTCAATCTTGCAAGTTCAATTTTAAATACTTTAAAGCTATTTTTGGTAGTGTGTGTTAAAACATATATGCCCTAAAAGGTAAGGGCTTGATTTTTAAACATTCTCGGTGGCATTTTTCATGCCAGGGGAAACACCCATTTGTTTCTTGGAAGTCACGCTGCAAAGTAAAGAAAGGGGGTTTCTTCATTGCACAAACATTACAAACACACACACACACACACACGCACAGGTGGCGTGCAGAGTGGAGGGTGTACCTGCAGGTGCACACGTGTGATTGTCTTCTGTGGAATAGTGACAACATGATATATCATTTAAAAAACATGGCAACATGCTTTCATGTTAAAACACATCAGCAGCATCAAGAAATTTACCAAAAAGATCAACACATGACTCTTCAGCTGTTTCCTCTTGGG
This sequence comes from Thunnus thynnus, assembly GCF_963924715.1. NCBI lineage: Eukaryota > Metazoa > Chordata > Actinopteri > Scombriformes > Scombridae > Thunnus > Thunnus thynnus. The sequence goes on from NC_089530.1 coordinate 26,214,557, forward strand.
TTACCGCCTTTTTCCAAACTTTGTGGGAAAGCAGAGATCACACACACACACACACACACACACACACATACACACGTCACTTAAAAAAAACATGCATGGTCTCATTTGCATGAATTCTGAGTCACCTTCATTCCATGAAGTTTGAACTTTGCAACTACAGTACTGTGCAACAAACAACAGGTTTCACATCATGAAGTTAAATAGTCAGTTAAATAAATAAATGAAAACAAAGTCAGTTCCACACTCAGTCAGCCCAGCTGTCAGGTTTATCGAAAGCCCTTTAAATAAGTTCACTCTTGTTATTGTTGTTAGGAGACTTTTCCATTTAACACACTGTTTAGAGTACACACTTGCATCAGTACTTCTGCTTTAACTGAAACTGATTGAACTCTGATTCATATGGGAAGACTAGGAGTCCTTTCTCAATCGTTAGGTTGTAAAGTGTTTCGCTTATGACTAAATCTGTCGAAAAGCTTGCTGATAAAAAAAGACCTCTTTGTACAGCATGAGTGAATCTGAAGATGTGAATAATGGTGCACATAAGGGGCCTCATTCATTAATATGTGCGCAAAATGTCAAGACATGTGGCCAATTTTACTGTTGCCACTGTGCATATGTTAGTGAGTCAGAATTATTCTAAATTGATAGGCATGCGCCTGCTATCGATAATTAGCATACTACAACGCCCCCATTTCTCTATATGAGGAGCTCTGTCGGAGCGATACAGCCGTGGAGAGAGTTTTCACTCATTGCAAAGAGGCCCGTGATGGTGAAACTGATCACTCACAACAACTTTGTATTGATTTGCAGTGACCCTTCCCTCTAAGGGGACCAGTGGACCCAAACCACGCCAGCAAAATGCCCCCACAGCATAACAGAGCCACCAGATCCCCTAACTGTAGGGGTCAAGCATTCAGACCTGGACCAGTTTTTCCTTTAATCTGTCACCTGTCTGTATGTACAGAGTAACCTGCGAATTTTATTTTCTGATATTCTAGAAACTAGAGACACTGTTATTGTATGATCACTATTATAAGTGTTACAGTGTTGATGAATAAAAACCTAATCGCTGACTAATGTTACGTTTAAGCCACACACAAACACGCTGCACATACAATATACACATTTACACACACAGATCACAGTTTAATCTTTAAACTGTTAAATTGATGGCATTAATAAAGTTCCAAATTATCTCAAAATTGTTTGATTTTGTGTCATTTTTATATCAGTATTTAATTGTGGTACTATTTACCCTTAGAGTGCTCAATTTACCCCATCCCCATGCTGATTTTACCCCTATCCATGGGTACACAGCAACCTGAGGTATATATAGAAGCTATTTTTTGAAACAAGTACACTATTATTTTGCAGTAAAATCATCAAATGTAAAAAGTGTCTCTACTTCCTCTACTTCAGTAGCTGTTACTCAGTGTAGTTCTCATAACAGCTACTTTAGTACTTTATCTGAGTTATTGTCAACACAAGCAATCATAAATCCACTTCAGTATTATTTACCTTCCCTCCTGTCACTCACCGCTAATGGCTTGAAAAAATAATAATTATAATTTTCCTGTAAAGGATAGTTTAAGAAATCTAGAGCATCTGATCCAAAGTTTCACTGCATGGATCTGGTTCATGACACAATCTGCCCTTTACTGGTTTATTCCAGTTCTCTAAACATTTGCTAAAGATTGACAGAATTACAACTCAAAACTGTGCAAAGATTTCACTAAATGAAACTGTAGTTCTTTGTTCCAGCAACACGTAATCCAATCCTCATCTTACAGACTCTATATGACTATATGAAAATTGTAGGTGACAGGTCAATATGTCCCTATATGGTCATATAAATGGCATGATACTGAGAGAGAACATAAACATCCTGCCTACTGAAAGATATGGCTAGCGATGATTAAACTGATCAAAGAGCAAGATGAAAGAATGCGCTCTTGGTTCAATGACCTTACCTGACCTGAAGGTCATTTTTTTCACACACGCAATGGCACATAACCTACAGTACCAGTCAAAGTTTGGACGCACTGTCAAATCTTTTGACTGGTTCTGTACCTTTGTTTGAAATTCTTCAAAAGTTTGTACCAACGGTGGTTAAAAAGCAGTCATTGAACATTGTGAAAATGAAATTCCAGAAATTCCCATTGGGGTTTTTACCTTGGGCGAGGCTGCTAAGACTGATGACTCATCTACACTTCCTCAAATCACCTGTCACACAAACACACGTGTGTGTGTGTGTGTGAGTGTTTTGGTTTTTCGTCTCAACACTGTCTTTACAACCACCGAACAATACACAAGAGGATTCATTTTGACTAATGATGATGTACAGGCTGAAAACTGACTTATATTTTAAAAAAATTTAGCCACGCTAGCAGCATAGCTCTAGATATGCCAATGTTGGTTAGTCGGTTGGCCTACTACTTTGTTCCACACTGAAATAGCTCAACAACCTTTGAATGGATTCCCATGAAATTTGGTAAAGGTTGCTGACGTGGTGATTGCCCTTTTCATATAGTGCTACCAAAAGGTTGACATTCTTGTTTTTTCATGAAATATCTCAACAACCATTAGATGGACTGTTGTGACGTTTAGTACTGATATTCATGGTGCCCTGTGGATGAAACCAATTGATCCACTAAATTTAATTTAGCACCACCAGCAGGTGAAAGTTTTCACTTGTCCAGGAGCATATCTACATCTAACTCGATGGATTGGCACAAATTTTGTACAGACATTTGTGTTCGCCTCAGGTTGCATTGTACTGTAGTACTGTTGGTGAGTCTCTGACTTTTTCATGTAGCACCATAAATCAATAAATCAATTTTCAGGTCATGTTCATTTGTCCTTTTCTTTGAATTGTGACCATACACCAGCAAAACTGATGATATTCTCTCAGCTGTACTTTCTATTTAGTGCTAATTAGCAAATGTTAGCCTGCTAACATGCTGAACAAAGACGGCAAGCATGGTAAATATTATGCCTGCTATATATCAGCATGTTAGCATTGCTGATGGAAGCTGATGTTAGCATTTAGCACAAAGCTCCACTCCATTTAGCCAAAGTACAGCCTCACAGAGCTGCAAGCATGATTAATTTATTGTTTATAACAAAGTCAATTCTTCACATTGTCATTACATGTTGTTGTTGTTCAAAACCCTTTAAGTTTAGTGATAAACTATGTTTGGAACATATTACTGTGTGAAAATGTTTGTCATAAGTCACTTTATCTGCACATCTGTGACCACATTTTTCAGTGGCAGCAAAACAAAACAGAGAGACGGTTGATGGCCCTGTCTCATTGGCTGAGCCGGTCACACCATATTTTGAACACCTTGTGTGGCATGCTGTGTTTACACAAAGACTATTACATAACTAAGAGTTTTCACCCTTTAACTTACAGTCATGACCACAGAAAACCAGAAGTGGAGTAATGTGTTTGTAGTGAATTACTCTGTCTCTTTATCTGTTCTATTTTTACCAGATTATATTTTATAGTCTTTCATTACTCTAGAGGTGTTTTACTGTTAAAGCATATTGTAATCTTGTTCCAGGCAAAAAGAACAAACAGTTGGGAAGTGTAGGGCACTGGTGTCAGGTTACAGTGCAGCGTTCCTGGAGGAGCTGTAATGATGGTATCTTTTAGAAATAGTGTCTTATTCTTAATTATTTTTCAACACACTTGCATGCACACGTGTCAGATATCTGTGTATCTGTAGTCAACATATGTAGTGCTCTCTCACAGAAAGATGGGCTACAGAGAGCATTAACATTTCTGTGTGAGTCACTTCCTCTCGCAAGACTCCTCACGCCACCAGAGTAAACTCAGCCTTACTTATTGTCACTGGCTGAGAGATATCATGAGATAAAAAAGCACCTCTGTCGTTGTAAAAAAAAAAAAAAAAAACCTGCACAAGTAGAAGAAAAATTAAAACTCTTTTTCAAAATTGTAAATCTTTAATGATGTGTACAAAAAAAAAGCAAATTACAGTGAAAGAGATACAGTGAACAGTGTTACAACCTGAATCATCAGTCATCAAGATGGACACAGCAAACTCAATTTTCACTATAACTTTTTCAAGCATCCACAGAAAAAAACAGCAAGGGCAATACATTACAGTACACATTGTTGTATCCACCCCCTATATAGTGTATATTTATACTGTATAGCCCACAGCAGTGCAACAACAACAGAAATGATAAAGACAGTACACGTCTCAGTTGGATGTAAACAACTCTTGCATGTCAACGAGTGACCAGCACTGATGGGAGAGTTTATAATCCATATCATAAGTCTTTGCTTGAGTCCAAACTGAGAACACCATACAGTGCATAGTTTCAAAACTCACATTGATTTACATGATTCTCCACAACTGATTAAATTCATGGGAAAACTTACAGCATTTAGCGATATACAGAAGCAAGACATTTTTTAAATAGTGTTTCCCCAAAAGTTTTTCTTGCAGCAGCGGCATGTTCACATGCTGGTAGTAGTGGATAATGTGGAATATTTTAGGTTGTTCTAATAGCTATTCCCCCTACTAATCCAGTCCTTCAATAAAGTAACATAATGTAAATTGTAACATGAATTCATGAGAAAATCTAAGATCTAAGATTAACACTATATTGTTTTGAATACTGAGCATCAAAAAGATGATTTCCTACAGGAAGGCACACTGATTTTAGCCGAAATGTAACGGTTTGTGCAGCAGATCTACGGAGATAAAGTGGTAACGAAAGCACTCTGCTACTAAAAAATGTAGGGGAAACACAAACGTATACAAAAAACATAAAAATAGTTGCAGCATGAATATATAAAAATTCAGAAATCAATTGAAGCGTGCTACAGTACAGTATGTTTGCTAAGAAACCACCCGTAATGGCAGTTTTCTTTTAATCCCGTGTGATAACGTAGGGATTATGCACCATTAAATTTGGCTACCAGAAATAATTAATAATTACCAGAAATAATTAATTATTTTAAATAATAGGATTTAATTTACATCAAATCACATTGGGACACCACCCTGAAAAACAGGGAAATGATAGCCAATTCACTGATTAGGTCTCATAAAATATACTCTGATTAATAATTAACTTAACAACTATAACCAAAATAACCAAAATTACCAAATCAATAGCTAGTAAAGGTTGAAGGATTTTGGATAGACAGCATGTGTATTCAAAAGCACACAAAAGTAAAAACACTAAAAAACAATATGTAGTCTAAGAAATGCGACTATAAGTGCTTTGTGCTTTAGCTTGCTACTGTGTTGAGCCAGGCTGAGAAAAGCTGCAGCTCCGAGGCTGAACGGTGCAGGCTTTGCTTCCAGGTCGCAGGTAGGAGGAAAACCAGTTACTCCTCTGTCCTGTAGAAATAGCAGCGAGCTCTGTGCTAACTTGTCTTTATGGCTCCAGTTGCTTGTGGAGGCAGCAGGCAGACTTTGCATTGTAGCCGCTGACAGTAAACGTGAATCAGGCCGGCTCTGTGTCGCCGCCGTTAAGAAAGGAGAGTTCTGTTTACTTTAAAGCAGAGAGAGACAAGCAGCTCATAGCTGCACAACCCTGCAGTGTCCAGGAGAAGAGAGACACTGGAGAGGGGAAGCCCTGGTTTTGTTGACCTGATGACATCATGAGTCACATACCACAGTAACCAATGGTAGCTCAAAGCTGGATTCATGTGCAGAGTTATAACTGGAGGTATGAAGAATCTCTCACTCTGGGAAATTAAGCTTATTCAGTTTAAGTCACAAATGAACGAATTAATCTGTGGCATTCCAGTAGTATGTACAATAATAAATTGAAAATGGAGGGCATTATTGTCATGACACCACTGTAACGGATCAAGTGGAATGATCCATGTGATAAAATCTCTTGTAGAAAAGTGAAAAAAGCACCACATCTTTCTAATCAGCTGCCTCCACATCAGTCGTGTTGGGGAGATGATTTGGCTTCTTCACAGTGTGGGAAACGCATCTGGTTTGGTTACAGCTGCATACAGACAACAAAAACAGAGGATTATTCAGAATATGCTTGGTAAGGGCAGAGCGTGTCATTTTATATAATGAAATTATTCTAAGATCTCTAACCTTCCTGCACAACTTGAGTCTGTTGCACAAGAGAAGTCCCAACGGCACCAGGATGACGACAGCTACAGCAACAACAGTAATCATGTAGACAGGAACGTCTGTCAGGAGAACAGAGGGTTTAACAAGTCAATTCCTCCACAGGTAACATTTCATTTTAAGCCCAGTTGCTCATTCAATGATGTGATTAGGCATGTTTAAAGGCCTGTCCCGCCAATTTGCATCTTTCTATTAACTTCTTCTAAAACACTCCTCCATTACAATCATGACCAATAAACAATATGTGGGCAGCAAGACAGCCTTGGTTATTTTTGTGTACATGCAGTTACTGTATATTAATTAATCAATCCACTGATTTGCATTGCAAATTGATGGCATCTATGTGTTCTGTCAAACTGCTGTTGATTTTCAAAAAAGACAATACACCCCTATCTGCTCCACTGTAACTGGGGATAAAATAAATGCCTACAACAGTAGCATTAACAGTGCTACCTGAGGACTGAAAAGGCATTTAATTAGGGAAAAGGCCCTTTTAACTTCTTAAATGACTTCTAATTTCTGTCTACTTTTTATGAAAGGAAACTGCGTTGGAGCAGTCTCTCATGTTGTACTGGTTCACAACCTCGGGTGAGTAATGATTACATCAGACAGTGAGTAAAGTAGGAAGTAGAGGCACATAATGTAACTTTACAATAACCTCGTGCCTGGTGCTTAGACAGCAAGAACAAACAGACAGAGCAGACACACATTCACACAGTTATCTGCTCAGCTCAAATCATTTCTGATCTCTTTTAGATGACTGTTCATATCAGTTCTGAGATGTGACTAATTTCTGATACAAATATATAATCTAAAATTCTTATTTACCTGTACCTTTTTTCACATCAAACCCGGTGCAGTTTCCTGTAAAAAGAAGATGATCATATATGAAACGCTGAAGTCATCATACTTAAGAAAATTAGATTAACGGAGAAACTGACATTTCACATTTCACAATACGCCAAAGAAACAAAGGCCAAATCACACACAAGATAAAACTAGATCAAGAGGAATCTGGCACAAGGTGAACAGCAGAACAAATTGTTTACAATGACATTGGCTATCCTTTGGTAGACGTTATAGAGCCAGGAAATACAAAACCAACAGTCTTTAACTTTCCTTTGTCCCTGCCTCCATAAGACTGCTGAACAAAGAACCTGTGTGACCTTTTTTAATTTATCTATTTATTGCACAGTTAGTTATTTTTATGGACTAGAAAGCAAAATGAAGCAAAATGTCTGCATGCACAATAGTGACAGTTAGTGAGTGCAATACTATCTAACCTAACTTGTTTTATTTATTTGGATATCTAATTTATGGACTTTGCCTGTTTTGCACATCTGTTTTTTTTTTTTTTTACCGTTTATAGTTTAATTCTAGTTTTAATTTAATGTTTTTAATTCTTAAATATGCTCTGCCACTTAACTGACTACAAGTCATTGTGTTTAATCATTTTAGAAACAGTGTGAAACACTGGCCCCTGAGCTGTCCTGTGTGTCTGTGTCTGTCTCTCTCTCTTCAGCTATGACAGCTAACTAAGTGACCAGGAATGACACAGAGATGACCCCATACTTCCCCATACACAGCATTATTAAAAGGCGAGGAACAGTTAGAATGACACGAATGATGAGACAATCAGAACAGAAGACTGACATTTTGAATTCCCCTTCAAAAACAGCAATGAGAAAGTGTGCAAGACAGCGCACTGACTTTACAAAAGTAATCCACTCTGTCCAAGAATCAAATGAGTCTGTGCCTGCATTTATTCAGAGATTTACACGAATGTGGGATAGCAATGCAGGAATAGGATGAGAAGGAAATTAATGTTTTGTTGTAACAACTTTTCTGCAAAACCTGAAGCCACATGTAGCAGCTGCCTACAAATTGTCAGTCACTGATTGGCAAACCAAAGATTGGAAGACGACAGTAAACAAGATGATGGTGCTAAACAGGAGTGAGGTTTTCACTGACAACAAATCTGCTTCCAGCCCTAAACAAATGGTACTGCATGTACAACAGGAAGGTGAGCAGCAACATAACAAAAACAATAACAAACGAAGACGAGGAAATTGTCACAAATGTGGAAAAGCAGGGCACTGGGCTAAGGAGTGTAGGAGTGGTCCTCATCAGAACAGGTCCAATAACCCAAATCAGGGTCACCAAACAGGGGACTCCACACATGCAGCCCCCGCTGTTTTGCCACCACCACCAGTTCAAAAGGATGCTGGTGTGCAGCATGCACAATATTGCAATCAAGCATGGGAAGGCCATGGAGGGACAGGATCAGAACAACCATTTCCCATTCAAGCAGCTGTAATTCAACTTTCTACTAATCCTGCACAAGATCCAGTGATGCCTGTTAAGGTTAATGGTAGTAGAGTTGAAGTTTTGGTAGATAGTGGGGCTACAATTTCCAAAGTTAAGGCCGCTGAGCATGCATGTACACCGACACCTAATTTTGTCACCACTGTAGGTGTTTCTGGCCTTCCTATTGCAGAGCCACTATCACAGAGAGCTACAATAACTGTTGAAGGTTCAGATGTGCAACATTCTTTTCTGATCTCAATCAATCAATCAATTTTTATTTATATAGCGCCAAATCACAACAAAAGTCATCTCAAGGCACTTTTCACATAGAGCAGGTCAAGACCGTACTCTTTAATTTACAAATCTGACAAATTTATCTCTGATAAAATCAATCTCATGGGATTTATTTTGTAAGCTACATGCTACCATTCAATGCACACCAGATGGATTGTTTTTAAGCCTCCCTAATGAGAAGGCTGCTCAAGCAATCATTGTTGATTGTTTGTATTGTTGGACATTGGCAGATTTTAACATGGTTTCCATTTTCACACTATCCAGCATTCAAAAAGTGGCAAAAGTTTTTCCAGCATATGCAACGTTGATGTCTGCTATGAGGCCTCTCCTGCATTGTCATTGTGCATCAGCATTTAACCCTTCAGAGCAGTATAAACAATTGGCTAATGTGTTTTTGAGGGGTTGGAGTGTGAACAGTGTTTGTTTGTTGGTCCACAGGGAAGTGCAATCTGGCTATCTGACTCACAGCGCAAAATGGATAATGATAAACAATATGAGAAGATTCATTTCCACACATCATTGTAGCAGTCTCTCCTGGCTGTGAGTCACAACAACTTGGAAGCACGGTGGCCCAGTGCAATTCATTGAAAGGAGCCGCTGATGCTTCTCAAACCCAAACAATAACACACTTGGGCCAGGAGCTATACATGTTATCTTCAACTCAGCACATTCAGTTTCCACAGAGCACATTTGTTTTGCAACAACCACTCCCTCCCACACAGTATGGACCTCCATCAGAGCTTGCAGAGGTTCCATCCACTTTATGGGCTAAACATTAAAACCATGTGGGTTTTGTGAATTCGGCTCCACCTCATAAAGTCACACTCAAGCCTGATGCTAAGCTACCAACGATCAGACAGTACAATTTGCCACACAAGTCAATTGCTGGTATTGAAGGTGTAATTCAATCTCACCCATTTTGCCCATTCCAAAAGCAAATCGCCCAGATGAATGGCGTTTTGTACAAAATTTGAATGGCGTTTTGTAATAGCATTGTAGTACCAACAGCTCCAATTGTGCCAGACACAAATTCGATTTTAGCCTCATTACCATCCAACTCTACACACTACACAGTCAGTCATAGATTATGAGATTAGATTATTATTTATGCAGAAATAGAGCAAATCCTAAAGGGTTCACAAACTTTCAAGCAGCACTGTATTTTGTGTACCTTGTATTCTTGTACATGCAGCTGTATACAAAACCTGAGCCCAAGACAATTTTCCCCTCTGGGACTATAAATCCAGTCCAGTCCAGTCCAGTCCAGTGTAGTCCAGTCCCCACCTCACCTCACCTTACCTTACCTTACCAGGAAAATGAATATCATTTAATATATCATGGCAGGTAAGATACTCACTGGTGCAGGTTGCCGTGCGTGGTGTCCCCTAAACAGAAGGAACAGAGGAACAATACAGTGACATTAATATTGTCTGGAGCTTGGCAGAATGGTGACATTGTCATATGAATTATATTAGTATAAGTTTCTGTACTTCTGCTGATTTAGTTATCACAGTTAATGTATTATGTCATTACATGAAAATGTATTTTTTATTTTTTTTATTCTGAAATCTTCTCATCACACATAAACAATATTTTTTTGGACTGGAACAGTTAGTACAAGAGAGTACAAGTACCTTACATAATTCAGAAAATCAATCTATGTGTTGATTTTCTTTTATCTTTTATATTTTTCATGTATTGGTCAATGTGCAGTAATGTGTTTTTTAAATGTCAACAGTGTAATACCTCAGAGATGCAGTCTCGTTTGTAGGAGATCCGCTCGTAGCACTCGTAGGTAAAAAGAGTCCTGCTGCTCTTTCTCGCCACTATCTTATCCATTTTTTGCTCATGATTTGCCAGAACACTGTCCTAAAGTCAGTATATGGAATACAATAAAATCAGAACAGCTTAACAAACTAGATCACATTGATAATCCATACAAACAGTGACCTTCAGGCCATATAACAGCTAAAGATGTGTTTGATATATATAGTATCATATTTTATCATATTTTCTTTGATTATTATTCAGTATGCATTCTATGTATTTTAGTTTCACTTTATCATGTTGGTTTTATTTTTATTTTATTTTCCATCTTAGGTTACATCAGTGTTTTCTTACATGCTTTTATGTTCTTTTATGTCCCTTTCAAGCACTTGGTGCATGTAATTTATTTTGTTGTAAAGCACTTTGAGCTGCATTTCTTGTACGAAAGGTGCTATACAAATAAAGTTATTATTATTATTATTTTGAGATTCATTAGCATTTTTACATGCCAAATACAGGTGCAACTAATGGTGACAGGGCACTGCTATTGCACACAATGACCCACTGACATACTGTACAAGCACATCAAAACTGAACAGTCATCACTAATGTCATTAGTTACACCTGTGCTTTTCCAGCTACCACAGGTCAGAATATCTTCCATGAGAAAGGTCTACATATGATAGTGCATAGGATTTTTTAAATAGTGAACATGTCAGAGAAAACAAAAACACTGAACTAAGTCATTCTGGCTTGTCTAACTTACATTGATGTTGGTCCAAGAGTAATGGCATTTTTCTGCCTTGAACTCTGGGACACTGTAATGCGTCCCGCTACTATCCTGAGTGACATTGCATACGATATCCTCTGCACTGACATGTTGTAGGAAGACACCTGGGAGGGAATAAAACAAACACATCATCAGAAGCATTTAATCACGAGATGCTCTTAGACTTTATTCTAGCAATGCTTACATGCACAGAGCGTGTAGGCTACTGTCCCTAACACTGCTGCTAAAATAATCTAGTTTTGGAAAAGAGCATGTAAACATAATTAAACCCAGTCAGTATGCTAGATGTCTAATTTCAATTTAACCTCTTAACATTCACCGGGTTGTTGGCGAAGCCAGTTGTAAGCAGCTTAGCATCGCGCAGTAATGAGTAAAAACAATTGGCACAATTTGGCCACTTTTTTTGAGCCATATTTGAACTGATGTAGTTTTGGTTGTGTTTTAGCCACATGCTTAACAAGTGCATTTCCAGAAACTAGAAGATGTAACCTTTCAAATGAAGCCTTATACATGGCCTCACTGTTCTTCTGTTATAAGTTTTTCCATTGGGGTATGCCATTAGGCAAAAATTCAAAAGATTCTGACCTGATTAGGTTTGATTTAAAAGCCTTTAAAAGAGGCTTTACAAAATAAACGTGTATATTTGTAAACTTATAAACAGTAGAAGCTGATCATTCGGATAACCTGTGAAGGATTCAACACCATTGTCACCTCTAAATTCAGATTAAGTACGGTTCACACAGCAGACATAGACAATGACAGCTTCACTTAACTCACAGGGACCCAGAAACTAGAGCTATCAGACTGATATATTACAGCTTTTCACAGATATACCAGTATTTCTGTATATGCTAGCCGATAACTAACAAGAAACTGTTCTACAGATGTTTGAGGTAGTTTAGAAAGTGTCTCCACTACATAGTTTGTTCACCAACAAGTTTATCTTCCAACTGTCCTGCTCTATCCATATCTTTCTCACAGTTCATTAACATCCTCTTAACATCCAACCTTTGGAACTTTTGCCTAATGGCATATCCAAATGGAAAAGCTTTTAACAGAAGAACAGTGAGGTCATGTTTTAGGCTGCATTTGAAAGATAATATCTGCTCGTTTCCGAAAACGTGTTTGTTTAGCATCTGGCTGAAACACAACCAAAACCACCTCAGTTCTATAATGAGTCATATTTCAATAACAATAACTAGGACATACTTTATGCTTTATTGAACTCCGCAAATCACCGCATACCTTCTACATCTTGTCAGCTACACATGTATAAAATTCACAGTTACATAATGTAACACAGGATCCACTTTGTATTGTTTTTTTTTATTATTATTTATTTAACTTGTAGATATCTTAGTTTTTGTGGGGACTCACCTCTTTTTTCCCCAAAACGGAGGTGAGTTCCCACAATGTGACTGTGTAAACACACATGCACACACACTATGAGGTGTCAAACAGTTCAGCCATAACGTGTGACTCAAAAAGCGGAGCCCCGTTAAGGCGGCACAGTTTAAAATAAGTTTCAAAGAACATGACTCCGGACTCGCTGGAATAACTGCTGTTAATGGATTCATGACACATCGCTGACTGATATCCCAGCTCGATCTTTACTAATGACGGACAGAAACCTCCGCGGAGCACTCCTAAAAGAAGGAAGGGTCATTATATCATACAAACTATGATACTATACTATCTATGGTGCCAGACTTTGGTGCCAATTGTATTGAACTCTATGGGAGATGCATGGAGAAGCACACTAAAACCAAACATATCTACGTTGTAAGACCTTTGATGAAGAAATGCCTCTACCAAATGAAAGAACATACCTCAGACTAGAGAATACTGACTGATTTTTCTAAATGTGTGCATTCATTTATTTTCTGTTGGTCTTCAAAGGTGCTCCAGAGGCGCTTAAAACAGCAGAGAAAGTGGTAGCCTACAATGGCATGTCATGAGAAGACTAATGTTACACCTCTATATAATATAATATATAATAAAAGGAAGATCAGTCAGTATTCTCTCAATAGTTCTTCCATGTGGTAGAGACATTTCTTCATCAAAGGTCAAGTCTGGCACCACAGAAAGCTGGAATAATGTAATGACCCTTCCTTCTTTTATAAGTTCCTCGTCTGTGACCCAGAAACTGACCTCTCTGCCATCATAGAGGAACTTCCGATTCCTTAAATGCCAGATAATCATTATTAAGCAAAAATGCCAAACATATGTTGTTCCAGCTTGTCATATGTGAGATTTTCATATTTTTCATTATCCTCATTGAGAATAAACTGAAATTCTTAGGTTTTTGTAGGCATTCTTCACTATTTTCTAACATTTTATTGACAAAACAATCAATTTAGAAAATATTTGGCAGATTTATCGATAATAAAAACAATTGTTTGTTGCAGCCTCAAATCGCTTTATCTGGCAAAAAGGCTGGCACCACAGAACGCTGGAATGATGTAATGACCCTTCCTTCTTTCATAAGTTCCTTATCTGTGACTACAGACCTACGCGGAAGCTTTTTATCGGACAGCAAAACTTCTTTGATCCAATGTGTTTATTCACTGACCAGCTCATGTGACAGGACAGTTGGGCTGTTGTTGTAATAGGCCTTACAGCAGATCAGGAAAACTACCCGTGGAACAGGAATGAAAGCACCAACAGCAGCTGATCATATTTATTCATAAAATAAAAATTACTAAATCATAAATCAATCATATAAAAAACACTCTTGTAACTTTTTTACTTTTCTTTATAAGCCAAAAGGCTTCTCCTTTCTTCTTCTCCATTTTAGTACGTCTCAGCTCCTTCAGGAAAACATGATGCTGCACAGCCTGAAAGGGTCGTCAGGCTTTAACAAACTAAATAAGCTATATTGTATTTAAACATATTCTGCAGGCTACAGCTGTTTTATTGCTCTTTTATGTCGACTGTGTTCTTTCAGTAATTAACAGATTTATATATATATATATATATATGTACATATTAAATGATGTTTGAATGCCTGAGCAAACAATCTACAAGTGCAAGTAACAAGATCCACATAATGTTACGTTATTATGGTATTCAAGGAGCAGACGGAGCTCCTCATTCTGTTGAGACAACTGACTGCAAGGACGTGCATCCAATCACAAAATGCCTCTCTCACGTCACTTTCGTATTGTTACTGCGCATCAAGGACTAAGGTCGTGTGAATGAATGAGAGGAAGTGGAATATGCAGTGTCTATTATGAACCTGCGTCGTCGTCGTCCTAACACCCCCCCCCCCCCCCCCCCCCCGCACACCCCCACACCCACACACACAGACACACACCCATACACAGACACACATCGTGCACTCACAGCCTTATGTTGATTCATCCTGTCGCACTGAACCACACATTGTTAATCAACCGTAAAGAATGCTCTACTGTCACTTAAAATAACATTAACCTGCTTAATTATCAAGCGCACAGGCATGTGCAATGGAAAATTGCTGATCACTCAATAAGCACACAAAGAGAGCATTGTCAGGTTGTGAAATAATGTAATCAAATAATACAATTAGAAGCATAATGCATCATATTTCTGGAGACAAAGATAGATATCACCTAGCTATTTTTTCTTTGTCTGAAAAGTCAGCACTCAGCCAGTCCCTTAAATATTACTTGCACAGAATTTAAAACATCTGCTTATTAACCTTACAGGTCAGCAAACAACCCTCAGATAGAAACAAAAGACAAAAGTTCAACTAACCTGGGAAAAGCCTTTCTTCATGACCGTATATGACAGCGTTCAAGCATGCACCGAGTAACATCACAAAATAACGTTACTACCATATTAAACTAAGAACAAACAACACTATCTGCCTCATCTTGCACAGCAAAGAACTAAGTTTAGAATAGACAGCACAGAGAAATTTACATGAAACTGAACTTAAAACACTATCTGTAACATGTATGAAATATACAAAAAATACATCAAATGATAACCTACTATTCAATTTTCTCTCACAGATGCACCGAGTGAGTTGGACCGTGTCGTATTGTATTTTCAATGTTTTTTTTTTAAGGCATTTCAAGGCATATGCGCTGCAAGTTTCATTGCATTCAGTATGTTGTGTTAGTTTTCAGTCATATGATGCAGGTGATGCAATAAGCCAGGTGCAAAACACCGCGTGCAACTAACTCGGGAAACTTTGCAGAAATATTTTTTTAACATAAGGCATTGGCTTCAGTTACAGAATAAAAGGTTATATAACTCACAGGAGAACAAGCACAGGTGAACCGCGATGGTGAGCAGCATCTTCTCTGAGTGCAGCTGTCCGGTGACAACTCCTACCTTTCCCGCGAAGGTGCCCGTTGTGTAGCCTAAAAGAAAAGAAAAACTGAGCGAATGTAGGCGTCTTTCCTATTTCATCATATCATGTGCTCTTATGAATAAATCGGACAATTGGCAACCATTTGCTTTACGCCCTCTCTGTCAACCCTTTGGATTTCCCCTCATGTGCAGCTAGTTAAGAGTGCGAGTGAGAGAGAGGGAGACAGACACCTCAGCTGTTGCAAGCTGTTGACTTCCTCCTGCAGCCTGTGATGTGTATGCACAGGCTATTACAGTAAATTCAAATCCCATTCTCCTAAAAAGGAAAAATGTCACCAATTTATTTACATAACATGCATTAAAACCATCAAAGCCTCTAGAAATGTGGGTGGAAATAGTAAAAAATGCATGTATGATATCAAAGTTGACTGTCTTTTTAAGCATCCACAACAATCTGAATGAAAATAAAAAATCACAACTATTAGAAAACCTAGCTCAAAAACAGCTCATTTGGCTGCTCAAACCACTTCACAGTATTGTGGCGGTCACGTTTCATTGACAGCTCACTCTCAGTGTAAGTACCATAATATTTTCCATTCAATGACTAAAACGTTTTTCTGACATGAAATAAACCACCAAATCTATCAGATGGACCCTACTTTATTAGAAAGACTAGTCGACCTAACTAGCAAAAAAGGTTAGACCACCCAAATCTGTGTTTTTATTTAACTATAACTTACCTCCTGGAGTATGGTGCTAATGGTACTAGCATTCTCCATTCATATACATGAAACAGTTAGCATAGCTTAAACGTTTTGCTATTAACTACCAAATCTATCAAATGGACCCTACTTGGTTAGAAAGCTTGAATAATCTACTAACTAACAAAGTAGGTTAGACCACCTGAATCAGTGTTTTTATTTAACTATTCCCCGGAGTATGGTGCTAATCATTGTAGCACCTTCCATTCACTTACATGAAACTGTTAGCATTAGCTTTGCTATGCTACACATTTGAGCTACTTATCCACTCCGTAATTAATACAGATTTTGGTGTTGTAAATTACTGCTAGTTAGCTTAACACAGTAGCTTTCAAACCATGTCAGGCTAATTTGAATTC
Source organism: Thunnus thynnus (assembly GCF_963924715.1). NCBI lineage: Eukaryota > Metazoa > Chordata > Actinopteri > Scombriformes > Scombridae > Thunnus > Thunnus thynnus. The sequence continues at coordinate 26,231,274 of NC_089530.1, forward strand.
TCAATCTAGCTAAAAGCAAAGTTCTGCACATTGTTTTCTCATGGAGGAGACGATAGTACGTGTTGTGAAGTCAGCTTTTTTTGTTTTTACATTTCTTTTAACTGCAAACTGATATCCAATCATGAAAAACAAAATATAATTGTGCTATAACTTTGTTGTCAGGTGTCCATATGAACACTGAAAGAGGTTTTCCTCACTGTAATCATTCCTCTTGTTCATACTGGCTATTAAAAGATCCCCCTCAAATGTACTCTAAATGTAAGTGATGGATGTGTGTCCACAGTCATGTTGTATAAAAATGCATTTAAAAGTGTATCTGAAGCTTATGAGTCTTCAGTTGTCTGAGTTAGTCATATCAAGTTGATATCTGCTACATTTACAGTCTTTTTAGCATAAAATTCCCTCTTTGTGTTTCAGAAAGTTTCCCTGTTGAGCTGTGGTGGAAGTATAGTAACAAAAAGAGGAACTTTGGCACTAAAAAGACTGCAACATTGAGAGAAATCTACTTGATTTGACTCATTTGGATGCTGAATCTTCATATTAGCTTCAGATAAAATTTTAAATACATTTTTGCACAGAAGGAGAACTGTAGATTTTGTCCCCCATCACTCACATTGTAAGTGACTTTATGAAGGGATTTTCTAATGGTCAGTATGAACAGGAGAATGATTATGGCAAGTGATCATTCATTTAGGTACATGACTATTGTTTTAAGACAGACTTGAAAACATGCAACCTGTCCTTTAAAATAACTGTTGTATGAAACTGTGGTGTGGGAGGAACACCCATCACACCGACAATGGATGATTGGTTGATGTTCAGTCGCAGAGCGGATAACTAGTTTGTTAAAAGGCACTGAGAGAGAGAAAGTCTTACTCCATGGAGCACTCCATTTTTTGGACACAAGCAACTTAAAGGAGCAATATTTTAAATTTCTAAGTACCTCCTGCATGCAAATGCCTTGCACTGTGCCCTTCATGGTGGTTTCAAGGAGGAAAGCAGGGAAAAAGAAAACTGCTAGCAAGCAAACATGTAGTAAACAACACAAGTTCCAAATTCTTCCAAAAAATCAGTTTATTGGGCCTTAAGGATACTTTGAAAAACAGAACTTACAAATAAACTTTTGAAAGTTAATCACAACAAATGTATTATGAAAACAATGCATACCTTGCTAAAGGCTCTACAAACCGTTGCCATTAGGCTACAAGGCTATATTACATTAGGCTACCATGTACTGCTGTTTGATAAAGAATTTCTCTACTAAATATTAGTAAAGCTCCTCTACAACACAAACAGTTTAGTTGTATCTGCTGTCTTTTTCCTTGATTGACACTGTCTCTCACACACTGATGTAATCACTCTTGTTAGTGAGCAGAGGCTCCTGGTCGCCTGGCTGCACAGGTGAACAGAGGTTGCAGGCGGTGGCTTTGAGTGGGTCGATGTAGGACCACTCCCTCTCTTTCACCATCTCAATGGACAGCTCTATCTGCTTCTTCACTGGCTTGGAGGATGGACATCTCTGAGGCCTACACGAGTCAGGAGAGCTGTCTGTCTCCAGGTCGGAGCTCGGATCACTTTGGCCCTCCGTGGCCTCCCTCTCCATTGTGCAAATAGTTAGAAACTGGGGGCGACGGTTTGTGGTCTTGCTGTCTGCTCTGCGTCTGGTGCCATACACTGAGTTGGGCACAGGCCTAGCCTTGAAGGCCTGACGCTCCTCTTTCGGTCCCAGCCTCCCCAGCTCAGCCACAATCTTCGCCTCCCTCTTCCTCCTCTCTCTCTCCAGGAAATGGAAAGGCTGTGATGAGGCAGCAGCAGAGGCCTGGTCGCTTTTAGTGTTACGTTTGCTGTTATTACCACTGCTTCGGTTTGGTCGCTGACCGGAGCGGCGGCTGATGATTTCGTAGAGAGGCAGGTGTATGTGCGCTGGTGCAGGTGATGCCCGGAACTTCTTCTGGCACTCTCGGAGCTCCTCCAGCTCCCGTCTCAGCAAGGTGTTCTCCAGCTCGATCTCTGAGCGCGTACGCACCTTGTGCCTCTTCCTCTCCTCCTCTCTCAGCATCATCTGGAAGGGTTTGGGCACAGTGACCTTAGAGTTGGACCTCATCCTGACCCCACTTTGACGCGACAGTCTTCCCTGTGGTTTGGGACAGGAGGCCTTGGCCTGAAGCCTGAACTGCTTCTGGGTCGTCAAGTCTTCCAGGCTCAGCAGGATGTCTCTAGAAGATAAGGAGAGTGAAACATAAATATAACCAAGAAAGCTAGATTTGATAACACATCTGCTACTATTTCACCAACCTCCCAAAGGTCCGGCCCTGGCCAAAAGTCCCTCTTGGATTGTCCAGTTCCAGGTCCTCCATCCTGTCCTCTCCACAGAGGTCTGACTGGTCAGAGCCACTCGATGTCTCATGCAAGTCCAGCTCTTCTTGGGAATTGATCCGCTGGAGTTTCCTGGCAGGGCGACAATTGCAGGATGCAGGGATCAGGAAGGAGATATCATCCTTCTTGCCAAAATCACAACTGAAAGAAACTGATTTGGGGCTGCAACACTTGTTTTCATTTTTGATAAATCTGCCAAATATTTTCTAAATTGATTGTTTTGTCAACAAAATGTCAGAAAATAGTGAAAAATGCCTACAAAAACCCAAGACGTTCAGTTTATTCTCAACGAGGATAAAGCAAAACATGAAAATCTCACATATGAGAAGCCGGAACAACATATGTTTGGCATTTTTGCTTAAAAATGATTAAAACTATTATTCAATTAGCAAAATAGTTGATTATTAATCTTCTGTTGATTGACCAATCAAATAATTGTTGCACCTCTTTAAAAATATGTACATGGACATAGTCATGTGCATCAGTTTGGAAATTGTACAACGACTGCCTGAAAAGCAACAATGCAACAATCTTTGATTTTGTCCCTTTTAAACTAAACAGAACAGGTGATGCAAAGAATCATTAAATCGCAGACTCGCTCATCAAACAGCTGCTTGGAGGTTACTCAACACAACAGCACCATCTTATGGATAATTATCTATAGTGTTTGGGTTTTCTTCGAAAAAGTCCAAACTTCAGTCCAAAGTTCAGTTTAACTTCAAAATGTTTGTGCATTTTTCTTAATAGTTTTGAAGAAGGCTATAGGAAGCTAAGAATAATTATTCAGCACGAGATACAGTATATTGTACATCACCCTGTGGAGAGTATCATGGCCCACATCCTTCTTATTGATTATCCCATAAACAGTATCTGCTGTGTATGTATGTAACTGCCACAGATCAGATCAAATAATTATTCTTGATTTCATCCACAGCAATAAATCCACCTCAACCAGCTGCCCACTGAGTATGATTTTGCAGGTGAAAAAGACATCTGGTTGTTGAGGTTAAAAGTGACCTTTAGGTAACCTATAATAACATTTCAATATATATTTTAGTGCAAAGCAGATCCTCCAATACTTTCCTTTGCTTACAATGGTTCTGTTTCTTAGATTAGGCCTCTTCCCTTGTCATGACATTATTGTGGGCTCACTCCATTTAGTAGTTGGTTTATATGAATGTTACTGCTGCTTTCTATGTTTTCTGTATACTGTATGTATGTTGCATGTACCTTATAGGTACAGTTGTACAATGCATACAAAGTTGTTTTGTTTTTAAAATGTCAAATAGATGAACTTACACTTGACCTTTTATCTGCTAAACTTTGAGGTTTAGCGAATGACATCCTGTAGCCTAGCTAAGTGTCTATAAAACTCTATGAAATCCCAGTAACCATGGTTACAGTATCATGATTATTATTATAAATGAGATTATGATGTATCAAGGTCTAAACATTTTGTTTTTGGAGCATTTTATTAATCAATTATAGGACATGCCAACCTGATTGACTGTCTGGCTTCTATGTTTGTCCCTCTTTCCTCTTCCAGCCCGCGTCTCTCTCTGGCCTGACTGATGTACATCTTCTCCAGCTCGGCCATGTTCCTCAGGTGAGCGCTCTTCAGCTCCTCCAGCCTCCTGTAGTACTCCTGGTTGGAGAAATTAACCTGCTGCTCCCTCTGCAGACCGTAGATTTCCAGGGACAGAGAGCTGCGAACGCCTCTGCCGCTTTTTGTTTCTTCGCTGCACTCTGAATCCAGATCGTACTCCTGAAACATCAACATCAACATCAACGAACCATGTTGTGGTAACAATTTGCTGTTTGGAGGTAAAAAATGCCTCTGAATGTTTTTCTTTAAATGTGGTTATACAGTGAGTGTCACGTTTAAAAAAATTAAGTTATAATAAAAAATAGTAAACATCTGCCCCCCTTTTAACAAAATAGGTTACATTCGTATAAGGATTGATGGGGGAGGCTTTGAATCATTGTAAATGCCTTATAAAAAATGTCTACCTTTCAAATGTCAACCTGTAATGAAACCAAATAATGTAATAATTCTTACTTAACAGGAAAAAAATGAAGCATTACAGTCAGGCAGCCTTTTCTGCATTGGGTTGCTGCAACAGGTTATTTTAGGTGATTTTTGCAACACCACTAAATGCCATGCATCTATTTCAGGTGGTTTCATGTGGTTGTGATTTACTGTAAAAGATGTGTTAAGATCTTTATATGTGTTTTTATCAAAGAACTGAGGTGAGGATGTGGAGAGAGGTCGTGGGTATTTCCATCTTTATTGTAATACATATACAAATACGATGTGGCATATAAATCCCCTATAATCAGTTTTTTATAATGTCAGACGTGTTGTTCTTGTCTATGTTTCATAATGTTTCACTACTGAAACTGTATTTCGTTATCTTTGTAAGTCTTTGTGAGGTGGGCACTTGTACATGCACAACACAGTGAGATTTTCCTACTCTGCATGAAACTCATAAACTGTAAATAACCTCTGAGATACATTGAATCTGAGAATTGAATTTTTTTGAAGTCTTGCTTGGATTGTCAACTTGAAACATGAACTGATAGGCAGCATATGCAAATCTTGTCAGAGTCTTGTAGGTCTTTTCTAATAATAGTAGTATCACACAGTTTACAGGCAGTTTAAAATATTATTTATCCTTAAATCCTCACCTCACTGGTACAGTCCTCATCTCTCACAAAGTAATGTTCTCCTTCTCCTCCATACAGAGCCATTAATTCCTTGTTTTCCAGAGAGCGCGACCGATACATCACTGCCATCTTCCTCCTTATTCTCTCGTAAGAACGGAAACTTCACAACCAGCCTGAAGCAGAGCGCGGCTTCTGGGTGTGGCGTCCTCTTGTCACCTCAGCCTACACACTGACCCGCTAAACGAATAGCACGGTTAAGTCAGAGCAGGACTCCAGCAAAGATTAACACACACAGCTAACTCTCTCGCTCTCTCTCTCACTCACACAAACAGACTGAGACCCTTATCCTCTTATCACCAGGAGAAGTCGAGATTTTCACGGTCGTCAGGGGTTGCAAATGGCCAGATGGTCTAATGGCTTTTCACTTGAAGACATGATTCAGTGAGATAGATGTCTATGTGAATGCTCCTCAATCTGATTTACAGATTAACTCTCTTAAATACAGCGCACGCACTAGTCTACGGTGTCCTGCACCTGTTGTTGTTTGCAAAAACTGTGAAGGAAAAAAGGTCAAGAAGTGAATGGACATCATAGGAGTGACTTACAGTATAAAATAAATACATATATCTACATAGATCTATTGGTAGTTGGTCATGTAATATTAACTATGGCATGTCTGGCATAAATAAAGTCACAGTATCTTTATTTCTTAAAGGAAAATTGAGGTTATGTCTCTGAAGTTGGTGTTGGAAGTGGTGTTTGTATTTACGTAGGTTTGTAATCCATCATTTTATTTGATTATGTTCATTTTATTTGTCAGGGATCACGTCCAAAAGCATGAATCTAATACAAAGAGAAGAGCTGTTTTGCACCAGATACACTGGAGCTACAAGCTGTCGTACATCATGAAGACACAAACACCACAAAATACAATAAACACTAAATTCAATGTACAAATACATCCTCATTCTCTATTTAATTCACAATCATACACCCAACCCTACACGGTTTAAACAATCCTCCCACTGCAAATCAATGCCCCCTTCAGTTTATTCAGTGTACAACATACCCACTTAATGCACATCGTCATGCAACAAAACATACATGTAATATGCAGATGTTTCAATTAGAGTTAAAAAAATGTTTAATGAATCCAAAAGCACATGGAAAAGAATAATAGCAACCCTAATAAAGTGTTGCAAGCTTACAATTATTACTGATACGTCAATTTTTTGCACTTTTTTGATCACAGTGGATGAAAATGCAGGTCCAAAACCAAACAAACTCCAGGTTATTTACAGCCCGTGTCATGTTCATAAGTTGGGTTCATGGCTGACAGTGATTATCTACCGCTGACATTCCTGCTCCAGTGGTACATATGGAAATCTCCCAAAGTTTAGTTACTGAAGGCTTAGACTGAGATCAAGTGAAGTGAAGTTTGGCTTCAACTCAACTGTGAGATTTTTAGGATTTGACAGATGAAGCTAGAGAGGAAGGACACATACCAGAGTCAACCGTGTTAATCCATTTACTTGGGTTTCTTCACCTCGTGTTGCAACACCTTTCTCCATCTGTTTCCTGTCTCTATCTATTCATTCGTCCATCCATCTGCCTAAGAGCCTGAGACAACAGGAGACCAAGGAGAGAGTATTTACGGCGACACTTTGAGCAAAAACTGTCAAGAGGATGACCAAAGGGAGGCGTCTATTCTTAATTTAAAATATATTTTAATGAAAGCTTCAGTGAAATGTTATACAATTATATGGTATATAGTTTGTTAATGTCATTATAAAGTCATGTAGGAATGTAATAAGAAACTTGAGTTTCCATAATATACTGTAAGAATAAATAAAGGAGGGCAAATGTGCACATTCATAATGCTGATGATTTTTTTTCAGATGTTTTTCTACTTTGGGATTTTTATATTTTTTTTACTATGTGTTGTAGTTTGTTTTCTAGTTTTCATTGCAATGTGGATAATGTCGGAGGCCTTTCTTGGCTATGAATCCATTCCTTATTCTTTTCTTCAATCACTTCCAATATAGACTTTAACACAATACTGTTTATAAGCTGTGAGAAAATGAATTACTTCTCTATTGGCTGTTTCTGTGCTCATGCTGAATGCCCCATGAATTCAAGATGTGCTGAAATGTTTATCTAAAAAAAAAAAAATGTATAAAAAAGATGTACTGGAAAGCCAGCACCTCACTATAATAGCTGTGTGTTTTCCATTTGGGAAACAAATTCACTATAATAATGTAATATTTTGTGAATCTTAATGCCATAAAGAATGATAAAAATCATGATAATTTCAACATTTTAGTCCAAATTTATTTATTTCAGAGATTTTAAAGTAAAAACACAGATTATATGATACAATAAAATATGAAATAATTCACTATTTAAGATCACAGACTTACTATCACCCCCCACTACTACAGCAGAAGAAAAATCTTCTTCTTCTTCTTCTTCTTCTTCTTCTACTACTACTACTACTACTACTTCTTCTACTACTACTACTACTACTACTACTACTCCTTCTTCTTCTTCTTCTTCTTCTTCTTCTTCTTCTTCTTCTTCTTCTTCTTCTTCTTCTTCTTCTTCTTCTTCTTCAGATGTGAGAAAAAGGACCCAACATTATTACAGTCCATACCAGCAGAGACAACATCTGTCCACAAGATGGAGCTGTTGTACTCTTCATAGCTGTGAAACAACAAGGTTTCAGTGCTTTCTGTTACATGGACCTTCTCTTCATTTCATGTAAGATTATTATATTCACCTGCCTCACCGTCATTATTATTTTATGGAGTGTAATCATCAGCAGTTTTCAGATGTCATTCTGAAAAATGATCGTGAAGACATTTGAGATTTTAACTAAAAATTTAGATATTTTGAAGCAGTGGTTTTAGTGTGTTTTTTGTTTTTTGTTTCTTTGATTATGTTTTTTTTTCCCCCTCTCACATTGTTTCTGGAATCGTGGTTTGTACTCCTGCAGTTCCAGGAACACCTTGCTTTCAAAGTTCACAGAAATTCTCCACATCCTCCCGCCTCTCAGGTACAGACTCTCCTTTGTGTGTGTGTGTGTGTGTGTGTGTGTGTGTGTGTGTGTGTGTGTGTGTGTGCGTTCGTGTACGTGTGTGTGTGTTGTGTAGGACTTAGGTAAGAATAAATGCTTGATAAACACAAGTTAATGACACAAATCTGTCTCTGAAAAGAAAATACATGTTATTTATTCATAAATATATTTCCACTGTGCATCGAGCGTATGGTTATTCAGTTCTGATTTCCTTAGAGAGAGCGTATACTGTAAAATTCACAGATTCCTGACTTTGTGGGGCATTCAGTGTTACTCTGTTTCTTCTGTGTGTGTCCAGTTTTCCACTGGGCTTCTCAGTGTGTTGGCGTGGGATGAATAGTGGCAGTGTTCGGTCAGAGTGGGGCTGAGTAAACAGTCATCACAAGCTTGGCTGTCCTCCGCCATACAGAGTAATGTGGCGGCACAATGCCACAGTTCTGCACAACAGCAGTTACCAAGCCACCAAATATCTTTTCTTTACAGATCCCTTAAGGTCAGATTCTCTCCTGCAGGTACCTGGTCAGGGTTCAATGTCTTGCTCAGTGGCAATGCAAACCACCCTGTAACGTGGATCCTTTAGTCAAACTACTGTTCATGGGATATTTTGTCCATGTTCTAGATTTGAAGAGGTTTTTGGTTTTACTTGTTTGATTCATCAGTTTTTTTGTAATACCAACATGTGTATATTTACACACTGGATATGATTATGTCATCTCTCTACAGTAGCTTTTCACTAAGTTCACTGTTTAGTCATATTCATTCATACAATACACTCATTATTCTGTCATCTTTTGATTTAACTGTTTGTAAAGTTGGAACTCCTGATTTTGTTGGTTTTTTCTTTGCAAACTAAAGGACGCTTTCTTTTCTGTCAGGACCCTTTACAGAGAAACAACCTCCGCATTTTTGGAGAAGGTCTATGTTGAAGAGGAAACCCCCCCCCCCTCCCACTCACACCTCATCTCACCTCAACTCACTCCACAGCATCTACATACATTTAACAGGGTGCGTGTGATTGCACAGAAACACACGTAAGTGCATGCATTCACTTTTGAAGCACTTGCACTCAAAAACCGCATCGACATTTAGGACACGGTACAGGAACAAACGCTGACGTGAGATGACGAGGTGCAGGAGTTGGAGAGGATTTCTCGTCTGCTGACCTCCCACTTCACAGCAGCACTTCACAACCTGTTTGTTTTTGAGAGGAATACTCCACCCTCTCATCAACAAGCTCTGCTCATTAAGTTCCTCAAACCACTTCTGTTACACAGGCCAGGCTTTGAATGGGAGGCTGATTGCAGCCTAAATATAAGACTCAGACAAACACGACTGCCGCCCTAAAGACGCAATGGGAAGCAATGATGGGTAAAGTCAAATAAAGTTGTGCTCTCTACTCTACTCTTCTCTACCTTCTATTTAAAACAATTATGTGGACATACAGGGAATAAATAGTTCAGTGTTGCAGTTCAAGCGTGCAGTTTCTCAAAGACAGATAAGACAAAATAAGAGGAAGATAAAGACCAATAAGACATTTGAAATAGTTTAAATTATACTAAAAATACACAATATATATAAATACATCCAGAACCTAAGGATGTTTTATAAAAAGCACATTAATTACATTAATTAATCAACAGTAGGAATATTAATAATTAAATTAAAACCACACTGTCTAGCTCTCTTTCTCATTACACTTTACACTATTATTCATTACACCAAGGCCGCTACTTGTAAGTTGTAAGCGTCATGCCATGTGACAAAATGTAAATGTAAATTCCTGTTTACAAAAAGAAAAAAAACATTGAATAGAGAGAGATACACAAACTATAACACGTCTGCAGTTGTTATGTCTATGCAGTTATTATAAAGTAATATTAGGAAATGTCATACAATAAAACTATAGAAAATAGTGTGCTTCAAATAGTGTGAGCAGCAACAGTTTGTGGCAGTCTATTTCCTGTTTTAACATGACCAAGAAATGGTTTTTTATTTCCTGTTTTAACATGACCAAGAAATGGTTTCATAATCTCAGCGTGGAAGAACATGACTGGTCTGCACAGATCCTTGACCTCAACCCCATCCAACAGCCTTGGGATGAACTGGCCAGGCCTTATCGATCGACACCAGTGTCCAAAACCTTGGACACTGAAAGCCTTATCAGAAGATCAAAGGCTGTTGTAGCAGCATATTAATACCCAGTGTAACTTTTGGCTGTGTGTGTATGTAACATGATCTGTCAACAGTAGTAGAGATGAAAGGACAGAAACAGGAAGCTTAGCATTTTTTTTACCCATAATCTGCTATGTTATGTTTTATTTTATACAATATTTCAAAGCATGAAAAGGACACAAAATAAGTTCAATAATGACATAAACTTCAAAAAGAATGATTATGCTGAACTTAAACACTTTGCTGCAACATGGTAGTGCCTAACATAGTTGTAATTTAAATGCTCTGCTACAGTTAAATAGCATTTCATTACATGGCTTCCAAGAATTAATAGAATTAGCAGGAAAAAAAAAAAAAACACTTAAAAAATGCAGCCATCAAGTTAATCAGATGAAACATATTTTTGTTTGTGTAAACCGATCATGTAAGATTTTAATAATCATCTCAGTTTTTTTCACCACCAGAAACACAGTCATTAAATTCAAGTATCTGGGAGTTTGTTTGAGTTTCCTGCAGGACGTCCCTGGAAACAGACAGTGTTTTCATGTTCATGTTTCCAGCAACTCTGCCTGCCACAAAGATCTGCATCTGCTCTGCATGCCAGATTCTAATCTTAATGCTCGTGCACAAACTGCAAGTCACTTGCAAGGAGCTGCAGGAAGATCATGTGCCACGTGGTATGAAATGTTGTTTTGAAGGCCTTTCCACCGAGAAGAATATACTTCAAGATAAGATACATGATCCATGTGACCTTTACCATCACACTGAAATGATCCCCGGTGACATCTCAGGGGAGGACCTGAGGCTGTAGACACCCATATTCAGTTTCACCTATAACTGTGTTCATGTTAAGGTGGAAATACAGACTGACTGAATTCTCTAAGTATGCAGGTCACTAATTAATCCACTATCTGATTGTCTTATCTGTGATGATAAATACATTCCAGGAATATTTTTTTGGACGAAGTATTTGAAATATTTGAAATATCTGCTTTATCGCTACTTGAATAGATATTTCTCACATTTCCTAAAATGCCTTGTGAACAAATGTGACCCTGCTCAAATGTTGGTTGTGGGTGAGAGAGTGATAATGGTAAAAGCAAGACAGACAAGGCAGAGAGTTTCCGTCTACCGCACTCACTGAAAAAGCAGCACGCTTCATGGCTGCAATGCATTCTGGTCAACTGAGGTTAGCATAAATGCAATTCTTGCTCTGAATACACACTTTCACACTTACTTGCTAAATTTTTGGGAGAATAATGCACATACTTTTGGTCTACTTCTTTATATCTTATTCTTTAGATTTTCTATAGCTTTGAGCACTGATGTTATAGGAAACAGGTCAACTGATTGAAAGCTTTTGTGAAATCAAATGTGTGATAACACTTTCTGTTCACTATGTGAAAGTTTTTTGCAGGCTTTATAGTGAAACTATAGGTTAAAACCATATCCTTCCACATTTCGGAAGTTGAGGACACTGTTTCTGAGTTGACATGCACTTTTTATTTTTTGCCCAATGCTGTGACAGCATATCGTCTAACCCTGGTAGAAAATGTACAGCAACTTAGAAATGTTAGGAATGTAGTGTAGTTGCAATGTAGCTGCACTTTGTATGTGTATGTGTGTGTGTGTTTGTTTGTGGGTCATGTGTTTCTTTAACCTATATACATTTACTGGTTACACCACACCAAAGCTTCCCGCCATTTCCAACCTCAACAACTGTGAACCAAAAATCGGTTATAAAACATACAAAAAACAAATAAAAGTAGACAGTCACCGTGTGAAAGTTTTAAATCCAGCATGACGGATCTGGTTCAGCCGAGTTAAACATAGCAGTTAATGTATAATATGATGTGTTTATTTTCAGCTTGACACATGTTTGCTTTTATTTTTGGTCTCTTTGTATCTCAGAGATCATGAGAAAGAAAATTGTCTGATTAGTTTCAACTGCCAAACTGATGGAGAGTCATCAATCCGATAAGACAGGTGTTAAATTACCATTCGACTGTGGCAGGAAGAAACAGAGGCGGTTTTTTAACACCTTCACAGACTGTTGAAGAGGAAATAGAGAAGTCACAGTGCATGAGTAAAAAAAATGCATCGTATATTATATATCGCTATTAAAGCATGTTCCATCGAAATGTAACACAAAGGCCACTTGATGTATAGAAGTGTGTTTTTCAAGAGTAGTCCAATAAGAGCCCAATGTGCTCAACCTGATCTGATGTTAAGGGGTTCAGCTAATATCAAACCTGACATCACTGCGTTCATTAGCACATGTCAATAGAATACTATTCTAAACCTGCACCGAATCCCTAAAGCGATGCTGCAAACTTGTGATAAAACCTGAATTAACTGATTTTTGTAGCCACTTGGGGGCAGCAGAAACAAGCTGTGAACACAACGCTGACATATCATCAACTTTTAAGTTGATATGTTGGACTTGTTAGCTAAACTATTGCTTCTTTACACATTCAGCAGTTACAGGCAAACATTATCATCATGTGTCTGTCCAACTGGTGAATGTAAATCCAATATTCATTCTCTTTTAGCTCTGTTTTTGCTCTCTACCAACTCCTGAGAGAAATATCTTTGGCAGCTAAATGCTCCACTATGTTTACCAGCTGTTTGGTGCTGAGCAGGAAGTGTACAGTGGGTTTTTAGAGCTTTTTCTCTGAAAACAACTGCCTGCTGTGGTGGAAAACAAGGCCATGAGAGCTCTGAGAGTGAACCAAAATGTTAAAGTTGCAGCTGGACAGCTAAACCATGAGCTGAAACTCATTATAAAGCTCCATATAGCTAAGGGGAACTGCAGGGACATATAGCCACTTAAACAACACATAAAGTGTACTATATATACTCACAGCTTTGTTTGTGCTACAATTGTTTGTGCAGTACACTGAAAGTGCTTTAGTTATGTGAGGTTTATGTGGAGCATGTTCTGTCCTCAAAGAGGAAAGACAGACTTAATCTGTGGTCATATTATTATTAGGGCGACCAAAATAACCTTGTTTCTAAACAGGGTCATCACAAACATTTGCGTAGCAGGCAGAGCTGTATGATGATTCTCGTAAGCACACAGGAAGGCTCACTTAATCAAAAAGGTATCTCTAGTTTACAGTTTCAAAGCAAATCATGAAGTTTGTATCTCACAGTGTTAGTAAAAGTGATGATCTTTCTGATCCTTTTCAGCTGATTTTCAAGTGTTTCCTGCAGCAAGAAGACATTTGTCATCGAGTCTTTGCACTACAAATGATTTTCACCCAATTCCCAGGTTCTTTATTTCACTACAAACGGAAAATAATGAGTCCTAAATGTTAATCAGCTAAATCGAACAGAGCTGAGAGGTCATTGTGATGTTGTCTAAAGTGAACTTCGGCCTGTGAAAGAGATGCAGATCTGAGCAAAGTGGGCAAACTGCTGCTGAATGGAAAACAATACATGTAATATGACCACACATTTATGTTTTGTTCAATTTGAGCTGTGCAATTTGAGTGTTGAGTGTTTGTGTACACCATCATCCCTCTTAAATCTCTGCTCAGCAACCATTTCTAAACTAATGAAAGAGAGAGACAAAGGCTTCATAGTCACTGTGGTTGGTCTGTTGTGAGAGAGAAAGAGAGATCTTCTATCATTGTGGTTGGCCTTTACAGGGAGGGAAGAGAATGATTCCTGTTCCCTTGTATAGGCATCGCAGTAGCTAGTCCAAACAAGTTGAGGTCAGATCCAAACATATCAGGCAGCAGTGGAGTCTGTCCTTGTGTTCACACTTCATCCTTTCCATATTTCATAAGAATGTTTGCTCTGCACAGCTTTTGTTTACATATCTTGAATTCACCTCCATCACTCCCATGGCCCGCACAATGCAAAGATGGAGAGCAGCCAAGTTTGAAAAAATATCTTTATCCTTTATTTGCCTGCACATAAAGGAAACCAGGCCATGTGAAAGTTATGATCATTACTCTTAATAATAATCATTCACAAACACAAAGACATTAATGAGAATCCTTTGTTCTGTTTAATTAAATGATTGAAGAGTAAGTCTGGTGATATTTCACATTTTTCTTGTTGACAGCAAATTTCATAAAACTTATACTATATCTCTGTGACACAGACTTCGATTGTTGTCCAAAAACTGCAACAAAAACAAAAACAACATAAAATAGTCCCTTGCAAATGCACTATTTACTCCTGACTGTTTATGTGTCACAGACAGAAAAGGGAAGTCAGAAAGTACTGTATTAAATTAAGAATAACACCAGCTCGAGTGGTTATTGTTTACTACTGCTTTTCTCAAGAATCCACCCTTATTTACGCCTATAGTGAAAACAATGCCAGTAAATGCATCGCCCTAATTTCAGAAGAATGATGAGTAAAATGCCTGCAGACATAGTGGTGGTTTGGAGCATTGACTCAAAAGCTAACCCACAGTAGTATTAGTCCATTTGACTGTTAAGATACTGCTGCTGCAATTATTGTCCATTATTGTTACTATTCTGCCCTTGAATTCCACTAAATACTCAACATATTGTGCTTTTTGTCTGTTGGACGTCTATGTTAAACCTGGTCAAAGTTACCTCTATTTCTTCCTCCTTATGACATCAGATCGTTCAAACATGTACAGAAGTGAACTCCTAACCACTACCGTTTGTTTATGTCACCTCTCAAGCCCAAGTCTGTTGAGAGGCAGCTTCCAGGAGCTGGCCAATCAGAGCAGAGTGGGCTCAGGGGGGCCTTAAAGAGACAGGACAGCTAAAATGTCTGTCTGTTTCAGACAGAGGCTGAGGGGCTGCATAAAGGGCCAGTACAAGACAAATAAGGAGGTTTTTTTAACTGTAAATCATGCAGAAGATATTCCAGTAGAGCCCCAAGAATATAAATATAGACCTGGAAATGTTCATGATATGTCTCCTTTAAATCAATCCTCCTTTTGTGAATCTGTCAGTTTACCCTATAGGTCACCAGTGAGAGCCAACTGATAACAAACCATGAAGCAGAACTATTGTTGCATGGTATAAATTCTTTCTGTCAACCTTTAACCTAAGCAATCTATCTTAAACAAAGATGTATTTGCAAAGTCAGTTTCCCACTATAGAATATTGAATGGGAGCCATAAAGTCATGAACTATAAATCCAGATGTTCTCTAAACTTTATGGCACCAGTGTCACAATAAATAATGAAAGACATCACTGCTTGGCAGCCGTTAGTTATCTACAGTGGAAGCAGTATCTTCTTTTGATACTGTGTGTGATGTTCTGTGCGCTCTGATACTGTGAACATGAAGTTGTACAGAGTATCTCCTCCGGTGATGACACACCCACAAAAATGTTGATAGCTTGAGAGAGAGAGAGAGTCTGACTGAGGAAGTAGCCCATTAGAAGTGGTTCTTTGATATGAATTTGCTGCGGTGGGAGGGGGTGTTTTTTTCTTCTAAGCGCAAATGTTTCTGAATGTGTGTTTGTATGTCCATCAACAGTTGTTTGTGAGTGTGTGTGCGTGTATACATTTACATGCAACCTTGTAGTGTTTGTGGCTCTTGACAAAAAAAGACCTTGATGTTGTTCCAGCGTTGTTTCACACTGTGGTCCGGTCGTGCTGCTTCCTTCATCTCTTCCTCTAATCTCTAAAACACAACCTGAGTGTTCTGTTCCAGCTCTGATTAGACTGCCTGGCTCCTCGCTGTGTGTCGCTGGCAGAGCCACAAAGTCTGCGCTGACACACGACTGAACTAGACTCTTGTTAATGTATTTACAGTACATCTGTGGCGCCTGGCTTGCATCATCTTGTATTTACTGACCATTATGAGCAGAATATTGTAGACGATTTGCTCCAACTTTTTCCAGTCTGCTTTTGAAAATTTTCCCTTAATCATGTACGCACCATTAAAGGTCAGTTCAACCAAATGCCTGAAAACTGTATTTTCTCACTCACAGCTGCTGGTATTAAAGTGTGTAGATAATTTTGGGTCTATCTGCTGAAGTTTGAGAGTTGCACACCAAAATACAATATAGGTAAATGGAATTTGTCCTTCTAAAAGCTTTGACAAGGGAGATGCACCCTGTAGCGCAACATACCCTGATAAATTAGGCAGCAAACAAGTATAGGCAAGGGCAGACTTTATGACATAAGATGACTTTTTGGCAATGACTTCTTCAAAGTTTACAAGAGAAACTCCTGAGAAGAAATATATTGCATTGTGTCCTCTGTCACTCTGACAGTGAATTGTTTTAATTGAGGCTATTTCCTCAGTAGAAAATATCAATAAAAATTAGTGAGGTCTGTGTATTATCCAAAGCAACCAGGGCGTTGTCTATGGAAGGAGATGTTGCAATTTAATTTTGAAAATGTAATTTTCAGTGCTTTAAGAACCGCAAAAAGGAAGTTCCATTCATCTTCCGTTGCATTGAGGTGGAGGCAGAAATCTCAGAGACAGATATCTGAAAACGTCTGCAAATAAAAACCAAAACTATCCACATGGCTGGATACCACTAAATGAGAAAATATGTTTTTTGTGTGTGTGTGTGTGTGTGATTTGGGTGAAATCTGGCCAAATGTCAACAGCAAAGAAAGTAGCACATAACAAAAAACGAAAGTGAAACTGATTCTGTGTGCACGTTACATCAAAAACAGCAACAACAAAAAATCAAGTAAAGAAAGATGGGTCGGCAATAATATTCATAAAAACCAAACCACCTGTGTCCAGCCTGCATTTTGAGGCGTCACTACGGTTTACAGAGACACTTAAGACAAAAAAAAAAGAAAAGAAGGAGGATGAGTCATCAACAATCTCTCAGCCTCAAGGTAACACTTTCACATTTCCTGTAACTTAGATTTCGTTTCTGAGTAAAACGAAATTTAATGAAAACACAAAGGATTTTTCTTTCTGTGATAAGTCCCTTTTTTAAACTGCCAGCAATTTCAGACCATTTGCTCCACCTTTCCTTTTCCTGAGAAAAAAGGGTTTCAGTAAACCTTTTGAAGGTCCCTTCTCTCTCATTGTACAGTGAGGAAGGATTGCAAAAGTCAAATTATCTTAACATAATGTTCCATTTACTGGCAATTGTCAGAGCCAGAAGTCAACTAACCACCTGTGTAAATGTGGTTTGGTTTTCGTGCCTCACTGATTTTGCACCAGAAGTTTTAACCAATGTAGGAGGCAGCTGCCTGTTTCCCAGTACTGTATATGGTTTTGTCTCTTGCAGCATAAAGTGGGGTTCATTAACAAAAGAAAATTCTGAATCCAAATCCAATCCAAATCTAAATCCAAAGTCAAGTTCAAGTCTCTGCGATTTCATTGCATCATGGACTGAAATATTTAGGAATCAATGGGCAGCAAATACTCAAACTTCATCAAACCACGTGACCATTGAAACTCACGCATATGGCAGTGGCAGTTTGGTGAATGCACAGTTAAAACGTCAGCAACTAAACCCACTTTATTATGGTTACAAAGATGGCAAAGTCCTTGCACGCCATTCTCTGAGTTTGAAGGGGTTTTTTGTTTTAGTTGCCCTCAAGCTGTGACTCATTTTCAGTTTCATTGT